>NC_089798.1:2752934-2770434 GCF_040412425.1 Macrobrachium rosenbergii
TCCTGGGGGAAACGCGAACCCCCGACATCTGAGTGGCATACCACGACAATAACAGCTATACCAGCGGAATAACTAAATAAATAAATAAAGTAACACGAGAAAGGGAATGTATTGGAAAAAGGGACCAAAAGAATATCTACAAAAATGAGAAACGGAAGTAATTTCTAAACAGGGGGAAAAAATGTTAAGAGAACTGCACAGCAGCTTATCAATTCAGTGAACTGTCTGAGTCCAACCTATTGAATAGGATACAAATGAACCACACTAAACAGCAGAGCAAAATTCTCGATAGAGGTTTGATTATAAAACTTATGTATTCTTTACGAGGAAGGCTGGAGTAGCCTAAATATGCAAAATACTGATAGAACTGAGACGTCCAGTAATTCGAGAGGGAGCAGAAAACAATTGGAGTACCTCATTGGTGAATGTAGAAGAAATATACTGCTTAGTTATCACAAATCTATCGACAGAAGATCACTGATAACACAGGTAGAAAATGAGAAAGCAAAACTTAGGGAACACTGTTAGTGACAGATATGACAGCAACTCTTACATTCCCAGCCTATCATCCAAGTATAAAGTTTATACTGTAGAATGGAGGAGAACATTATAGCCGTACATTTGTCGCTGTCCTACGGAGGATTATGTTAGAGTCTATCAAGTGCCTTGGAAATATAATAATCGATTAAAAATGGTTTGCTTTTTTCAGAATTCTGCATAGAAAATGACCAAATATTACTGACATATGGAAGAAGGTTACTTGGATCCCTTGCCCATGCAAAGCCAGCTTGGTATATAAAAAAAATTACGTTATATCATATTTACAATACTTGAACAAGAGTAAAAATCAATGCAACCAGATGATAATTGGGGGGATCTGACTGGGAATACTCTTAGATACAGGCATAACTAGCAGGTGGGAGGATAAATGGCGGACTTGAAAATTATTTGAAAAAAAAAACAAATATAGCAAAACTAAGTTAGTTCTTCAACAAGCTCTTCGAGAAATGAGGACATGAAAACCATCTCAGTTAGTTGCTATAACAATCGCTAAAGCTGAAACAACTGTTCCCTCCATAAAAGGTAAGAATGTCGGGAATTGAGTGCGAAGACCCAACATTTCCTTCTTTCCTCAGACCAGATGGCTCGTCAAGAATTTATTACTGTAGTGACTGAATTGTGGAATAGTTTTTCAGATTGGTCCTCTTAATCCTTTACTTGAGTTTCTGGAACTTTAGAGATTCAAACTTTTTTTTGAACCAGCTTAACTGAATTTTATTTCATAATTCATTTGTTCTTTGTCTTCTTTATTTTAATTTGCTATGTATTTCACTTTGTTATCCATCTTATATACTGTCGTTCCTTATTTCACTTCCGTAATGAATTCTTTACCTTTTAATTTCCTTTTGCGTGCTTGGCTGATTTTTGTATTTTGCTTATGGATGTAACTCGTTTTTAATAATAATAATAATAATAATAATAATAATAATAATAATAATAATAATAATAATAATAATAATAATAATAATAATAATAATTCGGATATCGGATTATTTTTATTAAGAGAAAGGCTTCACTTTAAACCCATGTAAATAAGGGGATCTGTATTACAGTAGATAGAAACGAAACCCTGTTAGTAGCTGAGAAAATCTGTATTTCCTCGAGAAGACATTTGAGGAACCGGGTTCATGAAACCAGTGGTAGAAAAAGAGAAACTTAAACAGAAGAGGGAACATGTAACTGAAATTAAAAGACCGAGGTGATATAAAATCAGGGGGTACGAACTTCGTTTATTGGGACAGAAATTCCATTCTAAATCAGTACGCTAAGTACCAGTCTGAGCCGTATAGCAAAAACTGGTGAGAGTGAGGCAAAGACTGAAGTATGAAAATAAGGCCTGACTCAAAAACCTTAGAGGATACAAATTGTACGATAAGTTATATAACTTGATAATAAAAGAACAGATCCGGGAAACGTGTTGGATCCCGAATAATTTGCTTCTTCTCTTTCCTAACTGGATAGGGAAAGATCCCTTTTTTCGCCATAATACTGTGCATGGAACAGAGCCACTCTATGTTGGGTAAACTGAAGTGTTCTACATAAATAATGTATGTGGGTGATGAGTTAGCAAAGAACTGTAAAAATAAATACGTTAAAGAAAATGAGACAGGAACATCAAGTGACCAGTAGCATAAACAAAGAGCAACAGAAGAAGTTAGAGAAAACATTTAGCAATTTTTTTTCCTTTTTGCGGATGTTACGGCAAGCACAGAACCCGATTTTAAAGTTAAAATGTTAATAAATGTTAGGTGAGATAATTTATGACACTAAGGGAGATTTGGGTGGCTGAGACAAAAAGGGTAGGAATTAGAAACCAGACCTCGAATATTAATAGAACAATAATAGAAAAGCCGGTGGAATTACTATCAACTAAGAGTTCATACATGTAGAACCTTTTCTTACAATAGTTTATTTCAGATTTTACTTAGCCACTAAGACTGTTTTCCCTGGCAAGTTTTATTTAAGGAAATTTTTTTGCTATGTTTGATTTTCATCTTTATTAATAAATACAAGAAAATTCTTAGACGTTTATTCATTGTAGATATTAGATTAATTTCTGGTATTTGGAGTTTCATCCGTCAACGGCCAACACCTTTAACCCTTGAGCTCTAATTTCTCATTTCCAGCGATAGACGTTACTGATGATGACTCTGATTTTCATAAACATGACTATTTCCATCGTGGAAAAAATCTATGAATATGATAATAATGGCAGCAGAGATATTGCGAATAACTATGTTCATGAAAACAGCGCCCAAGCCAAAATTATTCCCTTTAGTTCCACGCATCTATATCAGGAATGGAAAATAATTTAATATTCTTTTATTTCTTTATTGAAATTAAATGAAGCATTTTATAAAGTAAAGGATTAGAAAAGGATCTAAATTGAGTATTACAATCTACTGGGGAAAGAGAGAGAGAGAGAGAGAGAGAGAGAGAGAGAGAGAGAGAGAGAGAGAGAGAGAGAGAGAGAGAGAGAGAGAGAGAGAGAGAAGGGGTTACATGCCCCACTTGTACCAAAGAATTTGAGCAAATATAAATATGTTGGATCATTTGTGGAACGCTTCTCAAAAGATCAATCGCTGGAATTCCAGTAAAGATCCTTTCGTTTTTCGAAAGACAATGTTTCCCTTGAAGAATATTTTTAATTCTTAAATAAAGAACAGAATTGCTTTCCGCTCACATCGTTGCTATTTGTTGAAAATACAAGTAATGTTTTTTTATGAGGAGATGAGCTTTTCGATTTATAGCATGAGCATTGTTAGTTATGTGATTCCATGTATTACTTCACGGATTCCTGATTCTGCAAGTATGATGTTTATAATATAATTCGATTTTAATAAGAATATTTTCAATAGCATTTCTCTATCATTTTAACTATTACTGTGTGGTACAAATATTCAGTGCAAGTTATATGACTATCAAATGGCCTTGTGGAGAGTCGAACAATGACTATCATCTGTTGATGGCCTTGTGGAGAGTCTAGATAAGTTTCAAGGATTGACTATCATCTGTTGATGGCCTTGTGGAGAGTCTAGATAAGTTTCAAGGATAGTTCCCAGTAACTAATTGATTTTAAGTTGAAAAAATATATATGATTTCCATTTGATTTACAAAATAATTGATTTATTCTTTTCAAACTTGATCATGATTTCCGAAATCACGGACGTCGATATACGTGTCATTTATTAATTTCCAAATAAATATCCAGTCCGATATATAAGTGTCATTTATTAATTTCCAAATAAATATCCAGTCCGAAAAAGGTAACGAAAATGAAAGTAATAAAGACAACACTGATGCCATCAGCAGTTTTAAAAGTAAAAGTTTCATTTTAAAAATGACAATAATGAAGAGTGGCTGTAATTATAATCATACTGCGCAATCAAAATAACTAAATTAACTGTTCAAAACAGATATCTGAAAATGGGAATTTGCTGATGTGCTTTTTAGTTTTCTGTAAAGAAAACTATTGAGATGGCTTTGTCTGTCAGTCTGCACTTTTTCTGTCCGCCCTCAGATCTTAAAAACTACTGAGCTAGAGGGCTACAAATTGGTATATTGATCATCCACCCTCCAATCATCAAATGTACCAAATTTTGGCCCTCTAGCCTTAGTAGTTTTTATTTTATTTAAGGTTAAAGTTAGCCATGATCGTGTGTCTGGCACCGCCATGGGTGCCAACAACACAGTTAACCAAGGGGCTGGGGCTGAAAGTTTCATGGGCCACGGCTGAGAGTTTATGGGCTGTGGCTGAGAGCTTCATACAGCATTAACGCTTTACAGAAAACTCGATTGTGCCGAAGAAACTTCGGCACATTTTTTACTTGTTTTCTTATGTCCTTAGTTTTTTTAAGGAAGTGGAAAATATAAGGATAAATGCTGTCAAGTAAATGTTTGATGATTACATCGTCATGTAACGTCATCTTTCTTCAGCTAAATGAAGTTTACTTCAAAGAGCTAATCAATACAATTATTGTCTATTTAAGAAATGAAGATACAGCTTTATTGAAACGATTTTAGTGCCATCACTCATGATCCGTCTCTTGGTTCATATGCGTAATTAATGCTAGAACTATTATATTGTTGGTAAACTTGACATGTACCGTACTGTTAAATTTGCTTCCAAAGCTCATTGGTCTCAGTTTATATGCCCACTAAATATCTTATACGCATACAAAATAATATTAATTCGTAGCCCCGAGCCAATAGGAGCTTCAGTTGGGACTGTACCACATACTGTATATTCTCTTTAAATTCTTGACCTACCCTTTCAGCCTAGTGGTTCTATACCTTTTGGTCCGTATTCTCCTTCATCCCTATTGTTGGATGTTTCTTCTGCGGCAGAGCGTCTCACTAAGCCTCTTACAAAGTCTATGCACTCTTCTATCAATGAAACTCAAAAGGCCAGTACAGGACACAAGTCCCAGAGCAAAAAGGGCTCTGGATCCCTCTATTCCCCGTGGTTTGCCGACTGCATCTAGATTTTACTTGTTATTTTGTTGCTTTTCTCCACATCATAAACTTTGATACCAATCTTCCCGTTATTCACATTGTAAAATATTTGGAATTTCGTTATTGTCTGGATAATAATGAGCTTAGACGTCAAACAGCAAAATCATCTAGTAACAATGAGGAATTTTTCGGAACTACTCATATTATTTTTCGAAGGCATTTACACCTGAACGACCGAGTGGTCATTTTAACCGGAATTTCACTTTCAAATGTGTGTATTCACCATAACTTTTCCCAAATAAACATGATTCTCCTTGGCTTTTCCTAACTCACTATGATGTATATTGAGCTAAATCTGAAATTAGTTTATTGTTCTACTAGACGTGGTCTTCTATATCTTCAATGACCGAACGGTCACTTTAATTGATATCTATAAAGGGAGTTCTGTTTTATTATTATTATTATTATTATTATTATTATTATTATTATTATTATTATTATTATTAAATCTTCACAATCCCGTGAATATTTTATAAAATACAAAATCCACATTTATTATTATTAATTCAGGAGCTTTCAGAGCCTGCTCAGCTCCTTCAGCTGAAGAAGGGAGCTGAGCAGGCTCTCAAAGCGCAATTCATTTTATTATTTGTAAATACAGTACTTACATTGTCAAATTTTATGACGTGGCAATGTGCGCACATTTTGAGACTCATTGTCAAATGTATGATAATTATTCGGTTAGTCACTGCTGAGGTTAAATGAAGTGAATATATGTCTTCATATCGCTTTCTTTCGGAAAACGAATTTCAAATATTGTTGACTACACGATCATCCTCTGATTCCGAGGGTGATCAAATATCCGCGTCTGATGAAGTAGCCGATGATGATAATGAAGAGGCAATACAAAGTGGGTATACTTTTGATGAAGAGGAAAATGAAGTAGATGCGGAAAGGTCTGGGAATATCTGCTCCATTTTGACGGGCAATGCTGGAACACAATGGCAATTGTTGAACAATATAATATCGACACCGGAAGAGTTGCTACCCAAAACATTCAACGAGAATTGCCTAGGCCTACATCACTTGCCAAGCGTTAAATTGTTCAAGAAAAGGTTCTAAGTACTTTTAGATTACTCATAGGTGACTACATTATCAAATAAACCCAAGAGTGTACTAAAATTGAATCTCAAATGAAACTGAAGAATATTCTTGGAGCATACATTTGAAGAGGTGCATGTGACTAAAGGTATTATGTATGCCCGAGGAACTCTAGCTAAAGGACAGCCAGTAGAAAATCTTTGGTCACAAACTTGGGAACCTTCCTTTTTTTGCCAAACAACGTCAAGAAATAGTTTCGAAGAAATTATGAAATTCCTTGGATTTGATGTCAGGTAAGCAAGATCCACTCGATTGTACAATGATAAACTTGCGTCGGTTTCTAAAGTTTGGGACAAATTTATCAAAAACTGCATTGCCTGCTATAGACCACACGAAAATATAACCGTGGATGCGCAGCTATTCCCAACAAAATGTAGGAGCTCATTCATTCTGTATATTGACAGCAAGCCTGATAAGTTTGGTATTAAATTTTGGTTAGCATCTGATGCAAAATCAAAATACATGCTAAATGGATTTCCGTGTCTTGGTAAAGACCACAGTCGTCCTGCAAATCAACCACTCTCTGAATATGTTGTTCTGAAACAAATAGAACCATATATGGGACAAGGAAGAAATGTGACGACGGTTGATATTTCACTTCAAATAAATATGGCGGAAAAATCGCAAGCTAAAAAACACGAGTCTTGTGGGAACGGTAAATCTTATTCAAAGGGAGATTCACAAATGCATTAAAAATTCCCGTGACACCCCGTACAGCACACCAGTATTGAAAAATAATGAATGTGCTTTGACAGTTTATCAGTGTAAGCCAAACGAAAATGTGCTCATACTTAGCAGAGTTCACAGAACTATAGACATTGGAAATGATATCCAGAAAATTCCTGGAACTGTAAATTACTATAATTCTTCGAAGTACGTACATGACAGGAAATCAAATGGCTCGACGGTTCAGCACTAAAAACTGTTTATTTTTTTTGTGAATACTAATAAATGTATTTTACGCTACGGTACTCAAATACAATGTTGTAATGAATCTCATTTCAGGCGTTGTTATTTTATTACCCTAAATAGTATAAATATGTATAGTATACCAGTAAACCTTTGTTATGCTGACAATAACAACTGTCAGTAGAAACTGGAATGCGGTCATATTGTAACTGATTTTGATATATTTCTTATTGCAATCCAGCAAATCATATTTAAATGTAGCTAATGTTAATATTTCCTCTATTTCAGTTTTAATAAAAATTTTGTAAGTTTTTGTGGGATAATTATGGAATGTTATATTACATCTTACCTCAATAATATCATTCTATCTTCATACTAAGAATAATTATACCAATGCATTAGGATGCTTTAGTAAGATAAGATGTAGACTCTTACAGCGTAAATACATTTGCGGTCATTTTGACTGCTCAGTCGTTCTAGATGGGTATCCTTAGTGGTCATTCTAATGTTTAGCAGTCTTTCATAATGCCTTGTTAGCTAGTCTACCTAATAACGGATAGTGGGTCTACCCATCACCGATTGTAGTAGTAGTAGGGAGAGTTATTTAATAAAATAAAGAGCGTTTGGTTCATCTGCATGCTTCCAATAGAAATTTTCTTTTAAACATTCTTTTATTACACTCTCCATTTTAAAAAATGTTTCAGAACAGAGGCCCTGAGTGTTCAGACCCATCAGTTTTGTTCAACAAACCAATAATCAGCCATCTTAGACAAAAGAATTGCCTATCAAAACAAGTTCTGTTGGAAAATAGTGAATTATTGGAAAAGGTTTTATGGTTCCAGCTATAGTTTACAGACTAATTAGCGAAAAGAAAAATCTTCGTCAGAAGAATACTAATATTGTTTACAAACGTCTCCTTGAGTCCAGCTCAGAAAATGCACACCAACGTCTGTCTTTCCTTGACAATCGCTGAATAGACGAAAGTGCCCCAGTGCTTGTCTTCACCGCCTAAATATCTTAGAAGCAAATCAATCTTTTCCTTGATTAGAGATGGAAAAATTCCTGAGGTAAAATAAATAATGCACTCTTTACCCAAACAGACTTTCACAGTGAAAATATTTTATAAGACACCAACGCCAAAAATTTATGTAAAAACGACCAGTGCGGCTGTCTTGCTCTCTTAAAGAGAGGGAGTAACTCTAAAATTAATAAAGTCACAAAAAAATAATGATTAAAGGTGAACTGAATTCGAAAGAGAGATAGTGGAGCAGGCTATTGAAGTTGTTTCCCATAACTGACAGAGATATCACGTGAATTAAATAGACATCACAGTTGCACACGGACTGGCTGGATAACTTATTTGACAATTTCATTTGGAAAGCTAAGATTTGAAATTTACGGTATAGGCGAATGACGCACCACCAAATAAAAAAAATGAAATGCACAAATAAAGTAATTTCTTGCCAAACCGTTCATTTGTGAAAGAATTATATAAAGAAACGGTTTTTTTTTATATTAAAGGAATATATCGAGCTTTGTTTTTTTTTATTATCGTACAAAAGCATTGTGGTTTAGTGAAAAAATACGTAATTTGCTTTTTTTCAGTTCCATCGCAGAACTCGCAACAATTTAGGCTGACTAAAGCGCCTTTGTTACTCATTTCCTCCTTCGGATACTTTACCTCGTAGTTCTATAATAAGCGAAAATAAAAAGATTGACTAGGAAATCATAGATCAAAGATTTTCATCATGTTTTCAAGTTTCTATTCACCTAGAGAGAAACGTTACATCTTAACAATTATCTTGGTTGATTTTCACGCCTATTAAAAAAGTAAAGTAATATATTTTTTTTCTGTGCAAATTAATGAAGAAGAGAAAGTTACACCACAAACAAAAATGTTGTACTATGAAAGTGTAAGCATAGACAAAAGACGGGAATCGAAAGGTGCCTTGGATAGTCTAGTCACGAGTAGAAGTTACCGTAACCCAATTAGGCCCCATGATGGAAAGACCAGCCAACAAAGTCTCCACGCGAAGTTCTCCTTCACGTGCCATATCAAGGCTTTCCACTTTAAAAAAAGGCATCATCGGTGTTTCTGGAGTTGTTGCCTGAGTGCGAAAAAACTGTTGCTCTTGCGCGCGGATGTAATTCAGTATTACATCCGCGAACATCACTTTGTCCGACAGACGTTCTGCCTTGTTTAAATCTATTTATTTTCTGTACGTCTGTTTCACTTCCTCATCTGACTTACAAGTGATACACCGAATAGGTATTTACGATCTTAAGAAATTTAGTAGAATGAATGCTTTTTAACCGATAGTCCCATTTTATGTATGTATATGTATGTATGTATATATATATATATATATATATATATATATATATATATGTGTGTGTGTGTGTGTGTGTGTGTGTGTGTGTTTGTGTGTACATATATATATATATATATATATATATATATATATATATATATATATATATATATATATATATATATATATATATATATATATATAATAATATATACAGGGTGTAACAGGAGTTCATGCAGATATTTCGGGAAATGAAAGAAAAAGTAATTGTAAGTAGAACATATTCTCTAAAGATATGCATTTTAAGGCATCGCTTGACATGAGGAGAATTTTAAAATAACCATTCATAACTAACATGGGATGTGTGAAGTGGGCGATGTGAATGAGAAAAGTGGACTGCTTGTCTTTTAATAGTGATTCTTTTTCTTGCAAGTAATCTAATTTTAATGATTTGCTTAGAGCAGTACTGAACAGCTTTACAAATCAAGTTAGTAGCAAGCAACATTTATTTGTGATTCTAGAGCACTCTGTCCTGCTAACTCATTACGGAATGGTTGAATCAGGAGTCATGAGTAGGCCTACTCCTATGACTGGTGTCTAATGAATACTTTTGATGAAGAGGGAAAGATTTTTAATAATATATACATTTTAAATCTTTAAAGGGTGTCCACTGAATAAGCCTATAATTAATGGAGGGGGAGATTCAGTTAGGCCTCCTTTTCTTTTTCTTTTTTTTCATTGGAGACCAATGAATACCATTGATGGGAGGGAGAGGGAGAGGGTTTCAATAATCCATAAACTTCTTTTCTTTTGTTCAGTATCTAAAGAATTCATTTCACTGGGAGATATTTTATTTACTTCAGCCTAATTACTCCATCTTTATTCCAACCCATCCCAATATCCCTGACAACTCTGAGATCATGTACACCATCTTACTCTCCCAAGAACAGTGCTAATGATAAACCATTATTTTAAAATTCTCCCCACTGACAAAGCCATAAAATGCTTATCTTTATCAAATATTTTCAACTCAAAATTACTTTTTCTTTCATCTCCAAGAATAGCCACATGTCTCATTTCAGGATAACCCTATTGGATCTCTTCTTTGGACTCCTATGGTAAGCCTAAGATGAACTCAAGTATTTTGGTGGACTGCTTTTGCTCCTGCAGAAATGTTTCTCAACTTCTGTTAATGTAACTCCTCCAAGAAACTCCCATGATCACCCACGTGTACTTCTCTCTCTCTCCAGTCATCTCTGTAAATCCCCTTGCCCATAGTTGGCCTTTTCCGAACCACTACAACCCATTGTTTGCATGCTTAGTTAATTTCCCGAATAGGAACAATGATAATGAAGTGTCTTTTGACCGGCTGTGTTGTCCATGTACCCACTTGAGTGGTTAGAGTATTCTTTAAGCATTTGGGCTTGATATTGCAGTAAGTTAGGATAGACTGATGATATATCATTAGGGCCTTAATGCATGCTATTCCTTTAGTTAATTCGACACCTCTCTTTCAGAGGAATGCCTTTATCATGTGGGATGTTGGACAAGTCTCAGCTTGCTCTTCCATTCCTTGTCTGGACCCAACCAAATGCAATGGGACAAATAAATTTCATCTTTTACTACAACGTTGAAAGGTTACATGTTATAATCTATTTTTATTCATGTGTGCCCATGGTTGTAATTAATTTGTGAACTATTGTTATTATTTGTTAAGTAAATGTAGTTAATCATTAACTGAGTATAATTATTCCTTACAGTAACATGAAGAAGGGAAATAACTAAGGATAGTATTTGAGGTATTTTCATTTTTCTCACTTATTTTTTGTATTAGTGTCAGCCGTTTTAGAGCAGTCCACTGCATGGCAATAACTGTCAAGTAACAATATATATATATATATATATATATATATATATATATATATATATATATATATATATATATATATAGTTGTAGTAAAAGATGAAATTTCTTTGTCCCATTGCATTTGGTTGGGTCCAGGCAAGGAATGGAAGAGCAAGCTGAGACTTGTCCAACATCACACATGATAAAGGCATTCCTCTGAAAGAGAGGTGTCGAATTAACTAAAGGAATAGCATGCATTAAGGCCCTAATGATATATCATTAGTCTATCCTGACTTACTGCAATATCAAGCCCAAATGCTTAAAGAATGCTCTAACCACTCAAGTGGGTACGTGGCCAACACAGCCGGTCAAAAGACACTTAATTATCATTGTTCCTATTCGGGAAATTAACTAAGCATGCAAACAATGGGTGGTAGTGGCTCGGAAAAGGCCAACTAGGGGCAAGGGGGTTTACTGAGATGACTGGAGAGAGAGAGAAGTACAAGTGGGTGATCATGGGAGTTTCTTGGAGGAGTTACATTAACAAAAGTTAAGAAACATTTCTGTAGGAGCAAAAGCAGTCCACCAAAATACTTGAGTTCATCTTAGGCTTACCGTAGGAGTCCAAAGAAGAGATCCAATAGGGTTATCCTGAAATGAGACATGTGGCTGGAGCTGATGGTGGCAGTCCTGCGAGAATGTGTGAACAGGAAAAGAATGTCTGCTTACAATGCTAGCCAAAACAGGATTCAGGACCAATTTGGGCGGCTGCAGCTGAGCTGTGAGGCCGGATTGCCTTAGGGTCCAATATGGCTGCTGTCTTAGGGAGGCTCTTTCCAATCTTTGCAGCGGCTATCCCTCTCCCGGCCACCTAGAATGAAGAGCTTTCTGGCGGCAGAAGGAAGAATTATGCTAGGTGGGCAGCCATTTGCATTACGTTTGCATGGGGGGGGTGCCATCTTATGAGCGAGGGTTAAGCCTTGCCCGTAAAATAGCCCCCCATTTTAGAAGACATTTTGTCCTCAACAGGACAGAGGGTCTGCAAGAACAGGATTAACCTGAGCGAATGTAAATTATTCTAGATTAAGGGGTTGTTTTGGATGGCTGGCTGTCTAAGCATTCTCTCTCGTACATATAATAAAATAGCACTACCTAATGCTAAGAGCATGGGCCTGCTCTTATTTAAATGAAGTACTGTCTGTGGATAAAATTTACCCTGAATATTAAGTTAACTCGACACAAAGATCACAAAGTTGAACTAGCTGAATTCCACACAGACTCAAACTAACGCAGCACTATCAAAGTAATAAACTAGCTCACATGCAAATGATATAGCCTTAAGATAAATGAACATGTTAAATATAAGTGGGAACATTGAATTGTGTCCCACTATTTAGTAATAATAATAAAAATATAAGGTTAAATATAATACAACTGGGTACTACAACTGAATATTTCACAAGTAGGGAAATAAAATACTTCAAACATGGGCATGCTGAAAAACAACAAAATACGCATGGAGCTAGGACATGTCCTCAGCTGTGTGCTAGAGATAAGACTTAGCAAAACACAAAGGTAAGGTGTGAACATTACAGGTTAGGAAACAATCTAAACATCCTTCTCTGGACAGGGTGCCAGAGTTGCTCTAGTAAGATAAGGCACTGTATATGTATAGGATACAAGAGCCATGGCAGCTTGGGGGCTCTGTTAACTACCTGGACCTTCTACACCCCTTACTCCTCTTTCTTCTTGTTTTCTTTCGAGCCTTAGGTTTAGGTTTGCTAGCTGGAACCTGGCCCTTTGGCTCCAGAGGAGGCTGAGAAGATGCTTGGGCTAGATCAGGGACCACAATAAAACTATCCTCAGGACCTAGACCTGAGTGGACTGTGGGTGTTGCATCCACTGGCAAAGCAGGCACTGGGTTGTCCACTGCCTTGGTTGCTGCGTCAACCTGGGAAGCGGTGGTTCCGACTAGTCCTGCTACCTTTAGCAGCATGGCATCTGCAGTGGTGACCATCTTAGATAGGATTTCTGGGTGATGATTGTCCACCAGTGTCTTACTTCATTTTCTTGGGATGGTGTAGGTACAAGAGGCTCACAGGTTACAAGGGTCATCATAGTCACAAGTTGTGAGGTCACGATGGGGGACGAGCTTCCTCTGTGATCAGGGAAATCCAGAAAGGATCCTACAGAACCTTGGGCAGGCAGCGGGACCAGGCCAGTGGGCGGGAGGGGGTCCAGGATTGGGATCTCCTGAATGGAGATCATCAGCATGCTCTGACACTGACTCTAATGCAGGCTCAGGCACAGGATTTGGAGAAGAGACGTCAGCAGCCTCAGGGTCAAGAGTGCCAGACATCCAAGTTAGTACATTTTGCAAAGAACCAGGATCTGGCTCTGGTGTGGGCTCAACAACCTGACTGGGTGGAACCTACACTGGCCAGGCACAGGCACTGGCCTGGCTCAATGACAGGGCTCGAGCAATCATCAAAGCCTGACAGAGACTCGGAAGGGGTAGGACCCATGGAAGGCCCAGGAAGGGACTCAGGAAAGAGATCTGCCCTTGGAGGAAGTCATAGCCTCCAGGAAACTTACTGGCTACTCCCAATGTGCAAATCCTACTTTTGCGGGCCTAGTGACCCTCAATCAGACTGTTGGGAGTGTCAGCCTCCAATTATTAATGCTTATAATGGTTACAGGCTTGTTATCTTCAATGATGGCCCCATTGGGTATCTTGTCTCACCTTATAGGGGAGAATTAAGCATCAGTGTCCCTAAATGCAGAAACATGTTGAGCACAATAACGACCTTCCGGAGGTGCAACAAAGATAGGCCCTTCAGCTGGGGGTCCTAACAAAGATGAATGAGTGGCAGCCAAAGCATTAATGAT
Organism: Macrobrachium rosenbergii; assembly: GCF_040412425.1. Classification (NCBI taxonomy): domain Eukaryota; kingdom Metazoa; phylum Arthropoda; class Malacostraca; order Decapoda; family Palaemonidae; genus Macrobrachium; species Macrobrachium rosenbergii. The sequence goes on from NC_089798.1 coordinate 2,767,068, forward strand.
GGCAGTTTTCCTTCCAGGACAATCCTTGAAAATTGTGGAATGCCTGTACCACTTACAAGTATGACAATAAACTTTGCTATAATCTCAACGAGGAGCAGTTACGGTCTGGGTAGGTTGGGAGTTCTGATTAGAAGGGGGCTTTGATATGGCTCCACTTTAGCTTTACATTGGGCTTCTAAATGCCCTATTTTCTTACAATAATTACATACAGGTAGATTTGGGAGGTGCCCATTCTTTGGTCAGACCGACAAGACAATAGGGTCAGGAGCGGCTATGCGCCTATGGGAGGTGCTGGAGGATGAGTGGTATGTCTCGTAACCATCAGCCAGGCAGCAACAGTCAGTGAATAATCTTGGCTGTTTCTTGTAAATGTAGAGAGCCATGGGAACAGATGCATAATGGAGGAACTCCTCGAGTTTGATTTGTTTTAACCGGTCCTCAAACTCGTTGCACTCCAAGACATCAACCCACTGCTGCATGGCTCAGGTCTTCTTGTAGCACCAGTCGGACCAGGTTTGGCCAACCCCTCTAGGAAGACCCCACCACTTTTGTCTCCAATGTTCAGGCATAATTTCATAGGCTGTTGCCACAGCCTTCCTGACTGCCTCAAGGTTTCCTTTATCACCATTTTCTAAAAAAATTATGGTGTCATGTCCCTTTCAGGCCATGTGTTTTACTAGGATCATGGCCTTCTCTGTGTCCATTGGATTGTACTCCAAGAAGAGGGTTTCCACCTGGTCCAGCCATGCCTCTGGCTGTGTCTTCCAGTGGGGCATGAGGTATCTTATATTGGATATGATGGAAGGAGCAGAGGCCAGTGATGGATTAACAGCTCGGTGTTAGGCCAGTGCCATGGCACTGTCCCACCTGGATTTTTCAAACTTGAGTTCCTTCTCTTTTAAGGCTATTTTTCTCTCTTATGGCTAGTTCATGATGTCAATGCTTTTTTGCCTCTTGATGCTCCTCCTCTTCCCTTTCCTTTCTCTCTTGATGCTCCCTTTCTTTCTCTTGGCTCCCCCTCTCCTTCTCTTGACACTCCCTTTCTTCTTTTTCCTGTCTCTCCTTCCTAGCAGCAGCGAACTGCTCTTAGGCCAAGTGGCTCAGCTCGGTCCCCTTCAGGGAATTACCCTTCCCTCTATCAGTGAAGGCTTTACAATCCTCAGTTGAGATGTTGCTGATGCTAATATCGGGATCTGATTTTCCCCAAAATGCTCAAAATCTTAGTACGGCCACACTCACTCTGAACTGGTCAGAGCGTATGCAAAATAAGGAAGTGGGCCAGTCTAGGCTATACTTGTAAGAGGGAGGGCACCTCTGAGGTGACTCTGAATGGCAGTGATAGGATACACTGGAATGGAAATGTCCCAGAGATGAGGGTAGCTCTGTCACTGTTGTGCAAGGTGGTTCTGAAGAACTAAGTATGTGGCACTATGTGGGACTGGCACGTGAATGCAGACAGCACTAAAGGTGTGAATTGGTTATGGATAACATGAACATGGATGGCACTAGCTATAGTGCAGAGGTTATGGATTCTGCAAAACAGAGATAGGACACACTACGGGATTAGCACGCAGGTGTGGGAGAGTTCTTGATGTAAGGCTCAGTGCTTGTTTTATGTATGGAACGATTGTTCCATTGTTGTGGGTGCACTCCTTTCCCGGTGGTGCTTATTTATTTTTTTTTTTTTTTTTGTTTTAGAGTTTAGATCTGTTGCTTTCATCAGCAGAATGTTAGTCAAGTTTGGGTAATCATTGAGTCAGGGTCTAGAGAGCATAGCAGCATGGACTCATTTAACAGCAGGTACTTGTTACCTGTTGGCCTCTACAGTTTTTGAGGATGAGAACTTCAGTCAAGTTCAAGGATGAGTTGATGGCTCAACCCTAGTTATCAGTGGAGAGGAGGCATTCTTCTGAGACAGCAGTTTGGCTGTCGCATCTACAGTACTCTGCCGTGAACATCTGTGTTTCGTGGAGATGTGCCTCTTTGCCAGCATGGGGAGGTTTTGATGACTTCACAGCAGTAGTTTGATGGTCATCCTCGATGACCTTTGATGGTCATCCTCTGTGACCCTTGTTAGTGGTCTTGACATCTCTGGATAGATGTTCAGTTTTGCACTGTATACGAGGGTTGTAATTTGTTATTACTGATATTTATGAATTGCTTGTTATGACTGAATTGGTATTATTTATGATACTTTGGATTATTGTTATTTATACTGCTTTATTGATTTCTCAGATATTTGTGTATTTTTGGTTATACCATTATTTATGTTAATTGATGCTAACTGTAATCATTATTCTGTCTTTAATGTTTGTGTTTTCTTGATGTAGCATGAGTGTTTACTTTGTTTTGATGTTTGATAGTTTTGCTTGGGTGGTAATGTTTCATTTTAAAGTAACTAATTTTGTTACACCTTTGTCATTTATGACTGACTCTTTGGTTGTGTGATGTGGTACATTTATTTATTGATGTATGCCAGACTTGACTCAATTGTAAATATGTATATTATGTGATGTTAATAAACTAGTATTAAGGTTATTGTCTCAGCTTCTGTCAGTCTTTCCAGTCCATTTCTCAGTAATTGATTATGGAACCTGATGAACCAAGGTGTGGTTCATGACACTAGGCACTAAATATGTGGCACACTACGGTATTTGGCTTGTAGGGGCAAAATGGCATGCAGTGCAAGCTGTGTATGGAAACACAAAGTGGTGTGAGGCACAATAATGTGTGGCTTGTTCACGAAGAATGGGTAGCTGTTACGAAGAACAGTAAGGCTTAACTTGCCCACATACCCAGAGGTAACATGCGGAACAGAGGTGTTGTTCAATAAGAACAGAATAAAATAATCATATGACCTTCAGTGCAACAGTAGGCACAAGGATGCACTGTGTTAGTGACACAAATAAACTGGGCACAGATATGCAAAGTGTAGGTACAATAGGTACAAATGGATGTAAGGACCACTATAATTGAGTAGCACATAAGTGCAATTTGTTTAAGAAGTACATGGCAGTTATTGGTTTTGGCAGATTGCAAAATTGTAATGTCTTTATAGGATGTAGGAGCCCCAAAAAATTGTTCCCTGTACTGTAAATTGGTATGTTAGCAATACAGTGGTAGGCTAAGCAATTATTGAGAGTATAAAATTCTATGCTGGACTGCTTATAGTGATGTGAAATCAATATAATGCTTATTTCCCTCTAATGGGATATATAGTCTTAGCGGGTTTTGTAAAAATTAAATGGCTAACTATATATATTTATGTTATCAACCATAATATTTTCACTCTTTTTTCATATGTCCACATTTTACACAATTTTCCATAAAGTAACTCATTATGCTCTATGCAAACAATAAATCATGG
>NC_089798.1:2775434-2820434 GCF_040412425.1 Macrobrachium rosenbergii
AAAGTGAGACAAAATAAAATGAGTGAAAACCAGCAGTAATAAAAAAGTAAATGTCAAAATAAAATTAATACAGCTAAAATAAGGAAACATAAAAAAGCAAAAACACTACGGAGTAAAACACCCACCCAGCGGGCTGCTTCAAAGAGAAACTAAAACAGAAGAACCTTCAGAGACCGAGAAACGAAAGACGAAGTGCAACGGGCCCTTACGTAATGTACAGTTGGATGGAGAAATTCTGCGAGTTTAACGACGGAACTAGCTTTTTTATCATTATGGACTCTAAGACGTGAAGCTCGTTTTCATTTTGTACGTGCCCTATGATTTGGAAATCTTTGACCTCTATGCGTGTTTTACAGATCTTTGAATGGTTCCGAATATTTGACTGTTCTGGATTGGACAGTCTACTCCGTGTCCTAAAACTTACTCCTGTATGAGAGTCTAAGTGTACTTTTATTAGCCTTTTTGTACATCCCACATAGGTCCCTTGACTACATCTAGGGCAAATATATTTGTATACAACGTTGGATGTAAACATTGGACTAAGCTTGTCTTTGTATCTGAACAGAGAACCAATGGTGACTGGGTTCTTAGGAATAAGTTTCAAGTTTAGGGCTGCTAGTTCCTTGTGTATTATACCATTTAGCTTTTTCCTGAAATTGTCATCATGTAGAAACGGAAACCTCGCATACATTTTTGGTTTGGGAACAGTGCTGATAGAGATTGGAGGTATCATTTTCCAGTAGAGCATTTTATTTAAATATCTGAGAAAGAGTTTACGAAGAAAACAATTGTTTTCAAAATAATTACATAATTTAATGGTTTCGTCTTGGAAACTCAACCAGGAAGATGTATGTGTCAATGCCCTGTGGAGGAGAGTGACAATCGAGTTCATCTTAAAATTAAAATAGCACTAACTAGAAAAATTCATTCCTAGACCCGTGAACGTTCCTTTGCGGTAAATGCCCGTACTAAAACCTTGGTCATTCATAGAAACCAGCACACCCAAGAATGAAAGCTCATCCTGACTCTTTTTCCAGGATAAATTTTATATTAGGGTACTCTGAACTGGCGAACCCCACAAAAGCGTCAGCATTAAAATCGTGTTTAAAAAGCAGAAACGTGTCATCCACGTATCTTCGGTAAAAAAGGGACCGGAAAGATGAAGGACAATTGTCCAGAAAGCTCTCTTCCAAAGCATTTATGAAAATGTTTGCGAACGTGGGCCCGAGTGGCGACCCCATCGCCAAACCTTCCACCTGTTTGTACACAACTCCGTTAAAAACAAAGGCCGTGTCCCGCATGGCCAACTCTAAAATTTGTTTAACAAGCGATCTGCTAAAATATTAAAAACAACATTGTCATCAATAAAAAGTTTGTTCAAGATTATCTCTATAGTTTCCTCCACAGATACATTCGTGAACAGAGACTTACCATATATAAATCAGGGTCTTGGATAAGAATTTTATTCTTGAAGGTGACTGCGTTCAAGAGAGTGTAGGAACTTTTAGTAAGCGGTTCTAGTATAGGTACCAAAAATTTAGCTAACTTAAAATTAGCAGTGTTAGTAGTAGACAAAATAGGCCGCATCAGTGTACCAACCTTATGAACCTTGGGTAGCCCATACAAGATGACATATGATGACCCAGAAACAAATAATTTATGATATGTTAATTCATCTATGACATTATTCTGTTTTAAAGATCTTAGAAATCTGTTAATTTTATCTTCAGATTTTATAATGTTATACAGATCTGGTGGGCCAATCATTTCAAATTTTGATTGGTCATTAAGTATAGTTTCCATTTTATTCACATACTCTTGCTTATTCAAAATCACTGTACCCTTCCCTTTATCCTGTCTTGTAATAATAATATTCTTGTCCTGTTAGGTTAGCAAACTTTTGCGCATCGTAGCAATAGGAATTTTTAAGATCCCGTGCTTGTTTACAGTGTCTAACGCATTATTTTTACAAAATTATTGCATGCCCTACTTTGATTTGTAAAGTAAAATATGTTTCACTGAGCGATTTAGGAAAGTTCGTCCATTTTAGCCAAGCACGTGTTCACGTAAACATAGGGCAAGCCTGATCTAGTGAACCTAGATTATTGCTCTTGGTCGCTGAAAGCCAAAACCGGACCTAGAATTTTTTTTTTTTTTTTTTTTGAGCCTGAACCCTACACAATTTCAGCGAGGGAAATTTCAGAATTTCGCCGAGCAACATGTTTTACGCGATGCTACATGGTTAGGTTGTCCGTGCATACGATAACTTTAGATAGGCGCATGTTACCAAAGTTAGGGTTTATTGCTAGGGAGTAGCAGTTATTTCATAACACCCAAACTTGCGTCATAACAAATTAGTTTGTGCGGAGTTTTGGCCTAAGAAGGCAAATTTCCTCAGAGCTAGGAGTTAGGTAAAGCAAATATATGCATGCTATTCTTATTTTGTTTAGAGTTTTAGTGGGAAAGGCACATACAACTGGCTAGGGAACGTTTATTGACGTATTATATTAGAATCGTTAGACTTCGAGAGAGAGAGAGAGAGAGAGAGAGAGAGAGAGAGAGAGAGAGAGAGAGAGAGAGAGAGAGAGAGAGAGAGAGAGAGAAATTTCAAATATACTTAAATCTTATATATATATATATATATATATATATATATATATATATATATATATATATATATATATATATATATATATATATATATATATATATATATATATATATATATATATATATACACACACACACATATATATATATATATATATATATATATATATATATATATATATATATATATTATATATATATATGCGTGTATGTGTGTTGTCTAAAATAATTACAGATTTCTTTTTAATATCAGTAACGTTATTGGAAGCCTCTTCCCCTTCAAGAAACTTCAATATTCAGTACATGCCAGTATATGTGGAATTGCCTCAACTCCCCAAGACAGTATTTTTCGAATTCATCACTAACTCTCAAACACAGATACTATCAGTATGAAGGAGTAAAAGAATGAATAAGGCAATAAAGAGTACCTATAAAAAACGTTGAAGATTTTAGATACTTACCGTAGCCTAAATGACTTAATCATTTCAGAATCCACATTCATTAAATCACACCTTACTCATGATCATTATTTCTATTTGAAGTTTCACTTCTTGTCATTTTTTTTTTACTTACATTCTTCCTCATTTTACCTTTTAATACATTACAGATTCCTTAACACAAAGTGAAATTCATTACAATGTATTCTATGATAATGCACTTTCTATATTTGCATGCTGAAAATGGATTATATGATTATAAGCTGAAATGTCTCGGAAATTTAAGAAATATACATATACTCAGGTGCTCAGTATTTACCTTTCAGATTCACACACACACTGTAGTCCCGTTGCATATATATATATATATATATATATATATATATATATATATATATAATATATATATATATATATATATATTAATATATATATATACATATAACTATATATATACATACATACATACACGTATGTATATACAGTACATAAATATGTATATGCTTGTGTGTGTTTGAATCTGTGCTTGGTACACTAAGTGTGTGTGTGTGTGTGTGTTTTTTTTTTTAGAAATTCCTGAATGTATCAAGGGAATACTAAAAGTTTTGGCCCATTCAAATTATATAGGGTTTGTGAAACGTCTTTTCTAATAGAACGCATTCTCAGAATTACTTGGGAAAGTAATCTAAAATGCCATTGTCTTGGATCACTTAGAAATCACAATTACTATCAGGAAAAATAGAATGAAAAAGGACCAAAAGCCATTCCGAAAATTAGATATGCAATTTCCCTCCTGGTTTTACTTTAGTTTCTTTATAACTTTATGCCATGAAGGAGTAACATTGTAATAGTCTTTCGAGAGCATCAGGGGAAGCAGAGAGAAAGAGAACGAGTGAGAAAGACAGTGGGTCAAGAAGGAGACTAATAATGAAGCGACAAAAGATTTGAGAAAACTGCGTAAGCATCTAGGAAGGTTATTAATGTCAATGATGTGACTACTTGATTCTCGGCTTCCCTATGATAAGAAATCAGCAAGAAATTCATATGGGTTGCCCTTGCAAGATAAAAATTTAATTTAAGATAGCATGATTCATAGGGTAACACCAGTGAGGACCAGTTGAAATAAGGAATTTGCCAGTTTCAATAATAATGGGGAAAATGATCAAAAGCTGTCATGGCGAAAACACTGTAAACCTGATACCAAGGCTACAGTAAATTACCTAAATATATTGGGAATGTTATCCATATGTTCAGCAATGTTACTATCTAATATGCCCGTTCCTATGTATTTTCTCAAAATAATTGTATTTATTATGGAAATTACTTCCAAAGAAAATTTTCAAATAAATATCAAGGCTAAAAAGGTGCGTAAAATGAATGGTAAGCCTGCATACGTGTGGAGAATTATATCTTTCTATATGTGAACCAAAGTACTTATGTGTATAGGTGAATATAAAATGCATACAAGCATGCGAGAGAATTACATTGTTAACACAGAAATGTCATCTGTTGAATAAAGTTTACCAATAATATGTAATTATGAAATATAACATTTTCATGGGGCATCAAATTTAAACATTTCCTTCATATTGTGTGACTTTTTATCGATTAATAAAGTTTAAACCGTATGCGTACATTTAGACTGAAACTTTTTATTTTTAAATATGCAGAAATGTATTAACAACACACTGTTCATAGATATCTCTAATATTTTTCCCATTTCAAGTGAAAAGTAATGTCCCATCAATTTACCTGTTCGTGGGTAGATCTGTTTTTCTGGACGTTGGTTGCAGCTGATTTTTAACCTAATTTGCCTCCACTCTCATTTCATTTGTTCCATATTGCTGGCCAGCCTCTCTTAACTATTAAGTCTTAGTGCAACTGTGGAGTTTTCTCCCAGTTTCACCTTCAGATCCTAGTATTTCATCTCATTTAATTTCTGGGTCTCTTTATCTTGCTCTCCGACCAACCTAACCCCCCTCGTTTCACTGTCTAAAGAGCTAAATAGCTGAAAGTCCTCCAGTGCTTGGCTTCATTGCTTAAATTCCATGATTCATGCATTCAGACTCTCTTTCTGCTACTTTTCACACACAGAGAGAGAGAGAGAGAGAGAGAGAGAGAGAGAGAGAGAGAGAGAGAGAGAGAGAGAGAGAGAGAGAGATGCTGACAGACATAAGTTTAACGAAGTAAACACTCACTTTTTTATTTTATTAAAAATTTAATATATAAAGTCATAATAACGTATTCTTTTTATGAATGTGTAAAATGCATGGCTAGGAAAATGCCTTCCACCAATCTGGCCTTCTAAGAGTAGGCCAAAATTCTTCCTTGAGAGAATATGCCTTATAGTGTTCTTCTATTTTCCATTGTTTTATTCTTATATTATGTATATTATTAAAAGTAAACATGTCTTTTGTATACTGTCAATCGATAACAATGGCTGAGCTGAAGATTAGAAGCTCGTGATTAAGCACTTATTCGACTTATGCCAGGCAACGATCGGTAAACCTTGAATTTTTGCTCAGGCTAAGCTATTTACAAATAAGCTACAAATCTAATTTCAGACACGGGAAGCCTCGTTTTTTGATCCACGAGATTAGCCTCAAATACTCAGCTCTTGGAGAATATGAATCCTCACATTAATGGGAAGGTAGTGATAGACAAATGAAACAGATAGACTTAAGTGTACTGGGTCCCGATCCTCAAGGAAAAAAAATATGAATTTCGTTACGTATCCAATCTCTTTAAAGGACTGAAGGATAATCCTCGGATCAAAACGAATACAGTTTTAATTTCCTAAGGGATACATTGGATTGCTGTGCAGCCTTCATGAGTTTGTGATGATCGAACTCTCTGAAAATTTAACGTACTGAAAATGTATACCTAAAAAATCTTGGCATTCTGGCCGTTGCCCGCCCCACCCACTACTAAAAATAAATTATTGTATCTTTATCCTGGAATTTTATGAATCAATGAGTTTCCTAAGAAAAATTTAAATGAAATTGAATATTCAAATGTATATCATTCTCGTTTCGGGAAAACTTACTTTCGTCGAGCTAATGTTCAATTTTGGATGATAAAACAGTGCATCGGTATTCTGAAGAACACTTTGAAATCTAAAATTACTCAGTAAAAGTTTGGATAGAATAAGATACATAATTTGGTAGTTTAGATTTTATCTAGATCTTCGGCCTACATACGCAGCTTCTGTTTCTCTATCGCTCTTTTGGCAAGTATGAATGTGTTTTTTTATTTACGCATGGAGAAATACACATATAGTATGGTGATATTCAAACTTTCGACATAGTGCTCGTCATCTGGAAAACACAAAATTCACACACACACAGGCGCACACACACACTCACACACACACACACACACACACACAAGGAGAAACAGTTTATCAGCAAAATCCACTAACAAACTATCTTGCTGATCTGATGATGTTATTACCTGAGATCTTTCCAAGTGTATCGGGTCATAATAGCTCTTAAGAATTTATGACTAATGCAGAACACGTATGAGTGTATGTATCATTAATTAATACTTCATCAAATTATGATAAGTTCAAATTACGTAACGAACATAGACATGTCAGCTCCCTCGGATGCACACGTGTATCACATCAAGGAAACGCAGATCAAATCCACAGAGGATTCATAGAATCTATAAATCATAACAAACTGGGTTAGATTTTAACTTTATTAGCTGTGTTCGAAATGCTGTGTATTTCCTACGAGGGCCCAAGTGAATTTGGTTGATACAATTCCATACAAACAACAGATTTGTTCTTTGTTTATCACAGTGTTTGTTCGTACATTCAGGCGTTAATTGATCATTCATGTGTTAATCCTTTGTTCTCTCGACGAATAGTAAGCAACAAATTTTGAATAAAACTATTTAAAACTTATATGAATTTTGTCTGTACCTGTAGATTTAGATGAGTGAAAATCTGTATGATCTACGGATTTCGTGCAGGCTGGTATGTAAATATTTCGAGCAAACCTTATACGAAACGATGAATAATAGCAAAAAGTGTAATAATGTTTTATGATTAGACAACATGCTGATTGGTAGCTTCTTCATATTTCCACAGTCATTTAAAATTTTGTATACTAGTCATCAACCAGAATTTTAACCAGTATTCATATTCAGTTATCTGTGCGGTGATAATTTCAAAAGGAAAGTGAACAGTACGGAAGATAAAAGCAAATTTTACATCTATTCAAAGCATAGAAACTTCATAGAACTTAAGTTTGCGTAATCGAGTTTTAATCTTGAGACTTTTATTTGCTCCTGTCACTCGATATGGGTGAATCTTCTTCAGAATGAACCTTATTTGGATTACATGAGAAACAAAGCCATTCATTTAGGTAAAAAAAAATAAAAAACAAAGCCATTCATTTAGGTAAAAAAAAAAAAAAAAAAGGCCTAAAAATTCATGGGTATCAAGTTATTACATTATTGCTTTACGAAAATTGTTACGTAACAGTAACTATGATTAAACACTTATCTAGCTCTAAAAGGAAAGGTGTCCAATGATAAAAATGGGTAAGAAGAAAATATCCCATGAAACCAAATCATAAAGCGAAGCCAGTGTTTTAATATTTCAAATGCTTCGCCAGCAATACAGTAACACGAGTCAAGCTGATTGTTTTTAGAAAGGTTGGTGTTTTGTGTCTGGACTCACGTAATTTGTTCGGAAAACAATTTGGAACTTCTATCCTATATTGATGAGTATTTGCCTAGAACTTAATGAAAAACCCTCTCTGTTATTTTATTCTTACTATATTCACAATGCGATAGATGACACTATTCTGCTTATATGCAACTGCATATTGCTTTTTTCCCCTTCAGATTTTTTGTAGGATTTTAAACCGCACATCTATTTATTCTTCAGTGTAATCCATCAACAGGACTGTATTGCTACAATGGAAATAAAAGTCATTAGTTCACAACAGTATCTTAACAATCGCTTGGTTAAACACACACATATAGATATATATAAATTCAAGAATTAATATTTAGATATTCAATAAGCAACGAGACACTATTAAAACGTCATACACAAAATTTCTAAAATTTTTATATTGGCGAGAAACTAAGAATCCATCATACTTTTTATTTCTATCAGCTGTTCTGTGCTGAGCAAGTATTTCATTTCTATTAAGAAAACAAAGTTTTTGAAGTTTTCATAACGTCCTTATTTTTTCTGACTTAAACTAAATGTGTATATTGAACTGAAGAATACAACTGAATTATAAAACATTTCTTTATATATCATGCAACCATTTAACCGTCAATACTATAAAGCAACAGCAGTAAAGGTAAGGAACATTTATGTGCATTCTGATTATTTAGTGAAATTCCAAACCTAAGCTAATCAATGGGAGCATCCCTACAAAGTCCTTATAATATATTGTTTGTTATCAGATTCGTAAGACAAACAAGGCAGTAGCTACCACTCCGAATCCCCAGTGACAAAACTTTTGTTTCCACAGCGAGTAATTTCGTCTTTAATAATATCAGGAAAATAAATATGTAGCTAAATATTACATATTTATACTTGGATATTTATTCTATCATTCTGGTGAAGCTGAAAACTCGTCGTTAACGTGCAATGAAAATCAAAAGAATAACTAGAATCTTTAAAAACTTCTCACTGTATAATCATGATTGAACACAGGAGCCAGTTTTTTACGTTTTTTTTTTATAAATAAAATTCTTAAGGAGCTATCTTTCATCTTACATAAATTTCAGAATTCGGCGATACGAATGGAAAACGACAAATCAGTTCCAGTAGATTATCAACCAATAGCTGGGCTACTTTTCATATATAACTGTCCTTTGAAACTTGCGAGTACTGTAGTGAAAAGAAAGCTTCGAGTCCATCATCTTAGCCTGGAAATACAAAATAATTTGACTGAAATTACAGCATCCAATATCCGGGATGTAAATAAAGCACTGTTAAAATTAACCGACATATCATTCAGTAATTATAGATTGCACTCCTGATGAGTATTGATTGGATTTGAAGATATGAAAATATATGATGCAACAAAATTAGATTATAAATTTTATTTGTCATAATAGTCGTTGACGCATGACCTGTTATCCAAGATACGATGGTATACAATTGTATGATCCTTGGGCCAACATGAAAGGGAGTATAAGCCATCTCCTGCAAATAGCAGGTTTCATTTGGTCATTTTGTTTCATATACGTTTAAACTGATTCTGACCGATGCTGCAAAATCATTAAGTTGTGCAGATGACCTCTTTATGAGCCTGTACCTCAGTCCATCTTCCCCATCTTGGGAAACGGGAAGATTGTATGCTTCTGACAAGTGAAGGACAACTAGATACTCGAGTTTTCCTTCTTATATTTATCATCAGTTAATTCACAAAACAGCCACCTCGTAGCAAGGCATAATTTGTTTGGGGTACTTGTTGGTGAGGACAAGGTCGAGGAATGCATCGTCTGGATTAGACTTAATGTCTTAGGTAGAAAGTATTAACAAAGGACTATAGTCGATTCACTTAAGGTAGATTCTTGGGCCTACGAGACGTTTGTTTGGCGGCCTCTGATTGGCTGGTACTGGGAGGTATGTAGCTCGCTCACTGTTGCATTTTAACGTCTGTAGCTCAGAAAACTTGATATATCTTTATATTTCTTCATTTATCTCACGCTTTACACAAGATAGGAAAGTTTTGGTCATACCATAGAATTCGGTATTAATTGTACAACTAAATCATGATTTCCTGAAATCAGTAAGATAAAACACAAAGGAATTACAACGAGTAAAAGTGAAGAGAGAAGCATTTCATTCTTTATACCTGTTTTTACATATCGTCGGATTTTGCATCATTCATGCGATCAAGATCAAATAAAACTTGTGTTTTCATACAGAAAAAATTCACCCTGAATACGCTGGTGCTTTCAGATTTTAGATGCGTGTGATATGTGAAGAGAAAATGAAGAATATGTCTTATTATGTTGCATCCGTTCTTGACTCAGTTTGGCAGTAGAAACAGAGATACGGTGATCTGCAAAGCTGAGGCGCCGTTGACAGTTGCCAGTTAGCAATATAAGAATTTAACAGTTTCGACAATATTTACCGCATAGGGTTCCCATTATGAATGTCGAACTTTTTCACTCCAATATCATATAATTATGTCCGTAGGTCTGGACATATCTGATAAGAAAAAATTAATAATCATATGGATGCATATGGATGTGTTGGCTTCAATTTAGGCTAGGTGAGAAATTTGCATACTGTAGGCTACATGGTAAATAACAGGCCTGCACAATTATCAAATATAACATGTATTTAGAGGAATAAACGTTCTGGTGTAAGAGCAGCTCAAACAAATTCTGAAAAAGACAGAATTTTATATTCGTTACATCGCCAATAGATTTTATGGTAAGAAATAAAAAGATGTACTTTCGTTCATTGAATGAACATATAAGAACCATCAGCTTTTCGTGTTATTGACCAGAGAAGCAAGCGGCCATAATAATGAACTCATAATTATTTAGCCTGTTATTTATCATGTAGCCTACAGAATGCAAATTTCTCATCTAGACTAAATTGAAGCCAACACAACCAGATGCATCCATATGATTATTCATTTTTTCTTATCAGATATGTCCACACATACGGACATATATGATATTGGAGTGAAAAAATTTCGACAGTCATAATGTGAATTCTATGCATTTATGTACAGAAAATGTAATGACATAATAATACGGTAAATATTGTCGAAACTCCAAACTTCTCATATCGCTAATTGGCAACTGTCAACGGCGCCTCAACGCTCTCGCTGTTTGCAGATCACCGTCTCTCGGCACTGCTGCCAAACTGAGTCAAGTACAGATGCAACATAATACGACATATTCTTCATTTTCTCTTCACATATCACACGCATCTAAAATCTGAAAGCACCAGCGTATTCAGGGTGAATTTATTGTATGAAAACACTAGTTTTACTTTATCTTGATCGCATCAATGATGCAAAATCCGACGATATGTAAAAACAGGTATAAAGAATGAAATGCTTCTCTCTTCACTTCTACTCATTGTAATTCCTTTGTGTTTTATCTTACTGGTTTCAGAAAATCACGATTTAGTTGTACAATTAATACCGAATCCTATGGTATGATCAGAACTTTCCTATCTTGCGTAAAACGTGAGATAAATGAAGATATTTAAACTTATTGCAAGTTTTCTGAGCTACAAACGCTAAAATGAAACAGTGAGCGAGCTGCAGACCTCCCGGTACCAGCCAATCAGAGGCCGCTAAACAAATGTCTCGTAGGCCCAAGAATCTACCTTAAGAGAATCGGCTATAGTGATACTGATGCTCTTTTTTTAAGGTAAAGTTGAAATGTTTTGTAGTGATTTTTAATAATCATCAGGAGTATCTCCTGCCTGAGATTTTGTACCACTCTTCAGGAGATAATATAGTTCCTCATTGGACTGATTAGTATCGTTCTCGACTAGCACTCTGCTGGGCCCGCGTTCGATTCTCCGACCAGCCAATGAAGAATTAGAGAAATTTTTTTCTGGTGATAGAAATTCATTTCTCATTGTAATGTGGTTCGGATTCCACTATAAGCTGTAGGTCCCGTTGCTAAGTAACCAATTGGTTTTTAGCCACGTAAAATAAGTCTAATCCTTCTGGCCAGCCCTAGGAGAGCTGTTAATCAGCTCAGTGGTCTGGTTAAACTAAGATATACTTTTTTCAGGAGATATATACTGACCTTGGAATTGTTCTATAAATTTTCTCGGCTACTTTTACAGGTGCAAGTACTGAAAGCTGTTTCAGGACAAAAAATGTGTGTATGTGTATATATGTATATGTATATATATATATATATATATATATATATATATATATATATATATATATATATATATATATATGTGTGTGTGTGTGTGTGTGTGTGTGTGTGTGTGTGTGTGTGTGTGTGTGTGTGTGTTAACTGCCCGGGTTCGAGGGCCGTCTTTATATTGATGAAGTATCTGTTTTAAGAAGAGAATTTAGCATCTCAACTTTCTTGATATGTTTCTGATAGCTGCAGCCTTACCTGGGTTAGCAGAGCTCTTCTCTTTCCGTCATAAGATTCTCCCTAAACCTATCTTTACACAAAGGCCTACTGGAATAAGACACTGATATAGAAAACTAGACTTTATTAACAAATTTAACGAAAGTAACTCTGCACATACTACGATTATGACATGGAGTGACTCGCACTCCCGATCAAAAGAACACATTACTATAGGGAACCCTGTTCCACAAATAAGCATAGATATTATTTTACACCAAACCATAACAGACAATAATGTTCCCCTTGTCATCAAGCAAAAATAGTAAGGTCGTATCAACTACAATACAAGTCTTATAGTCTGTAAAAGCAATAACACCACTTCCCATTCCTTGTCCTTCCGGACAATGTTCGAGTTTCCTGTAGGAAGAAACATATCATATTTTAAATCCTGAAATTAATGCTCATATTCAAAGCAGAAAAATGCGTCAGGGTGGTGCAACGAGATTTCACTTTAGCACTATATAAAGTCTGGAAAAATACGTGTTCATTAGTTATGGTACTCACTCCTTATGGCCGTTAGATAAGGTATTTTCACGGTGGTGGTCCTTAAACACACACTAAGCAAACACACACCTCACCCATCGAAACCAGTGTCCCCTCGTGAGTCCATATGCCTCCCGTCATATATCATAGCTAATTGCACACACGCATGCACATACCCCAACGGAGCAGCCCATTTCCGTGCATTAGTTCAGTGACCGAACGAACGCACATTGTTTCTATGCGCTTAAAACGCATTCGTCAGATCCCAAATGCATACGTCAGACATTTCTCGCCACCAGCACCATCGCCTCTACAACGAAAGTACGCCAGATCATCATCTGACTTTTCCAAAGGTCACCTTCGTTGTTACATATGTGTATATATATATATATATATATATATATATATATATATATATATATATATATATATATATATATATATATATATATATATATATATATATATATAGATAGATATATATATATATATATATATATATATAGATATATATATATATATATATATATATATATATATATATATATATATAGATATATATATATATATATATATATATATATATATATGTATATATATATATATATATATGTATGTATATATATATATATATATATATATATATATATATATATGTGTGTGTGTGTGTGTGTGTGTGTGTGTGTGTGTGTGTGTGTGTGTGTGTGAGTGAGTGTATGTTGGAGTTTTCTTACTAACTGATGGTGAGAATTTGAACCAATCTAACTAAATGACCCAATGCTCTTTATGGATGTCTCCTTTTCCATTCATTTCTATCTCCTCATTTTATGGAGGAGCACCTTGCATCTTCGCTGTACTCCGGGATTTTCGAAACTAGACCGTCCTACAGATCCTTTACAGGCCTTTAGATAAAAC
This sequence comes from Macrobrachium rosenbergii, assembly GCF_040412425.1. Taxonomy (NCBI): domain Eukaryota; kingdom Metazoa; phylum Arthropoda; class Malacostraca; order Decapoda; family Palaemonidae; genus Macrobrachium; species Macrobrachium rosenbergii. Next base: position 2,788,994 of record NC_089798.1, read on the forward strand.
CTATGAAAACCTATGCATATTGTAAGATTAACAAAACTTTATCTATATATGCTAACTTTCTGTTATTTTTCTGTAGTATATGTTCCCTACCTAGGATATATACACCAATATAGACAATGCCAATTTCAATCTACTAACAACAAAGTGCTAGTACATGAGCCAAAGGTATTTCTGTACTAACGACATTAAAAAAAGATAGCCCCCTATTCATCCACTATTTAATTGAAAATTTTAACTAGGATACGATGTATCCTGAATATCTCTATAAAGATGCTTAAGAATATGTAAGTCTATCATAAAATAAGCTATAACTTACGTAGTATCCTAGCCCTCCATTATACTTCATTGAATACTAAGAAAACCTTGGCTTAATTTTGTTATGCAGACTAACCTGTATCTATCTTAAAATAAATTTAATTTCTGTCATGTAAATGGCTCACTGCTCCTTAAAACATAATTATTATTGAATACTCTCTTATTCATATCCTCTAGTTGAATACTAACATATTTATATCCTTCAACTGAATACTAATATATTTATATCCTTCAGTTAAACAATCACGCATCAACTCTTCCTTGTACTATTTTACATACCTACCAAAAATTTTACTGAATTCACCAATAACTTCTAGAAATATTTTGCAGAGAGTCACAGACAAAACGACAGTGGTGAAAATAACCTCCTTCCTTCTTCGAAAGCTGGGATGATTAAGACTTGATAAATAATAAAACGATACGAGCCTCTGTCATGTAAAAATCAGAATAATTCCTAGAGCACATATCATAACAACTGCATAGTTACATACACGTTATAAGCAGAAGAAAACCATATGCTTTCCAATCCATTTTTCGTTATAGATTTCTGTTCTGCATTTATGCTTTGATAGGTAGCCAAAAATAGAGACGCAGAGACAAGCGCGTTTACCCTGTCCAGTAACGACAGCTTCTTTGTTATTGTTATGATCTGAATTTCTTTCTCTCCTTTCATTTTGTAGAATTCTATAGCTCTTTAGATAGAATTTCTATCTAAGGTCTAAAGGCACAGGTATCTGGAGTGCAGTGTAGCTAAAAATAAACCAGGAAAATTGTACTTTTATTGAAAACTTAAGAATAGTAAATTATGTATGTATATTTTGTTTTTCTTTATTTATCGATATTTGTTTTTATGGGTATAGGAAACATGAAGTAGTAAAGTGACTCATTGATTAATAATAATAATAATAATAATAATAATAATAATAATAATAATAATAATAATAATAACCCAAAAAATTAAGTTTGCCGTGGAGAGTACAGACATAATGCAAGAGTTTTGCTTCAGTCATATCTCATATCCGGTGGCTCAGGAAAAACAGGGAAGAAGAATTACCTTTCGTTAGCCACTTCAGGGTGTATTTACTTTCTCTGGTATTGATATCTTCAGCAAATTAACCGGTAATGTACTGTACAGAAACCTTTACCTCACATCCAAAGAAATAATTCGCTTTTCATCCACATTCATAGTTTTCCGAAGCTGGAATGTAAATTCTTTACTTTTAATGAATTAGTAACTTGGTATATGGGATTGAGAAAAGAAGTCATCGCCTTATGACTTTTCTTCATTATTAACTGTACCTTTTATTCCAGATCAATATTCTTAACGGGCGGCTGTTTCCACAACTGATCACATATTATGAATACAAGAATTTTAGCAAGTTGGTTAAATAAAGTATTTTTTCTCAACTTGAAAATTTAATAGTTGAAATGAAACTTTGCTTAAATCATTTTCACTAAGCCTGAATAAAAATAAATACTATTCTGTAATGATCTCAATTGCAAATTTTGATTATATTGGTGGGAAAGGCGATGTTTTCTTTAGATTGAAAGAAAATTTATCATCAAATAAAAATTTAATCTCTTGAATGATAATTTCCGTTTCCAGTTATCCTCTAACCTACTTTTATCCATGTTGCTTACAAGAAGGAAATATGATATTTAGTCCCACCAGCGAGTGAAATTCGAAAAAAATGGTATTCTTGCACACACAGAGACGAGCATGCCTGCAGATATACACAGACACACACACACACACACACACACACACACATATATATATATATATATATATATATATATATATATATATATATATATATATATAATCATAATATGATTTTGAGATTTTTTTCTTTCTTACAGATGACATGTATGTTATGTATTCTGATGTAATTTCTTTCAGCTGTTTCATGTCTGTGAAGTGTATTGAAGTGACATTGTAAAGCATGTAAGGTTGTACCATGCATATAAATGTTGTATAATCATTCATGTTTATAACATGCCTTATAACGGGAGAGTTAACGTGTAGAGAGAGAGAGATATTTTGGAATCATTATCGGATAACCACATCCTGTGTTGACACAGCTGTATTTAACCAAAGGGAAGTTGTATTCGAAGAGGTACTTTGATTATCTTGACGAGATGACAGGTCTCAGCACTCGCAAGTCTGAGTGCTTGTTACAGGATTATCATGTATGTCTGTTCTGTAATTATTATTTTTCTCTATGCCTTATTATGTATTCCATATTCTGAGTAGGAGGATAAGGGAGGAGAGATAGGTCTGACATGTTGGCAGGGCTTTTTAACCAGATCGTTCGCAAATTTATTTCTGTTTACCCAGGTGGTTTAACTAAGAGCAGGAAATGTCAGTCATCCGAGATAAGAACTCATACCTTTTCCCAGGCCTTAGTATTCTCTGTGTGTATTCTTTCTGTGTGTTCCTTATGTGTATTTTTTTGTGTATTCTGTATTCTGGGATGTAGGAGAAAGGGGCTCAAGGTATTCTAAGATTTAAAGTGACTAATTGGCAACTTAGTTTGAGGATACAAACAGGATTACTGGACTAACAGAGTTAGTCTGCTGAGAGGTCTCAAAAACACAGGAAGTCTCTCTCTCTCTCTCTCTCTCTCTCTCTCTCTCTCTCTCTCTCTCTCTCTCTCTCTCTCTCTCTCAATTCACATAGAAGGGTATAATTGGTTGCTCTACCGAAACATATAAGTTTTATAAAACTCCCACGAAATGTATATTTTGTGTATGGTCCCAAAATATTTGTGTTCTTCAACCATTGTGTTTATAAATTGCAAAAGGAGTAAGGTAATGTGCTTATTTGCTTGTACTGTAATTTTGATGAAAACTGAAGTGTTGTCGTTGAGGAAGTTATAGAAAGACGAGAGTTTAGTCTTTTTGAAAAGTGAAGGTAATCTTTTGAGAGATTGGTATAATCTATAATCATGTTTTGTCTTAGGGAAATTGCTGTTGGTATATTTCCGTTTTTTGCATATTTCATTCTTATATGTCTGTGTGTATAATTTCACAGTGTTACCCAGAGTTTTGTGTTAGTGATTACTTACAGTTTTGTTGGTGTTAATTTGTATTATTGAGATTTCAGTGCATATTTATTATTGAGATTTCAGTGAATACCTGTGTTGACTCCCATTTATTAATGTTTTAGTGAACACTTGGGCTAATTGCAGATGTTCAGATTTATATCTAAAACTTGAGTGAGAGTTAATGGTTTGAATGTTACTTAATTAAGTTGATTTCATGACAAATGAAAGTTTTGTTAATTAATTTTGGTTAAGAAATACTTAAATCTTACACTGTTGTCAAGTAATAGTAAACCTTTTTGAAATTGTGAACTCTGCTTATAACTTTTGAACTTAGAAATAAATTTGTCTGTTTAAAGTTTTAAAGGCACAGCGTTTCATTTTGATCAGCAGTGATTAGAGATATTTGTGTGTGTGCACAATGTAAGTGATATATCTGTTTGTTCACCTGAGGCTTATCTAGGTACAATAGAACCAGGGAAACAATTATAGGATTTGCTGGAGTGATGCCCTTTTCCCCCCTAGTCTGTTTATAGCTTATCAGTTGATACCTCATTCATAACTTGATAAATTTAAATTGAATTTTCAAGTGGTAAGTAAGTTTTATGGGATCACTGTACCTTTAGAGTATTCAGTTTTAATATTTTCTTTATGAAGTTTCAAGTGTCTGGCTGAAGTGAGGTAAATTCTTTGGTCTTATTATTTGTGTAATAACCAGGTACTTGATCACTTCGTGACAACATATATATATATATATATATATATATATATATATATATATATATATATATATATATATTTATATATATATATATATATATATATATATATATATATATATATATATATAATATATATATATATATATATATATATATATATATATATATATATATATATATATAGAATAGCATTCTTGCAATGTACAGACACAAACATCCCACAGATATAATATATATATATATATATATATATATATATATATATATATATATATATATATATATATATATATATATATATATATATATATATATATATATATATATATATATATATATATATATATATATATACTGTAACGTGGGTTACATCAGACCCACATAATTCTGTCATTTAAAGCCAAAATTAACTCCAAAGGGCAGATATTGGACAGACTAGTTAACAAGGAATAGAGGTTTATTTTATAACCACATGAAAGAATTCAGCAAATTTACTGGAACACTAGTTTCAACAAAAGTAAAATAAAATGAAATGGATTATTTACATGGGCTAACAGCAGCTCAGAATATTAGTCCTGCTTATAGTGCAGTAGATATGAGTGACTATACTGAGTGCCAGTAGGCTAACACTGCCAGAGTCACCAGCTACATAGTTTATTGGCCAGGTTGCGGAATGACGAAGTAGAGGTCAAAGCTCGGTGCTAGGTCTGGGATACTCAGATGCCTGATTGTAATAAAGACGCAAGACAGCCCTCTCTGAGGAGTAACTTTCTGGTAGATATCAACTTATAGCTATCGTAGCGTAAAACATTATTTGGTCATATTTTTCCAAGTAAGGAAGTAGTATCTAATACATTTCTGCATTCAAGTTGCATATCTTTATAAATGACCTCTCAAATGTTACTGTGAAGCTCCTTTACATGTAATATATGCAAAATAAATGGATATTTATTCTTCAGAAATTAGAAACATGACGAAATTCAGATATTTATTTCCTATCAGAGGGCATGGCATGGAATTTGTTATTTCATCCTAAAGTAAAAACACTTTTCACTTTTACTGGTATAAACATGCAGGATAGATATTGTTAATGGATTTTAATGGACTGCAACTAAGTTGCTACTGTAGTTGTTCCTAAATACAGCAAAAGTCACCAATTTCTTAATAATTTAAAGTAAGTAGAACGTTTTACTGTTTTCATTGGTGATATACTCTTGAACACCTGGTTCATACTCGTATATAATTACATTTATTGCAACCATAAATTTGAAAATTATGTAAATCTTAGGTTTTTCCCCTTTTCATTATCTTCGCAATCTTTACCTGAATTTCCAAGCGCAATATAAGATTCCTTAACATCTTCCTTATACCTTGTCATTTTAGGTCTACAGAATGCACATATCTGCGGGTTAAGAAGGTACAGTACTTTGGACAGAAGGGGTCATAATACCTAGAAAGTACAAGAGTTCTTCCGGTTAATATGATATCTGCACGATGTTTTTAGGAGGATGTGATGCTCTGTTCATGAGTTTTCAGTGCAAGTACATGAAACCATCAGTGAAGTGAATATTCCTTTTCTGCATGGGCTAATTCCTGATTCACCAATTTGATATAAAACATAGAGGTGACTTTTGTTCAGTTTTTTTTTATGAGACTCCTACTCATCTGGAAAGAACTTAAATGCTTTACTACAAAAATGATAAAAAATGTTTGTTTGTGAGTTTACGTGGAATGGAACAAAATACATGAAAAAGTTTCCTACTTATATTTGAAAATAGACTCAATAATACTCGGTTTATAGTGATACTGGATAGGTAAATAGAACAGTAATAACCTACAGACGTCCTCATTACTTCAGAGAATACAGATCTGCAAATTAAGTACTAGATTACAGATTCCTAACATACCAGAATCTTGTTTCTGTTCCTTCTCAGGCAACCTGTGCACCTCGCTTTCAATCTCATGTAATCTTATCAGAAGCAATAAACTTGGGCACTGACGTTATGCTAGACTGGAAAAGACGGCATTTCCCCAGTTGACTGCTACTCAGACAAATATCCCTCCTATATCTAAAACGCTTTCGAATTCCACAATGATCTGCAATAATATAGTGGCTGGGGCTTGAAGACTCTACCGCATTCATTCGAATAATTTTGTTATAAAGATTTTGTTTATTTCTTTAAATAGTATTATAAAGTTATTTTTTGCTTCTGTATTTCTTTTTCGGTAATTGGCAGGTTTCCTTATTGCAGCCCTTTGGCTTGGAACTCCCTTCTGCTCACACTAGGATCGCATCTTGGATAACAACATTAATACTAAATGTTAAAATCGAGTTATACATTACATGTATTTCTCCACTTAGTAATTTCCATAGCTGATTTTCTTATTCATGTAGTGAACAGAACGAAGTAATCCGGTGAAATAAATAGAGAGATCGTAGTTTTCGAAAATCGGTGAGTGTAAGCAGGATGGAGGAAGAAATGTTGCCTTAAGCGGTAAATGATAAAATAAAGTAACTTTTAGAGCACAGCCAAAGGAATACCTCCGCCTTGAGGACAAACAATGCTAGTATAGCAGAGGAGGAAAATGACGACGATATTAGAGCTACTAGTTAATCGTTTTAATGTAAAAAAATATATATATCCTTCTCCTTACACAGAGGAACAAAAAGATCTAAATCAGCTACGTAAGCTGCTAACTGGAGAAATACATGTAATTTTAACATGTAGTATTAATGTTATTATCCAAGATGCAGTCCTGGCGTGAACAGCAGGGAGTTCCAAGCCAAAGGGCTCCAATAGGGAAACCTGCCAAGTACCGAAAAAGAAATACATAAGCAAAAGATAATTTTATAATACTATTTAAAGAAATAAACAAAATCTTTATAACAAAATGATTCGACTGAATGCAGTAAAGTCTTCAAGTTCCAGCCACTAAATTATTGCAGATCATTCGAAAGAGTTTAAGATAAAGGAGGGATATTTGTCTGGGTAGCAGTCAACTGAGGAAATGCCGTCTTTTCCAGTCTAGCGTAATGTCATTGCCCCAGTTTATTGCTTCCGATAACATTACACGAGACTGAAAGTGAGATGCACAGGTTGCCTGAGAAGGAACAGAAACAAGATTCTCGTATGTTAGGAATCTCTATAATCTCGAATTAACTAGGATTCGAAAACCTTTAATCATTCTCCGTTTACGAGAGATATTCCTTATCTTTTGTTCGCAAAGTTATATTATCTACAAGGATTCCATTTCGTTCAAGTGTAGCTAGCTTGCCAACATTTCTTTACTCTTTTTTCCTCAGCCTCGACCCCGGCATTTAAGAGAGCGATATAAAAGTTTCAGCCACACTTGCGCATCTTACAAGTTGTCAGAGAATGGGCATAAGAATTAAGATTTTTTGCTTAGTTGCCAGACAGATAATGAAAATATACTTTTATAGATTCACCTAACTGCTTGGGTAAACAAAAGATTCTTACAGAGGAATTTACTCTAAATTCCTGAGTAAGTTTTAAAAAAATACGCTTTGCCTTAATATTTTATTTAGATCGCGAGCCAAATGAAAAACCAATGATAAAAAGAGTGTTTGACTAAATAACCGACTACATAATTCTTGCAGTCATTTTCTTCAAATGTGTGTGCACACTTAAGTGCAAATCATTTCCAATTCACAACACCGTAGGGATAATTTACTACCATGGTGAAACAAAATTGATGGTTGCATCTGCGCCGGCCAGGATTAGAACCTAAGACTTTGGTTTGGATAGGCAGAGACCTTAGACTTGGACATAGGGCAGGTGCTCTTATCAGTTATAATTTCCATTGACTGCGAGTTATTCAGAAGGTATAGTGAGCTCGATAATGTACAGTGACTTTTGACCAGAAAACGATCAAGAAATGTTCAAGTTTATATCGACTCTCCTGCCGTACATATTATGCATGTCGCATTTAGGTTTTGTACTTAGAATCGATATCAGCCCACTTCCAACATGAGAACCGATTAGTAAGTTTCTGCTACGTGTCTAATTATGTATGTTTGACCACTAAGCCATGAAGAGAGGTATAATTTTATATCGACTCTACTCTACACATGCCCGTTGAATCGGATTTTGTACTTTAAACTGATGTTAACTGATATATATATATATATATATATATATATATATATATATATATATATATATATATATATATATATATATATATATATATATATATACTATAGTCAAGGTAACAGATATAACTTGAATAAAAGGAGTAATATCTAGGTATTATTTCGTTAGAGCACAAGAAAAGCTAGAAGTGAGTGGGGGCAAATGGATAAAAATGGGATATTGTTGAAGACAAGCTAGATGAGGAGGTTGATGAGATCACGAGGACTGCTTGGAGTGTTTGAGGAAGTGGGAATACAAGCAGTAATTGTAAGAATGAAGAAATACATTTTTTTTAGTGAATGATTAAAAATTGTTTTAGGTTGAGTTGCATGACATGAGACAATCATCTATGGATAATTATAGTTTATTGTATAGTAACTTTTCATTGCACACTTTGAAAAATGGTTTCATGAATTAAAGATACACCCTTGATATTTATTGTCACTTATAGCAAGATCTTGTTATTAAAACTTATATACATGTGACTAAAATCAGATTATTTCAGGAAATACTTCTCGTTTACCAGACGAAATGTTAACACGTAAAAATGGTTATCTTAAATTTTTTGTAGTGAAAATTTCTAGGGGAATTTACCAACATTAAATATTTAATTTTGGTTAATAAACTATAGTATACTAACAAGAAAGGCAAATATACTTAAAAGACAAAAAAGTACTTAATTACGAGAAAGTCTTCACCAGAAATAAACAACGCTTAACAAGGATGTAAATATTCTTTGCTGCACGATACTAGATATACACGATACTGGATAGATCCCATCCTGAAAAGTATTTCATAAACTTGCGAACAGGAAGTGTTTGTACGGTTGTTATAAAACAATTACATGAAATTTTAAATTCTAAGATTAATTACGTCTTACCATGAAGACGAAAGAGATACAAATAAATGACCAAATGCAAAATGTGACGAAACTGCTGCCTCATGCCATAGAAAATAACAGCGAGCTACTGAAAGAATATAAACAAAAGCCAGTAAACAGTTAGTTCATGAAAAGAGATTTGACACTTAGCAAGGAGGAAGAAAGCTTTACTTGAGCAATCGACGGTTTTTTGATTGAGCAGCCGTCAGCATTTTGAAAAGATCTAATATGCTTGGTGCTCACTGACAAGAATCGAAGATGGAGCTCCAGTACCAAAGACTAAAAACATTATCCATACTGATATTGGCTGTGGTGTACGATGCAAAAGCCCGTTGTAGATGTAAACTGCAAAAGGACTTTAGGGACGTATGATGCTCAGGAATTGCAGGGAATACACTGCTGCAGAAGGCTCCTCAGCATGAAGTGAGAAACTTAAATATTCTAAAGGATATATCAAATCATGACATCAACCACTGTTACCTAACCTATTAATTCAAGGCATTCTTTGCAGTTTATTCCAGCAAATGGGCGTGGTTAAAAGCAGTTCAAGCTGCGGGGAATGGCAAGAAAAACACTGGTACTAACAATAAGAATGTCATTTTAAATTTAGTTATTCCTACAACAGTGCAAAGAAAAATATGTATTGCATACTCGATAACATGAAGTTAAGTACTAAAGGGGGATGTATGATGCAGTCAAGAAAAAAAATGAGAGAAAATGAATACAAAAAATCAAAAAAAGAAAGGAGAAGGTGAACTATAACTTTAGGAAGAATAAACACTTGCGCTGTTGTGAAGTTAATGCTTCATTTAATCCAATATCTCGCTAGCACTCACTAGTCATTACTTTCCTGATGCAGAGAGTGTGCTACTTTCACCTAACCGAGCGCGTGTCGAGTCATTTAAAATCAAAATTATGAATTTGACTGTCCATATGGATCTAGGAATAAAATTGATTAATGGGGAGATCGTGTCTGAAGTGAATACAGTCTTGGATCAATCATATGTGCTGGATGTTGAGGCTAAAGTAGAGGCAGAGGTGAATGAACAAAAGTTGAAAGGATTAGTGTAGCGTAAGAATACTTGTTTAAGTAACTGTTGAGGGTGTAGAGAGGCCCCTTAAAAGGCTTATGAATGGAAAGACATTAGAAGTAGATGTAATTTTGAATGAGATGCTGTGGTACATTGATGATAGTATGATTAACTTATAGTAGAGTATGTGAGATATCTGGACGAGTGGAAGGCTGTAAAGGAATGGGAGAGAAGAATAATTGTTACTTCGCATAATGGTAATGATTGTAGAAGAAACTGCAAAAAATATAGGGGCATAATGCTGCTTAACATTTGAATCCAAGTGTATATAGAATTTTAAGGGAAGAACAGTGTGGGGTTATTTGGAAGTAGGTAAATGGGTCAAGTATTTGTTTAGTAAAAAAATTTTGATAAGTTTGAAAGTAAAGGAAAGAAGCTGTCTGTGGTATATAGACAACTATAAGATTTTGTGAGAGAAGTGAGAGAGGATCAAGTCGAGAGTACTGAGGATATATGGTATAGAAGATGTTACTGAAACCCACCCAAAATTTTACGACATAGAGTAAAATGTGTTAGCATTTCCTGGAAGGAAAGTAATAGGTGTGATGTAAAAGTGGTTCTGAGATTGGTGTCTTACATGTGTGTGGATATCCAATACCTTTTAGATGGAGACATACATGAAGTCAGAGAAAGGGCCGTAGGAGTAGTTGTACAATTGTGTGATAAGAAAATAAGTCAAGTAAGGTGTGGAATAGCTGATGCTTGCAGATGAAGTGTGTTGATTGCGAATAGTAAACTGAAACTGCAGTACCTAGTTATAGGATAGGAAAGAGTTTGCTTGCGGAGAAAACTGGGAACTGCTGTGCATAAGAATAACATTATGAGAGTAAATGTCAAATATCTGGAAACAGATATAACGAGTAATGCGAAGGTGAGAGGCATGATATTCACAGAATAAGGCAAGTCAGTTAGGGAATGGGTTGCTGGCAAATATTGGAAAGAGATCGGAATTGTATTCATAAGTCAAAGTGGGAATGTTAAATAGATTCCTGAGCCAACTCCTATAAATAGAAGTATTATAAGAATGTTGTATGTGAACAAAAGAAAAGCAATTGAAGTTTTTGCGAGGACCTGTTTGCATGGTAATTTTACCATAGGGGGAGTTAATATAGTTAGGAAATGAAGGGGTACCTAACAATGGTAAAAAGTTTATTGTGGGAGAAAAGATGATTTAGTTATATAAAAAATATTGATCACACTAGGTTGGTGACAAACTTATGACAGAAATAATCTGAGGGAAAGAGGAAAAGTAGACATAAAATGTTACACACGTAAATGACATGAATGAGGCTTGGAAAGGAAGAAGTATAATATCATGGTGTGTAGGTATGCGTGTAATATAGGAGTGAATGCTGGTGTGTACAAGGTTTGATGTGTTGCTGATGAACTTTCTTGATAGGTGTATGAAATGGATAATTTAAGGTCCATCTAAGATTCTGCAATTTCAGTATAAATATGATAATGTGTGTGTGTGTATACACACACACACACACACACACACACACATATACACATATATATATATATATATATATATATATATATATATATATATATATATATATATATATGTATGTATGTATGTATAAATATATATATATATATATATATATATATATATATATATATATATATATATATATATATATATATATATATATATATATATATATATATTACCAGCCAGGAAAATTAAAGACTGGCTGTAAATCCCGACCAGTTTCGGCTTTATTTCTGAGCTGTTGCTCTGTGAATGAAGGGAAGAACAAATAATCCCTAGATCAATGACAACTAAACCCTTGTTGAAATTATAAGGTAAGCATTTGAGAAATATACATTATGATAACAATAAAATCAAGATATGGAAATAAAAGTTACTTTAATAACTTAAGAGAGAAAGAAGACATTCCGAAGGCTCAGGACCACCTGAGTGGAAAGATCCCCCACGAGATTACTACTAAGGAAAAATCAGGAAAAAAGTGTATCAGAATCTTAACCAAAAACACGACAATAAAATGAATTTGATGGTCCAAAGAAACCTGTGGAGAACCCATGCCAGTCATGTATGATTCGTCAACCTATCGAGTATTTTCAGTTTCGTTTAGTTATCTAGGACAACTAACAGGGTGATAATTGCCAAAGGACTGGTCAGTTGAGAAAAGTATAGTGATATTGCCCGTGAAGATGTGAATCTAATCAAGGTAATTGTTTATGAAAATGTGAAAATGCCAGACACTCCAAATGCCCTTGAAAGATACATGGTTGCCATCAATGAATTGAAAAATGATATACGCATGACCGAAAGCTGACAAATCTATAGCGCTGGGAATTTTAAGTAAAAATTAGTGTATAGGACCATTTATTAATTCTTGGAATGATGAAAATTGATAAAAATCTAGTGCAAACCATAAATTAAATGGATATGCTGAAAACTATTAAAAGGAAATAAAACCTAATCAAAAGTTGTGTGTAACTTCTCCTTCGTTATCGTATATGCATGGAACAATAAAAATTCACAAAGCAAATTTTCCCGCTAACCCAATTGTCAGTTCGGTTGGTTCCGCATCATACAAATTAGCAAAATACCTAAAGGATATTCTTAACCCAGTGACTGGTAAAATCTCTAAAGATAACAGAAGGATTAATGTTAAGCTGATAAACAAAATTGATAATTTACAGATTAACAGTGAATCTAGGCTTGTGAGTTTTGACATGACCATCATTCACAAAGATACCTAATGACGATCTGTTGGAGTTTTGGATAGATACAACAGAGAATAATTAGCTGGATATATCATTTTCTAAGAACACTCTAACAGAATTAAGATATGTGTAAAAATGTTAATTTTAATTCAACGGGAACTTGCATTATTAAAACTTTGCATGGCAATGAGTAACCCTCTATCTAATGAAATTTTTCGAAAGCAAAATCATTCCATGCAATACAGTATGGTTCAGGTATGTTAGTGATGTAATATGTATCTGGCCAAGGAGAGCAAAAGTGAATAAATAACTTCTTGCACAAATTTGATGGATTACAGTAGTTCCATCAGCGAATTCACTATGGGAGTGGAAAAGGATGGTATCCTGTTATTTTTGGATTGCTTAATACAAAGAACTAGTAATAGATTTAATTTCAGCGAGGGCAGAAAACCTGCCAATATTTCTACCTATTTTCGTTTTTATTCTGGGCAAAGCAATAAAATTAAGAAATGAGTTTTAACGTCAAGGCTTTTAAGAACATTTCGTTTATGTAGCTTTGAATGCAAAGATTATTAATACAGGCCAAAAATTTAAATATCCTTACTCTGCCATAGGCAATGCATTAGAAGCTGAAGAAAAGACTTTACGAAAACAAAAAGAAACTTACAGCACAAAAAATCTACTAATTTCATATAATAATAATTTAAAAGTTATCTCCATCTAGTTAAGAATTATGGAGTTAATGCAGCATTTCAGAGCAACAAACAACGAAACATGTACTTACAAAGAACTCTTCCAACAATACTAAAGGAAGCGTAAACAAAATTCTAGGTAAGTATTGCAATAACTTTTATATTGGTAAAAATGGAAAAGCATTGGAAAAGAGAACAGAAAAGCATAAACAATTTTTAAGATGTGCACAACTGAACAGTGGAATTTTCGTGTATGTTAATGAAAACATACTACCATACAACAAAGTTTGTACTTTTTCTTATTTTATCTATTAGAAATACAAAATAACAAAAAATGCACTTAAAAAACAACTTTCTTCTCTTGCTCATGCACTTTTAAAAACTTCTGAGAAGGTTTACAAGCCCTCCTCCTCCTCCCACCCACTTCCTTCCCCAACACTACTGTATCGTCGAGGTTAAATGGTCGGAAGAGACACTGAGGTGCCTGGAAGGTCCTAGTCTTCAAAAGGTTGCGGAGACATTTCTGATTCCTGGCTGGAAAAACCTGGACATTAACAAAGAGTGCTGATGTTTCCCCCTCCATTTCTGAGCTGAACAACTGAGTTATCAAAGTAGTGGATGGCAATGGGTTTGAGTACAAAGGGGTTTAGGGGTCTGAAGAAGCTGTGCCGATAAAATTGGCTATTCAGCTTCACAACCAGTGTCTGCTGCATTTCTTGAATGCCATCAGCAGACCCCAAGGCAACGGCTTTACAGTTGATGATGGGATTCTCCCTCACTTCGATGAACATATCACACACCATCCAAATGTGCTTAGATGCTGGGCCTGGTAGTGACAAAGACTCTTCGTAGGCATACTCAAGGGCTTTCTCCTCCATATCACCAGCAGCAACTGCAGCTGCTATCTTGCTGTTGGACAACAGTTTGAAGCCAGGCTCACCACCATTTTCATTCAGCTACTCTTTTATATCATCCTTGGAATCACTGTTGCTTCCCTTTGCGAGCTGGCATGAAAGTCATTGACATCAAAGCTAGAAGTTGAACATGCTCTTCTCCCCATTCAGGATACGATGCCACGTGTACTACAAGGTCTGTACAGTGATGTTCTTCCAAACATCAGTATATTTGCAGATGGTAGATTTCAGCATATATCTTAAAAGATTCTTCAGAGTCTGTATCCCCCTTAACCTCTATCCAAGCCATGGTACTTCCCCTACTCATCCTCAAGCACCATCATCACCTTTTATAAGGCACTTCCTCAGACACAGCCGTTTTGTTGCCACAGTAAGACCTTAGTCCATTACCTGAATGAGTGATGCTATATTAGCAGGCAAAAACATGATCCTAATACAACACATCACCAACCAACAGGGTTGTGGTAGGATTCACAGACACATTATCCAAATGAAGCAAAGCCTTCACCCAGTGACTAGCAATTCTAAGTCCTGTGTCTGGTGATGACACCTTATAAAATTGATGATGGAACCAGTCGGAACTGATATTAGAGGAGAACCAAGCCTTCGCTAAATGACACCAAATCAATGGGAGACTAACCATCAATCCATGCATGGCAAATGGCTCCTCTCCACGCCCAACTACGACTGGTATGTAGTGATAGTTACCAGAAGATTTAGATGTTAAGAACGCAGGCATGCTTTGCTTCAAAAGCTTTCAACTGGGTCCATTCTTTTCTGTCATCAGCGAAGGTGTTAGTGGGTAAGTAACAATAGAATAGACCAGTTTCATCAGCAATGTAGATCGGACTTAAAACAAGGCCTACTTTTTTCCTGAGACATTTAATGTCGATATTCCTCTACTCACCCCTCAGAAGAATCCAAAGTATCGCCATGAATCTTCTTGTTGGAAAGCCCATGTCGAATCTCAAACTGAAACAGCCGACTCTCAGAGCCCTTGCAGACCTACACACTTCATAGCTGTGGACTTCAGTTCAGCACCTTATATATGCATGCTGGCTGCTCTTTGCTGATGAAACCAGATCAAGTTGACCGCTGGACTTCCTCATGGCATGGCTCAGCTAACACCATGCAGGCCTCACTCCTGGACATCTTCCCAAACTCCATCGCATACTTCTTCAACTTGTCCTTCACAGCCTTGATGTCCCACAGGGTAGACTGTGCTATCCACGATGCATGCCATCGACTAAGTAAGGCTCCAGACAATTTCCAGCTTACTTTGAAGAGTCAGCACCTTCCTACCCCTCTTAGGGGGTGGTGGAGCCCTAGCACCAAACACACTGCAAAAACTTCACATGCAACATCACAGGTACTGCAACAAAAGCCGTTTACACAGGGGAAAGCATCACAATGCACAATAACACAGCAACTGTCTTACATGAGACTACTGAAAAAATAACATGCAACTGAATGGTACGGTGAGTATTTACAAGAACACAAAATACTCAACCACCCACGTACCTTCTACCTTGCATTATTGTACTGATGATGTATCTTTTGCAGCCAATTAAAAGAGATAATCAAAGTGATGTAAATTAGGTGTTAAATAACATAGTGCTTTTAGGCAAATAACAGTTGCGAAAGCTCTCAATAGGACAAAAGCCTGCCTACCTCTTCCTACTCAACTCTCCAGGCCTTCCCAACCCATCCTCAACTCTTTCCCCGGACTGCCACCCCCAAAAAGGAACCCTTTTTCAGCATGCTTATGACTGTAAGCTGCATTACTAACTCCTCTTTCTGCCCGCACAGCATTGCCAACCGTCTAAGCATGTATATACATACACACATTATATATATATATATATATATATATATATATATATATATATATATATATATATATATATATATATATCCTCTGGATAACGTTGAATCCTGGATATGGTGAAAACAAATAAACAAGTGACTACTGTGTATATGTATAATCATCACTTACGAGAGGATGACTTCAAAAGGCCAAGTCCTACTAATCTTTAACTGATATTCCAGTTGAGGGTGCCAGGTCACCCATTCAGTTACTAAACAGAACCCACACTGCTTAGCTTAGATGATCTGGCGTTTTACTGTCAAATGTCAATAACCAGCTTTTGGAAAATAACTGAAAATATTTCATATAGAAGAGGAATAATACTGCATTATATTTCTGTATCTAAACATAATGTAAATGAATTGTTTTAATTGCTTTATGCGAAATTTTAAAATGGACATCTGTCTCCTCATACAACCCATGGGGAAAACACTAATTAATATCTTTCCATTAAGATCATTTACCCCACTGTATTTTGTAAGAAGTTTTGAGCCTAGCAAATAAGGGTATGCATTTCCTGTAATGGCATACAGAAATTTGTTCAGTTATCATTACACACACATTCCAGGGTTTAATCCTACGAGACACGCTTCGTTTTTATTATTTTGATGAGTGTCACTAACAGATTACGTTTGTCGGCATTTCTTTTTCAAAAAGACGAGCGTGAAATGCTATTTCATTCAATGGATACTCTATTTCCTATATCTTCATCATGCCAACTATAACTGCAACCTGCCTTCATATCCTTTTTGCTTTAGTTGAGCGTAGTGAAGAAAAATCATATTTCTACCACTATTGTTTTTTTTTGTGGCGTGTGTTAATACCAGACTCATAGAGATACCTTGAGGTATATGTTTTTATGAGTCTCACCGCTATCGTAGGCTTTACAGTAATTACATGGCTAATGTTTTTTTTTTTTTTTTTTTTTAAGAATGCCTTTTAAGAAAGGTTTTCCAGAATCCTGTAGCAACAAACTCACCTGCTGTACAAGGTTCAGGAAATGGCGTGGTTCCACACGGGTCTTTGGATTACATTGTCTTTGACTATGGGAATGCTGATGAATGTTAATCATGGATCTCATTAAGCTATTATCTACCAGTTTATTGAATAAAAAGTGATAATGTGACTTTATAACACTGTCAGGAACTAGTTACTAAATAAGAGTGTCAATTCTATTTTTCTATATCTGGAACTATTTTGAATAATGTTTGTCTTCTTTGTTCTTGTTTTTTAGTGATACCCTTTTGATATACTGTGCATTCCACATCCGTATAATTATTTTCATTATTTCTTTAGTTTTCTTTCCTTCCTTTTACTGGCAGGCTTTGGGATTTTATCCCCCATCCTGTCTTTCGTGTCTCCTAAAATTATCTTTCTTCTACAGGGTGAGTTTGTTCATTCCAAGTTAGATGATATCGCTGTTGTTGTTTAAAACTGAGCTAGCACGGCCCCTTGAAAATGCTGTTTACGAGAATAGGCTCAGCTGTGTTTCATTTCATAGTTTCAAAGCTTCATCTAATTCTGTTGTTCTTTGTTATTTGTCTTATATAATAAAACAGTAGTGATGACTGTTAGTGTTGTGGTTAAACGTTGAAACACAGAAAAAGGATTATCTAAGTAGGCAAAGGATAACTGTGCTCAAAAGATGCCAGATTTTCTTATACAAATTTAATTATTGAATATAGACTAGTCACAGACGACCAATTCAACAACATGAGAGTGAATGAAGCAATATTTACGCCTGTTAAAACACTTGTCACCCTGTTCAAAAGTCAGAGAAACTATGGTCTTATTTTTAAGTTGTTAGTCAAATACCATTTAGATTTTAACTTCCACAATACTACGATTTTCTTTCAACTATTATAATAAAATCCGATTGGATCTTGTTTGTCCTCCACCGGGTGACAATGGGGAGACATGACACAGCCACCCACTCCCCGCAAACTGATTTATACACCACGGGTGGAGGCTGGGTAGGTAGGGGATAGGGATGGTAGGGGGAGACATCCACCCTCCTCCTGCAAACCTATTGTTCACCCCGGGTTGGGGTGGGGTAGGTAGGGGATCTGGAGGGTAGGGGTGACAGTAGCGCCGGGTTCCAGCGCGCATGGCATGCGCCAACAATCTCATATGTTGATAAAATCCATTAGAATTTCTGTATCACACCCATTTATTTTAGTCTCAATCATGATGGAAATAGATCAAGGACATCCATATACGTATACTCTTGGGTATCTCCATTTGCCATTCATAGACACCAATTAGATCGATCACATAACTATCACTAGAGACCGAAAAAGAACGTTGAGGAACGGTAAGTACTACAGAGCGGATTTTAGCAGGGATCACCAACTAGTTATCTCCCTTGTAAAGCAGACATTTAATACAAAGTTGACTGATTATGCTTATTTCAATAAGTTTTTTTTAAATGAATACTGAATGGTTTTTGCAGTCAAATGTCAGATTACTATTACACTAACCCATGATAGGTTAATATACTTGGTTTAACTGATGACGGTGCATTCCAGCCTCTTCCTTTAGTACGAACAGTTTGTCTTGCAACCTCTGAATCATATTACACTGAATGATTTTGCTCTTAGCGAGATTCATCTACCTGCTTCCTGATATGAATCTAATTACCATTATTACCTAGTATTTTATGGTTACCAACCAGTCTCTTCTTTTAAAGTTATTAATAAACTACCCTGGGTTCTGGAAAGTGAAGAATAAACGGATTGTAGGTTTTGAGATGTTTTGTTACGTTTTTTAAGTCTTTGACACACAGAAGTTCTATTTTCTTGTCAGTGTATTGATTATTGTCTGTAGGTATATACAGTATAGTATAAAATGTTCGGTTTGTTGATGGTGTTTTCAATAATATAAATGGAATAACGTGGCTGGGTTAAGTGGAAGAACTATTTCAGATTCTTTAAGAGACCCATTTGAACATATCTAAGACCCTCTGAGGTAAAGATTGTAGCCACACAATATGTTTACGAGGACATCTTGGTAACTGAGGAAAAGGCTGTAAGAAAGGACAGGTATTTCCTATAATCCTGTATTTAGATAGGTCAACTTGACGAATTTTTGCCATAAGTTTGGAATTTAACAGAACTTACGTGTTTAGTGTCCTAAAACTACATTGCAGTCTTCCCAACTTTTGCCTCTAAACAAGATGCCGTGAACGTAGTTAAATCAGACATGTTACGATATTTAATGAGCTGCAAAGTTTCACTTTCTAAATATTCCATGCAAATATTCATTAGAAATGTGGAAAAGGTCACTATCCAAACTGTATAAATTTTTTTACAAGTAAAAGTTATAATTAAAAGAAGAAATGTACATGGTTGCCTCTCGCTTCATAATTCTTAAGGTTTCTCATGGCTAAGTGAAAAATGACTTTCGCTTGGTTTTATTATAGTAATAATCGAAAAGACGATACATTAACAGCAACAGACAGTAATACACAGTGCTTCTTTGGTGTTACAATGACAGTTGGTGATCAGTGCCAACATTTGTTGCTCTGTAACTATCAATATCCGTGTGTTATTTCTCTCTCTCTCTCTCTCTCGAACAATAGTGATTTAATCTAATTGAGTTACAAACAGCTTGGCGTATTAATGGCCATTTACCTATACTTCATCAACAATCACAAACTTGTCTGGGGAAGTCCAAGTATATTTATGGTTGTCCTTTTTTAGAAAAAAAAAAAAACACTCCGATTACGTAAATGCCTGCTGCACAAAAATTAATATCACCCGATATTCATTTGCAGTCTCCCCTAGGGCTTACTTTCCACCACATCCTCGGAACCCTCATTGTTCTTACGAACTTTCTCATTCATATCACCAACAGTAGTTGTCATGTATGTTTCAACTATTTCATCTGTAATATTCCGCATTTCTATGTAAAATTCATCTTTTATTTCTTTGAAGAGGCCATTCGTTGATGATTATCTTATTATATTACTCATAATGCACTGTTTTCACATAAACCTTGACACTTAATACTCATATTACACTCTATTGATAAAAATCTTTCCAGCAGGAACTGACAATTTACAGCTCTCCAGGCAGCCAGCGTTATTTTCACATTGGTTTTAATTTCGTTACTCCTGCCTCTCTACTCATTACTTCTGCTATTCATGAGAAAGAATGTACACATTACTCCCTCTCAATCGCTCTTTACACATACCTTTGTGCCGTGATTCCAAAACGCTAAGATGTCAGACTCACATCTGTTTAATTCATTTTTAGCCTGTTCTTTCTTTTCAATTTTCCCCGGATTTCTTCCATTCCAGTTTCCTATTTTAATCGGTCGTTATGTTTTGTTTTCTATAAAAAAAGAATTTACTAGAACCCCCATATACCAAGGACAGGGCCCGTTTGTTTAAATTGTACATATTCATTTCCATAAGTAGAATCCATAGAGAATTCATAGGCTAAAGACACTAATGGCTAGCCAATTGATGTAGCGTGCAGTTTCTGGCTGACAAAGGCCAGTGACCTTTGCCGTTGCTTATTGGATATAACCAAGATCATACGCAATGATTTCTGATGATCATTCTGAGCAAGGCGAATTATCGGTAGATTATATACTGCAAATTGTGCGAGCAATAACTCTGATTCGTGAACATTTTATGTATTTTCAAGGGTCATTTATTGCCCACTTACATTTTTTATTTTTTTTTTGTAGAATAAAAAACTGGTAGTATAGTTATGTTCATTATTCATAATCCCTTTTCACTTATGTTCGATCTCTAATTGCCTAGTAAATAGTTACCTCAGACATATTTGAACGTCACAATTAATTCTGCATCTAATGCTCGATACCTAATATCTCTCAGTTTACAATGCCAGTTCGCATTCATGTTAGCAATATTAAGATCTAAGAGAGGCCATCTCCCATTGCAGAGATCCCTTGTTACATTTACTTCATTGTATACTCCTGATTAGGTTCAGGTTTGTGCAGTAACTTAAAAATAGATCTTTATACAGTACAATACGATAAGTACATCATTCTAAATCATAAAAAAATCATAGTTTTCTGCCTCTATACCTGCAACTCAGCTGTTATTATTCTTACATAGCTTTGCAATGTTTAAACAATATCTGTAAACACTTCTATTTAAAAAAAAATGGTAATACGATCACTATTTACTATAGAGTATACTAAAGGGATGGAGTAGGTCAACGCCACCTCATCTGCCTTAAAGTGGATTCTGACCAATGATTTATCAAAAAGCGAAAGTCTAATAATAATTTAAATATTCCTTTTGCTTTTGTCCTTTTTTTTAAATACTTTCTACAAGATGCAGTTGTCTTTCAAATATATAATGATAACAATAATTTTCTTTCGTTTTGCAGGTTATGTAACAAAACAAATTTTCATTTGCATTGTCTTCATTTTTTGTCAAAAGAGCTAATCTATTACTTGTAGGCAGTTGGCGGATTTCTACAATCAACATTTATCATGCAGTGTCAGATCACCTTATTCATAACCCTTTTATGCTTGACGCTTGAGCTCAGATTATCTACTAAGCATAATTATCTCAGTATTTATCTTTGAACTGCACAATTAATTCTGTATCTAATGCTCGAAAATTATTTTTTTCTCACTTTATAATGCTAGTTCGTATTCAGATCATTAATCTAATCTGGAGATTTACACAGATATATTATAGAGATATTAGGATACATAATACATCAGGAAAGTTCGTCATATGCCATGACCACCTTTTTACGCTGGAAACTTAGCAAAATGCCAGACTATAATAACAGCAATAGAATTTAAAAAGGATCGTGTACAAAGGAAATTGAACCATCATGTAGATAAGCTAATGACAAAATAAATAATACGAGTGAAAGCTGTAAGATAATTAAAGAGGTACATATTTTTGGTGCCTATCTGATGAAAGTGGTAAAAGCATAATGTCTTCTTTTACTCTTGAATGACAAATATATATACAAAAATATATACACACACACTAACACACACACACACACACACACACACACACACACACACACATATATATATATATATATATATATATATATATATATATATATATATATATATATATATATATATATATATATTATAACCAAATTTACCTCATTCAAACTGGATGGTATCTAATGGAGTATTTATTCAGAAAAAGTTACAAGCTTTCTTGGACAAACCGTCCACATAATCAGGTATCCGTACCATGAGGAGATGCGTAGTCCAGCTGTATTTATATCTGTGTGCTGGGTACTTTTAATCCTATAATCGCCTAGCCCCTCCTGTGTGACCCCCACCCCTCGTGATCTTGGTCTTTCTTTGCCCCCTTCTTTTACCAGGTGCCCGTTTTCCGTGCGTTCTCTTGCGTTTTTCTTTCGTTACCTTGCTTCTGTGGAGTATACACTGTTTCTAGATCTATTGTCTTCAAAGCCATTTCCGGTGTTCCCTGCCATTGTGTTGATGGAAACGGCTTTGAAGACAGCATATCTAGAAAAATCGTATACTCCACAGTAGCAAGGAAACGAAGGAAAAACGCTAGAGAACGCACGGAAAATGGACACCTGGAAGAAGGGAGCAGAGAAAGACCAAGATCACGAGGGGTGGGGGTCACACAGGAGGAGCTAGGCGATTATAGGATTAAAAGTGCCCAGCACACACATATAAATACAGCTGGACTACGCGTCTCCTCATTGTATGGATACTTGATAATGTGGACTGTTTGTCCAAGAAAGCTTGTAACTTTTTCTGAATAAATACTCCATTAAATACCATCCAGTTTGAATGAGGTCCTTTTAGTAATTCTACTAATGCACAGAACAATTGTGTATGTAATAAAGTTAATATATATATATATATATATATATATATATATATATATATATATATATATATATATATATATATATATATATATATATATATATATATATATATAGTGTGAGTATTTATTTTTGTATGTATATTTGTCATTCAAGAGTAAAAGAAGACATTATGCATTTACCTGTTTCTGTCAGATAGGCACCGAAAGAATGTACCTCAAATGTACTAATCTGTATCAAAATTAACTGAAATATAATTAGTGAATCCGAAAGAACTTTATCTTACAGCTTTCACTCATGTTATTTATTTTTTCATTAGCTTATTTACCTGATGGTGCAATTTCCTATGGCACATGATCCTCTTTAAATACTACAGCTGTTATTATGGTCTGGCATTTTGCTAAGTTTCCAGAGTATATACTGTGTATATATATACATACATATATATATATATATATATATATATATATATATATATATATATATATATATATATATATATATTTATTTATGTATGTATATATATATATATATATATATATATATATATATATATATATAGTCCTTTTCTAGCAGATTGATGAGAAATATAAAAGTAAGTTCACAATAAAGCTCGTATAATTGACAGGTGACATACAGATATCCCTGAGGATTGGGATTATAGAGAACAGATGCACCTAGATTCCAACACTTAATTGCCATTTAGTTACCCTATACATATTCAATATGTATTCATATGTTTAATAGTTCATTTTAAATGTTCATTTTGAAAATAAAAATTGTTATTGTTTACCAAAAGGAGAATATATTAAGTGTTGTACCTTTATAAATATGTAATCAGCTTACTCATTCCAAGGTAATTTTTGGTGGTCAGTCTTTTCCACTGTATAATCCTTTAATTGACTCCTCACTGCTTTCTAGTAGTTAGGCCTGATCTTTTGTAAAACCTTTCAAGACTTATCTTTGTTTTGGTAGGTCCACTAATTCTTCAACTTTGTTGGACTCCAGGTGCATCTGTTCATTATAATCCCCATCCTCTGGGATATCTGTGTGTCATCTGTCAATTTAGTGGAGTAGATAAGCCATATAATCGTTCATTTGATGATACAAGTATGAAATTTGGCAGAAATACTCATTGGGGGAGTAGAATTTAAGAAAAAAAGTGCTAGCCACCTGAAATTCCCTGAGGTGGCCATTTTCCAAGATGGCCGCCATATGACGATTATCGTGAAAAAATGCCAATATATTTTTGCATAAATAGCCAAAGTTCAATCATTATTGGGATAAATTAGGGGGTTCTTTGCCATAAAATTGCGGACTTTACTTGGGAGAACAGTCCCCTTCCCATTCAGGAATCCAATTTGTCGGCCATTTTTCAAGATAGCAGTCAGGTTAGCCTAATATGCAAAATAATCGAACTTTCTTGGTATTTCTACATATGTGTCCATATAACTTGATTTCTATGAGTATTTATAGCCATTTGTTCATAGATATAATTAAAAAATATATATAAGTGACAAATATATTAACTCATTATTAACTGTGTCCGAACTTGAGAATTATGATTATGAGTATATTAGTGTCTATTCTCCTTACACAGTGTTGAACATCAGTGTTTTAGACTCACGAAGATGCATGATAAGGGCAGCTACAGAGAGCAGTACAGTCTAATCCTGTCTTTTAATGTGTGCACCTTCCACCCGAGTACGTCTTGCATCCACATTTAGTCCATTCCCGGCTGGTCACAAAATCATTTGTCCTTTGTTTGCTTGCATGATGCACTGACCATTTTACATTAGATGAATCATCTACATCTGTGGTGTCATGGACCTTTTCCAACAATTCATATTCAAGCTTGAGTTCCTTTTGAAGAAGACTGGGGTCTGGCAATAATACATTATCAATGGTGCTCGATTCTGGATTCCTTTTGCGGGAGAAGGCGGGTGGGATGTTTGTGAAAGACTCAGGAAGATTAGGAACATTTTTTGTTCGACTGTCTATAACACTGGGCAATGTGCGTATTTCCCCTTCTTCCTCTGGACTTGGATGCTGGAGCAATGAAATACTTTTGCCATGGAAGGATGCACTGGCTGTTGCAGCTGTTGGATCATGGTTTATGTTGTCTAAAGCAGAAATTGTGAAAAGTCCCTTTCTCACAAAAGTTGGACACATAACTTCATCTTCCACATATTGCTTTACTACACTTTCACCTAACAGTCCTGATATTTCCAACACTCTGTCATATGATATGCTAATTCCATTCTCATGAATCTTATCAATTAATTCTCTTTTTCTCGTTTTGGCAAACACTTTCATCCCGACATATATGGGAAAAGGTGTTTCACAGTGTTTTGCATGCCTGTGGGTTTTTGATCCTTCAGTATACTTAGAGTAGCAGTTGTATTGTAAAAATTGTGCAATAGTAACACCTGACAGTACAACACCATGGTCTGTATGAGACCTGATGTCAGTACCATGCTCAGTGCTGCAAACAAACTGTGGAAGTGCCTGTGGAACAGATTCCTTTCCAAGTCCTTCTTGTAAATCTTGACTGAATTTTGCCTTATGAGCAAGCATTTCTCTTCGAATGATATCTGCGGCTTTAGCCAGGTGAATAGCTTCACTGTACTTGCTAGCATCAGGCAGAAATGTGCCAATGTCTTTTCTGAATGCTAGAAGAACATCACTCACTTTCCTATGGGCCTCAAGCTCGGGGTTCCTAGAGAGTAACTGCTCTTTTAACTTGGTGGTATTGACCTCTGGGGAGTCTACGCCTGGTTGTTATAGCTGGTGCTTGTACAGGGAAACTAATTCAGCAAGTCTGAGTATTACAGGTGATGTTTCTGTATTAGTAACCTTGCTATCCCTGATGAAGATGAGTATTACAGGTGATGTTTCTGTATTAGTAACCTTGCTATCCCTGATGAAGATAACAAGTTCAGAAAAAGCCACAGGACATAACCATTTCCACTGATCATGGCGATTCTCCTCTTGCTTTATTGCATTAAGACGTGCTGTCTCTGAGTTGCATAAATCTGGCAAGCATCGTGGGTGATACTTCAGTTCTTGAGCACATCATCACTAGCACTTAACTTTGTAAGGAACCTTCCATGGTTTAGGGTCTTGGCACATTGACTGAGCCTTTCATTCAGCTGCATTGTCATGGCTTGTCTTAAATTTGATATTCCATCCTCTTCTTCACACAAAAAGCATTGTACCTCTGAAGGGTATCAAGCTTTTCATTTCTTTCCATAGTTTTCTTCTGTGCCTGATGTACTGGGAGTCACTGTTCTCCTCTGTGTTCTTTTCAATTTGGTGTTATTAAACAAAAACCTGCAGCTGTTGTGTTATTTTGCTTTAGTTCGTATCAATGTTGTTTCTGTGCCTTCTCCATCATCTAACCATGCTGGAGCAAATGATATTGGCATAGCACTAAGAGCATGAAACATTGGTACATTTTTTGCAAGATTAACATATCCAGCAGAGTCCTGTTTCCCCTGAAATAAGCTAAGAGGGGAATTTAGTGTTTCATCACTTTTGCCCTCTTGACAAAGACAACATTTACTCCAGTCAGTTTGCATTTTTGGTTTGGCATCCATAATCAGATGGTTTGAACTTAATTAGAGCCGGCAGTGGGTTTATCCTTTTACCACCTTTGCTCACTTTTATGTATGTGATACAGTTATTTCTATCAAATTCACTCAGAAAGAATATTCGAATAAAATACTGTCAATTGGGTAAAGCCTTAGGTACAGTGGTACTTAGGTTCCAACTTCTTTTATGACTTGTGTGGCTTGGTTGAAAGACCTGGGTTCGATTCTGGTGCGATTCAGAAATTTATTTCTGTTCTACACGTGATTGTGTGTTGATTATTTCTATCATATTCACTCAGAAAGGATAATTCGAATGAAATGCTGTCAATTGGGTTACTGCTGACTTGGGAAGTTTGGGAAAACACGCTGTTATGCAGGGCAGTTAGCCTACCCAGGTAAAGCCTTAGGTACAGTGGTACTTAGGTTCTAAATTCTTTTATGACTTGTGTGACTTGGGTTGGTAGTAGTCTTGTTTTTCAATTGAAAGACCTTGGTTCAATCCTTATGTGAGTAAGAAATTTACACACACACACACACACACACACACTATATATATATATATACATATATATATATATATATATATATATATATATATATATATATATATATATATATATATATATATATATATATGTGTGTGTGTGTGTGTGTATATAATATATATATATATATATATATATATATATATATATATATATATATATATATATATATATATATATATATATATGTGTGTGTGTGTGTGTGTGTATATATATATATATATATATATATATATATATATATATATATATATATATATATATATATATATATATATATATATATATATATTGTGTGTGTGTGCATAAGTGAATCATGAAAATATGGAATGCCAAGAATTTATAAATAAAGACAAAATCTACTAAGAAAGAGAAACAATGGGTGTTGCAAGGCCTTTCGGCTATAAGTCGAAAGGCCTTGCAGCACTCCATTGTTTCTCTTTCCTTCGTGGATTTGTCTTTATATATAATATATATATATATATATATATATATATATATATATATATATATATATATATTCCAATCAACATGCGTAATCAGTCATTAGCTTTGGCGTAATGACTGAAATTTCAGTCATCACGCGTAATGCAATTTAGGGACATTTGATCCCCCCAGAGCTAGTAGTACTAAACACGGTGAAATACATTTGACCCCCAGGGACTAGTAAAACCCGGCAAAACAGTGTAGGTGACTCACTGTTTCGCCGTGTTTAGTACTAGCTCCTGGGGGATCAAATGTCCCCAAGTGCATTATGCGTGATGACTGAAATTTCAGTCATTACATGTAATGACTGATTACGCATGTTGACTGTAACACATATATATATATATATATATATATATATATATATATATATATATATATATATATATATATATATATATATATATATATATATATATATATCACTAAGAGACCTCATTCAAACTGGATGGTATCTACTGGAGTATTTATTCAGAAAAAGTTACAAGCTTTCTTGGACAAGCAGTCCTCATTATCAAGTATCAGTACAATGACCAGACGTGTAGTCCAGCTGTATTTATATCTGTGTGCTGGGTACTTAATCCTATAGTTGCCTTCCTCCTGTGTGACCCCCACCCCCCTCATGACCTTGGCCTTTCTCTGCCCGCATCCAGGTGTTCGTTTCCCGTGCGTCATCTTTCGTTTTTCCTTCGTTTCCTTGCTACTGTGGAGTGTACGATTTTTCTTGATATGCTGTCTTCAAAGCCGTTCCCGGTGTCCCCCGCCCTTGTGTTGTTAGCGCATGTCATGAAGGCATTCTTTGCAACCAGTCTGGCCGTTTCGTTGGTGTTTCTGTGCATAACACTCATATTTTCCCACTCTATTTTATGGTCATTTTCCCAACAGTGTTTGGCAACTGCCGACGTCTGATTATAATGTCCTATGTTCTGCAAGTGTTGTTTGCTTCGCTCTTTACATGGTTTGTCAGTTTCGCCATAGTACCCATCTTCACAGTCTAGACACGCTGCCATATATAACCCCCCTCTAGTCTCTCCCCCGTCTACCGACTTTTTGTTTCTAACTATTTTATTCCTAATGGTGTTTTTGCAGCTGCCGATCAATTCGAAATTATCTAGCTCGCTGTTGATGGGTGTAATAGAGTTGTTGTCCGGGACTGTTATTATTTTCTTCCCTACAAAGTGACCCTTTTCTATCCTTTTCCTCTCCCCAAAATAGTTTTTTCTTGCCTTGATGTGTGCCCGCTACCATCAATACTTAGGGTATCCTAATCTCTTAAAACTTTCCCTCAGGTATTCCAGCTCTTCATCTAAGAATTCGAGACTGCAAATCCTATAAGCCCTAATGGCCAACCCTGTCATTACTCCTATTTTTATTTCTTTCCTATTACTAGAGAACATATGTATGTATGAATTGGTGTGTGGCTTCTTCCTGTATACCTTGAATTTAAATTTTTCCCTTCCTTCTTTACAGGACATCCAAGAAAGAAATTTCTCCCTCCTCTTCTTCTATTGTGAACTTGATGTGTTCATTTAGTTTGAATGAGGTCCTGTTAGCAATTCTACTAATACACAGAACAATTGTGTACGTGAAAAGTTAATATATATATATATATATATATATATATATATATATATATATATATATATATATATATATATATATATATATATATATATATATATATATATATATATACACACACACACACACACACATATATATATATATATATATATATATGTGTGTGTGTGTGTGTGTGTGTGTGTGTGTGTGTGTGTGTGTGTGTGTGTGTGTGTGTGTGTGTGTATAGTTGTATAGAAAATTCAGCAATCCAGACTGAAAACAGCCTAATAATATCCAAAACATAATAAAACCAAATTGGGATAAACTTTTCAAACTATTATTTCGATTATTTGCATCTCTCCAATAAACGCCCACGTCTTTTCCTTGGGGAAAGAAATATTAAATTGGGGAGTAATTTATAAAGAAAATAGCGCGATATAAAAATGGAGGTTCAGTATCACAACAAAGCGTGATGTACCTTTGCCATGAGAAGACGAGATTCTTCCCAGAAAGCATATCTGTTGAAGAATTAAATTGATTGGCACACCAGACTTTTTTTATTGTGCAATCTATTTTTAATTCTATTTTTGCTTTCACTCCCCTTCTGGTCGTTAGCCTTTCACCGAATTATTATTTCACTTTTCCCTCCCCACAACACTAGTTGCATGCATTCTCGCTATTTTATATTTTAAAATATAAATAGGGAGAGAAATGGATATTGTTTTGCCTTTCTTTGGCAATTAAAAGTTTCGTGATAATTTTCATACATGAATTTTGACATACTCTCTAATTTGTGCTCATTTTGTTGATTAATTGATGGGAATTCTAAACAAAGTTTGCAGTACAAGAATAGTCCAATACTTGCACGAAAAGTAAAAAAAAAAAAAAATCTAAAACCTGTTTTTGAAAAGTTATGCAGTTTATTAACATTACTACTCAATGAGGTCTTACTACCTCTCTCCATTACAAAATTAGTTTATGAATGTGCTCAAAAGAACTACTGGCGAACCTACTCCACAAGATCGAATCCCTGTAACTTCTGTGAATCCAAGATCAAGACGGTTGCCAGATGGAAGAGCGGGTTCTTTTACTAACTGGTCACAACCAGAAATCGTGAAGAAATCTAAAACAATAACACCGTGATTAGCTGTGGCGGTAACGGAGCTCAGCCATTAAGTATGAAGAGCATTGCAATCACCAACAAAAATGAAACAGCCTTGGAGTCAGTTTCCTAATCTGTTTCCACTCTGGCGAGCTAGCAGCATTAAATGGAATAATCCAAATATGCATTCATATAGCTAGAAAAACAGTATTACTCTTCCACAGGCTTCAACCACCTTTGTTTCATGACTTACACACTCATATAGTGGCTTATGAGATGCAGAAAAACCTCTCTAATATACCGAACCATTCCATGGGCCCTTGGAATGGCATTACACTCGGGTAGACCCTGAAATCAGCAGTCCTGAAATATGTCACATATCACACACAGGAGTTTCAGAACAAAAGGGGATATAAAAATTGACAGCAGCAACATCCAGGTAATTTTTAATCTTATATAATCCATGGCCACTGCTATGAAAAATACGACATCCTGGTGATCGGTTCGTGGACCAGGATTAAGTTCAATACCGCCAGAAAGAAGCAACAGCATGTAAAACAAACATAAGGGAACATTTGCACAACGAAAAACCACAGATCGACAAGGGTAAGAACTGTACGACGCTCAGTGTTGTCAAGTGTGTCACCAGTAAAATATTTGTAATGACTGTGCCAGACTATTCTGAGTTGAGCAGAGAAGGAACCAACAACAAACTCTATTGGCCAGCCTGGGAAAGGACCTTAGTCTCTCTAGCGGTGATTTCTCGATGGGCAGCTGGTGCCTTGACCAAATTACTTAAGTCTGCCTACCTGAACTAAAGTCAAACTCTCACTAAGGGAATACATCGGAGCAAAACCTGCGTTAGAACATTCCCTGCCGCATACACTCAGTGAGTTTCATTTTGCTGCTTGGTTCCAAGGGACCCGCACACATCTGTCAGTCA
>NC_089798.1:2825434-2875434 GCF_040412425.1 Macrobrachium rosenbergii
AACTCATTCTTGCTAACTATAAAAAGTAAAAAAAAATGGATTTTGGTTGTATCTTACTCTACCAAAAATTTACTTTAACCCTCTTTTGTCTGTGGCTTAATAAAATTGTCCCAAAGCCACATTTTGCTAGTTTTATTATTATACTTTACTCCGTAAAGTATAATATTCTGTCAAATTGTTCTTCCCAGTTGCCTCCAACAACCATCATACCGTCTAAATGGCCGTGAACTCCATCAAGATCTGTTGATAGGAAATTTATGACCCTTTGAAAAATTATGGCAGACCTATGAAGCAAAATAAGGCATTATTGTATAGTTATCCAAACTAACAGAAGTTACAAAAACACTTGTATTTCTACTAAATATACTTAGTCTGATAGAATCCCTTTAAAATGCTCACTTTATTCAAGTAGTGCGCACTTGCTACACAACCTACTGGCCCATCTTCTCGTGGTGTTATATAGGAATGAATCTTAAGCATTATTTACTTTAGACAATCAGTGAACAATTATAAGTTGGTAATCGATCTGCATGTCATTTATGACATATAAATCCGATAAATGGTTTCTATCATTTATAAGTCCACGATTTTAAAATGTTCCCTGATATATGAAAAATATTTTATAAACATGCATACAAAATACAAAAAATTATCCAGTATTCAAGTGTACCATAGCCTAAAATCTAAAAAACGCCATTAGAGCATATACACACACACACGCATATATATATATGTGTGTGTGTGTGTGTGTGTAAATTTATATATATATACAGTATATATATATATATATATATATATATATATATATATATATATATATGTGTGTGTGTGTGTGTGTGTGTGTGTGTGTGTGTGTGTGTGTGTGTGTGTGTGTATGGTGGCGTAGTGGCATGATTCTCGGCTACCAGTCGGGAGAGCCGGGGTTCAAATCCCGCCGCTCACTGATGGCTCGGATTGCGCCACTGCAAAAATCCCAGCAGCCCGTCAACCTAGCGGTCTGAAAAAAACCGAGAGGTTCATTAGGAGAATAGGTACCAGTCCTCTGGCTGGGGAGTTAAACAGTGGGCCTAGCGGCACATTGGCCACGTGTCATAGGCATTGGGAACTGTCCCCAACTGGTTGTCGGCCTAAGAAACAGGAGATCAGCGCTGCCCTATGAGCCTACAGAGGCCCAGGAGGACTTTATATATATATATATATATATATATATATATATATATATATATATATATATATATATATATATATATATAATATAACATCTGTGTGAATTTTGGTCACTTATACAACCTTTTATTATTTTATTATTAAGCCACAAATATTGTTCAATATGGAATTCATTATACCTTGGAAATAGCAATTATAATTTCCCTTGGGGAAATTATAATTGTTAAGTGCTTCTGCGCCAGCTAGGATTCGAACTGCGGTTTGGTTCATAAATAACAATAAGCACTGACTCTGACCACCTGGATATCATCTAATTACAGTTCACTTATCTTAGATTAATAATTGAGGGAACGGTTCCCAAGGGAATCTTAGAGGGGGAACAAATGCCACAAGGGATACACCTTCGGCGGTAGCGATTCCCTCGGTTAAACTTAGCCTGGGATATAAGACTAAGGTAACTCAGTATAACTATGATATCTAAAATAACTTAAGGTCTTCATTGCTCTTCTCTCAGGAAGAGACAGTTCGGCCTAAAACTGAATGCACATTCAGAATAAAATGAACTTCTGTAAGATGATCTTTCCCAGTGATTAACTTTTTGCTATAATTATAGTATGCACTTTTCACTGTTCCTTGATCTTTCCATACTTTAAAACCTTCTCTAGTTTGACATACCTACTGAAAACATACAGATAATCCTGAATATTGGGGACTTTCATAATAACTCTTTTTCTTCTTCTTCTTCTTCTTAATCACCTTGGCAATAGGAGGCTAAAGGTTTGATTCTGTTTGAGTGGTTTGCTAACTATCTACATATTTGTCTATACGCATCTCTTTTGGCTGGATTATGTAAAAACTAATGAATGGAATTTTTCTTAAGTTAGTGAAAAAATTAATTGGGTTGTTCAATTCTTCCAAGGGTTAAATATCAAAGATCAAAGTCACATGAAAGGTCCCTGGATTAAGTTAAAACTCATAAAATACTTTAGATGATGAAACTTTGTAAAACTTACTGCTTTAGTTTATACAAAATATTGTCTAACACTTTACGTTAGACTTTAGGAGGCTCCAGCACATCATAACACTCGATATTTACAATATTATTTATAGATTAATAACTCATAACAATAAACACCACGGCCTAAGTTGGGCTTATAGACTTTTTGAGATTGCGATGTTTCGTAACCGGCTGCATTTGTAGTCTCCTATGGTAATAATTACTAACAACTGTCATTTCATTTAAAAATTATGATTATAATTCATTGATTTTATGTTATTAACCTTAAGCTATTACTTCCTTGTTTCTACAGCTCTCTTCTGGATGTAAGGTCTTTGGCATGAGGTCTGTTCCAGTAAAATAGTGACAGCCTAATTACAAGCATTATTCGTTATGGTTAAGATGTACCTTATTGACATTTCCTTTCACCCCTTCAGAAATTCTCTTAACTTGGGATCCATACTTTTTTTGAGGTTTATGGCAATTGAAGCTTCCCGAAGCTGGCTTCAAGGAAAGCTTATCGTAAGGTCCTCCCCATTCCTGAAGACGGTAAATGACAGAAAATTAAGTTTCATCATGATTTCTGAAAGTTCTTTTTAGGATTGCAGCCTAACGGTGTTGGAACTTCCCACCATCCATCTTTTGTAATTTTACAACGAGTTTTTTTTTCTATTTCATTTCCCAAATATCTGGCTAGCTAGATACTTGGGATGATGTAAAACCTCATGGCAAAGTGAACATTTTATTTGTTCTTCTGCTGACATAGAATATAAGTGTATCTGTGTAAATACTCGTCTCAGCAAATTCTCAAACCACCTTGGGTATACCTTTTCCTTCAGAAGAGCAATTCGAAATCGATCAAATTGTTTGTAATTTCAGAATAAATATTACAGAAATATCACACGAAGGGATAGTGCGTGGAAACTGAAACTATGTTTGAAAGCTGATAATTGAATTTGCTGATATTCTTGGAAAATTGCGTTAAGAAGTTAGAAGTTGAAAATTTAACATACATGTCCCTTGATCAGCCACCACTGGATCTAATATCGAAGGATAAGGCTTGCTTTAGAATAATTATGATTGTATAGCTCGTAGCTGCAGTGAGTATTTGTGCCCAGGTGACTTGTATTGAACATTGTTGAGAAATCCCATATCTAAGGGGAGACCACCGGATAATTCCACTTTCTTTGTGACGTTTGTTTTATTTTCTTGGTGAAAAAAGTTCATTTTATATCCCAAATCTTGGCGAACTTTTTTTTTTGTTCTTTTCGTCTGCAGCTTCATGAGACTTTGAGTGAAAATTTAATTGGATTTTGTCCAACTCATACAGTGAAATAGTATACGTCTTCTTCTCAGCTTAGTCTCGTTTCAACACGGGGTGTCTGTGTTGGATGAGCTGCTTCACTTGTTGTGCTCTTCTGCTTTGCCAAGTCCATTCTCCCTCAAGCCTTCCATCACACAATCTGTCCATCTCTCTCTTGGTCTTCCTCGTCATCTTCTACCCTGCACTTCTATCTCCATACCACGCCTTCTAATATGGTCTTCCAGCCTCCTCACTAGGTGTCAATACCATCTTGGTCTCCCTTCCTGCACTTTTCTTTGATATTTCAACCACACCCTCGTTACACCAAACATCCATCTTCACATTCTCATCTCGGCTACGTCCAGTTTTTCTCTTCTGTTTTGTCATACTTGCCGTTTCTGTACCATACAGCACAGCTGGTCTTGCCACTGCGTTATGGAACTTTCCCTTTAGTCTTACTGGCACTCCAGTTCTTCCATCATGCTTGTATCATATGTTTTATTTCCTCATCCATTCTTCCACCAGCTACTACTGTAGAGCCTAAGTATTTGAACTTGTCAGCTCTCTTTATTTCTTCTCCATCCTAACTTATCCTCTCCCTGCCATCACCCTCAATGGTGGTACACATATATTCTGTTTTTTTACCTACTTATCCTTATTCCTCTATCTCCCAGTGCTACTCTCCACCTCTCAAACTTCCCTTCCAGAACCTCCCTCATATCTGCACACAACACAATATTATTTGCATATAATTTTCTTCTTGGCACTGTCTCTCTTACCTCCCCCGTCATCCCGTCAAGTCATCCATCACGATGGTGAAAAAACGTATACCAGTAAAATGGTATACTAAATGCAATAAAGTATCACTGAATTTTCAGAACTTCCTGTACTTTACGACAGGAGATCCAGTGTAATACTGGTAAATATTTGTACTTAGTGTATATGTGTATATAAATATATATATATATATATATATATATATATATATATATATATGTGTGTGTGTGTGTGTGTGTGTGTGTATATATATATATATATATATATATATATATATATATATATATATATATATATATATATATATATATATATATATATATATATATATATATATATATATATATATATATATATATATATATATATATATATATTATATATGTATATATATATATGTATGTATATATATATATATATATATATATATATATATATATATTACCTCGTTTGTTTTATTTGCACAGTCTCTCTCTCTCTCTCTCTCTCTCTCTGACTATACAAATAAAACAGAAGAAAAAGTGCACACTAATGTTTTATTCTTTTTTACAGCAGAATTTCCGAGAAAAAAAAATAAAGATGAATGACTAATAAACTGAAAATTATTACTCGTAACCAAAGGTTCAATAATATCTATTGCTACTAGAATATTACTGAAAGCAGTTATTTTTTATTATCGCACAGCAGCCATACGCTCAGAGCCGTTACCAGAGTTTCTATAGGTAACCTTCCGAAAAATAACCTAGAGGCCCATTAATCATATTCAATACTGATTATAGTATTGAATATGATTAATGGCCTCTAGGTTATTTTTCATTTCAAGGCACAAAAGTTGCATGACAAGAGGTGTTACAAGAACACAGAAAAATCTGCATTACAACACAAATTGCATAAAACAAGAACAATCAAAGGTGCAGCCATAAGCGGAAAAATTGTGCATATATTTTTTTAATATGCAATTCACAGTAAATATTCAACCACAAAGATTCCATCAAAAACTCTTCTCTTAGTTTTCTGAAAGCAAACTCCTGATCAAAAATATCATAATTAAGAGACCTCAACTAGTAGATTTAATGAAATGAAGCGAAGAGCAGGAATCCCATTAGACTATTGTTGATCAACATATAAGTTTTACAATTTCTCTTTTGTTGAAAACTCTTTCAGCAACAATGACTGGCACAGGAGTAGCCAGCATAACTTTTTGAACATTTCCAAGACCAATAAATATCTTCAATAATGCTTTAGAAATATGCTTGAAAATCCCTTGCAGGGATAAACAAATTATTTTATGATCATTCAAAAAACACTGAAACATAATTCAACTTCATTTCCATTTCACAAGCACTGATGTAGGACATTGCGTTTACTTCAAGTGATGCATTTCTCAAACTTCAGACAGTTGTAAAATATCCAAACAAAATAAGCCATTCCGAGAGTTGGTTTACTCGTTAATGAGTGGAAGAAAATTATTAATCCACAAGGAAAAGAAAAAAATTATTTCTGTCTTTTTCTTCCTCTGATATGACACATACATGGCGACATTCATATTCAAATATCGCTTCGTTCACAGTTTACCTTTCCTCAAGAAATATCTCCAAGTATAACGAAGACCTTAAATATTTCAAATGCAGTAACGATGGCTACACGTAACAGGTACTCAAGTATTCGTTAAACTAGTTAAAACCGAGATAATTTTTATTTCCAGAACATCTATCGTTATTACTGTATGAATCTGCTTACTATTGCTATTAAAATGTCATACCACATATACTGTATATTACCAGTAGAAACAGCCATTTGTGCAGAATGGCTAAATTTTTACCAGATCTGTAGCTGTAAAGTAATGTTTTATCTATCAAACAAGTGTTCTGGGTGAAATGCAACTAAGAAACTAGTCCCATCTTGTGCTTCAAAGGATGTTAACAAGTCCGAAGAAGTTAACAGCATAGGCTGATGACTTTTTGGCATCCGTAAGTACCAGTCCAAGGTGTATCAAATAAAATGGACACACGAAGCATGCCATCTCCAACAGACGAGCCTCTACATCTCTATTATTCCCTTTTATGCAGGCACAAGGTCATACGATTTTTCTACGATTGTCCTCTCATTGGATGTCATTTCGTACGCCACCAGCCACTTTGGAAAATGACATTCATGATGTAATTATAGTTATGTCATGTATATGCAATAAATTGCAAAAACAAAAAAAAAAATCCTTCATGCATTATCAGACCTATTCTGTATGTACATTTAACAAATTGAATTATTAGTCATCTGTACATTATGGAGAACATTAGATGTACATTCTGTGGGTACTAAATAGAATTTCGCCATTTGTGACACAGCTCTACTTCTTCCAGGATATATTTCGCAGTAATTTCAACCAACCCATTATTTATTACCTGGCTAAGATAATGGACACGAACTGTTTTGGTCATGTGATTTTTAAGAAGTTTTCAAAGGACATCCAAGAAATTTCCTCTGAAACTGATGCCCAGCTCTTCATTCTGACCTGTGAACTCTAGAATTTCAGAAAATTTGGTAAAGAAAAAAGAAAGCTGCTGTTTCCCTGTGCAGCAAGTATTATACAGAGAATCGTTTTCAAAAATTTTAGTTTTTCTTTCATTTTCATAACTAGTTGGCGACACTAGACAGAAATTTTATTCTTATCACCAGAATGATAATACTATTATAGAGATACATGTACATAGCAGTTATCATATACTAAACTCTTATTAATTTGCTCATATCACTGAAGACGAAATTTAATGGCAATACAAGTCGAAACCAAGTTCATCTGATATCAAATAAGAAGATACATGATGTGTGCATTTATTATGAATTAAGTCATATGTCATATTCTGCTGAATTTCAAGAAAGTGCATGAATTGTTCAGTCCACTACTTACACTGCTTTTGTGCTCATGGTAAAATGAGTGTCATGATAATATAGTCAAATGTAACATTATTAAACAGACGACATCAAAATTAGATATCATTTATACAATAATGTTTTCAGCTCGTTCTTAAAATAGCTGGAAATTATTTGTATCCTACAAATATTATTCAATTTTCTTTTGCAAACGTCTTTGCAAATAAGACTGAATTTGAATGTTGTACAGAATTTTATGTGATACGCAGAAGTTCTCGTTCTCAGCATCATAGTCATATTAATATTATCATTATCATGATACATCGATGTGCGTAGGTTTGCTCAATATATATTCAGATAGCTTAATATAGAATGTTTTTGTAATCTTTCTTTGCTTTCGAGCGTTTTTCGAATAACAGTCATGTAGTTTACAGAAAACATGATATGCACGAGATATAAGATGGTTAATTTTCAATAGGGATATTTCTGAGATTATGTTAATTGTTAAATTATTCCTATGTATGCCAATATGTCAATATGCAGGGGTTGTCCATAAAACATACAGATTTTCCATGATTTAATTTGCCCACGGACGTAAACATAAAACATACGGATATAATTTATTGATTACGGTTCGTCCCGAGAATAATGAATTAACGCACGAACATACGAACAAAGACTACACAAAGAACGGTGAAGTGAGGATGGTAATACCCCTTGACATTCTGATCATCGACTTTGTTGATGAAATCCTGACAAATAATCTGTGTTACTGAGTCAGAGTGTACGTTTTGCTGGGTTGCTCTTCAAAGTGTGTTATAAAGAGTTGAACTGGTGTACATTCGTTTAGTAATTTGTAGGAGGCGTCTCTGAGCACCCTGTAATGTAATCTTACCTTATGGTTGTTTGTATATCTGTTACTGACCGTGTACAGTCGTGATGCATTTATTCACTCGGGGTGAACGTATCATCTTTCATTCACAATCTGAATCAAAGTCCCGTATCAGTTTATGCTTACTTTGGTCACTCCTTTTGAGTGGTTATTCGTTGAGATTTCCGACAATTATGTGTCGAATGGTAAAGAACATAAACAGTATGCTCTGTAGGGGTATAAAGTAAGTTTATTCCTCCCAGATTTGCTTTATGATGGACAAACTTGGAAAACTTGTACAGCCCAACAACAGCTTTGATATCTCTTCAAATTTCAGTTGTAAGGCAGCCACCTTAACTGGTGAGGGGGTTGACCTAGCTTGTTACTAGAAATTACACAGCAGCTACTCGTCTCCTAAGCGCTGCCTTTAACTTAACTACTTGGCATCGAACTGCAATGCTGCATCTTACCCAAAGGGTGTCAGTTATATAAAAGATTCTGTTTGGGATTTAATCCCCATTTGTCCTTCGCTCTGAGATTAAGAGTGAGCCTTGTAAGGCTTCCTCAAGGAAGTATTAAATATTTTGTATATGTATCCATTTCCTTTGGACAATGAGTAACAAAAATTTGTGAAGCATCACTCCATTTTTTCTTTGTGCAGTTAGCTGTAACATTCTCAGGAAAAGATACAATTTCTTAGGAATAGCAGCCATTCACTTACTTGCCTTTCCTGATTTCCATCTCCTCTTTCTTTCTTTTTTTTCTTTTTTTGCCAGCAAAGTAACTGTATCTCTGCTGTTTGATTTGCCAGGATTTACTCAGGATAAAAGTAGCTGCTTAAGACTTGAAGTTATCCCAGAATTCCATTTAGTTGTGCTAGATTGGGGAAGAAAGTCCTAACCAATGCAGGCCTTTGCATAAATATCAGGACAACTTCATCTTCCATTCATAACAATAATGTTTTGTGCAAAGTAGGTCACTGGCACTAGTTCTCAGCTTCAGAATAGAAATTACAAAACGAACCTATGGATGGTCCCTTGCCACATCACCTTTAATTTGGTAAAAGTTTATTCTTCATTCCTTCTGCATAAATTACGTGCTCAGAGACTTCCTCTTTATTATAAGTCTCTAAAAAATCTATCAAATTATGCAACGTTTTGTCAAACTCATATAGTGTGAAATATTGTGACTACACTGAACGGGAAAGTCTTAGTCTCTAGAGACATTTATCAGTGAAATTTTTTGTATCATTTCGAGCTTCTTACATCATCTGATGTACCAGTTACCCTTGGAAACTAATTAAATTTGATCTTCAAATCGGTCAATTCTTGACATTTATGCTACGGTGAACAAATTTTCAAACAACTGGTGAATCAAAACCTGACAACGTTGATTGTCATTTGTGTAAGTTGTTGTAAGAAAGTCTTTAGATTAAATAAACTTGACTAGAGCTGGTAGGTCTATCAACGGCAGAAAAATAGCAAAATTATTTCCAATATTTAATATTTCCCAAGAACTGATCTTGGAACAGTAGGAGTAGCCTTGATTTACTTAATGTTTCCACTAGTCGGATTTTGCAATCCGCGACTGAATGCTTAACCTTAAGTGTTCATTCATGAAAGATATTAAGCTAATTCCTTTCCATGTGAAATGTTCTTTGTTCACATCCACACTTGCTAGCACAAACATGTAATTTTGCCAAACTCGCTTGCTCTATCGCACAAATAGACTTCAGCGTTTCTGTTACATGCGCATCCATGTTGATCTAAACTAGATTTTTCCAGCTATTGCAGGCCAGGACTTCGTACGCCAGTGTAAATGATATTTAAAATTTTTTGCTTCAGTTCTCTTTTAGCTTTCACGCTGACTTGGACACCGATTGACACAAGATGTGTGGAAACCAACTCGCGGTTGTATTCAAGGTCCTTATAAGAGTATATTTATGATACGAAACTTGTTTCTTTCTTCATAACTTCTCCATTCACTTATTATAAACTTTTTGTTGCTTACGTCCGTCAGTCCTATCAGTTTTCATTTAAGATATTGATTGCTGCCTTATGGTTGTGTGGATCATGACCTGTCATTTCTGCCTGATTGTCATATTATATTCATAAATGAATACATAACTTAGTTTTGTCTTGTCAGAATGAAATGCTGAACCTTTGGGTCTGATGAATTCCAGCTTCAACAAAATTTTTCTCTCTGCAATGAGGTCTTGTACAATCTGCTATATGCGGGCCATATAATAATTAATAGTATCTTTGATATCTCCTGGAAAGGCAGATATTGAAGAAAGGAAGCAAGAAAAAAGACTTATTAAAAAAGACCTAAGGAAGCTAGAGCAATTATTATAATTTTTGTGCCACTATTAGAATTTCAAAAATTAACTCATATTGAAGGATATTCTTCTTCCATTTGCATTTTTGATGAGGCATAGCTTCTAGCAAGCTTTGCTTTGGTAAAGGACCTTGACTACATCGTAGCCCTGGGGTCAGACTTAATGCTTGCAGGCCATGATGGCCACCAAAGATAGTGGTTCCTGTATTTAAGAAAGAAGGGAGTAAGATTAGACAAAGAAACAGGCAATAAAAATCCACAATTATATAGTAAATATATTAATATGTAAAAAGAGCCAAAGACTTTCGAACACCTGAACGGTGTTCCTCATCAGGC
The DNA here is from genome assembly GCF_040412425.1 of Macrobrachium rosenbergii. NCBI lineage: Eukaryota > Metazoa > Arthropoda > Malacostraca > Decapoda > Palaemonidae > Macrobrachium > Macrobrachium rosenbergii. The sequence continues at coordinate 2,836,094 of NC_089798.1, forward strand.
TCTAAGACTGTAACTACTTTTTCCTTCAAGTTTCCGAGATAAATATAAAGGTCCCCACGCAATAAGGTCTAAATGAATTTAAACATGAAGGATTGCTTTACAAACGAGTTCTTTAATAAACCAAGATGCAAAAAGCCGTTTAAGGCATTGACTTTTTAACGTTAACACTGATGAGGAACACCGTTCAGGTGTTCGAAAGTCTTTGGTTCTTTTTACATAGTAATATTGTTACTATATAATTGTGGATTTTTATTACTCAGATTGTTTTTCACGAAATTGTGAATCTATTAGCAAACAGGCAATGTCTGGTTCAAGGAGCCACATAACTGCTATCCCCATTCGTCATTAAAACTTCCAGTAGAGGGAGGGCGTTCGAAGAAAATATGACTGCAGGAACTATAGAAAAAGGACAAGATAGACAAATTTCCTCGATTTTTCCATCAAACGAAAGTCTGAAAGGCAGGCCATGGAATGCAAATACAAACCAAATATTAAGGTGTCAGTGCAAATATTTGCTATGAAGATTAAGGTCAACCGGTGCTGTTTCAGTAATTAGTTCCTTACACTCACTCCGGTGTCATTAACTTGATGTACCGATATATTCAATACACTATACCAAGGCCATATGTGTGAGAGTTACAGGGTAAATCTAAGTTTTATACCTAATGGCAATTAACTTAGGCTAATCGATACTTTGGCTTACATAACTTAAGTTCAACATGAAAGGAAAGTCACCACTGTGATTACCCATTCAAACGATCAGTATAAATAGCAGTACAAGGTATTTTCTCCGAACAGATCATGCAAGGGTCAATGTTCGCTGCGAAACGGCAATTGAAAAGAAATAGAATGGGATTCATAACAACCCAACAATAGTATACTGAAGATAAAAGATTGAGTTAGGCTATAAACAAGTGATAGATGACCAACTGATACACACACACACACACACACACACACACACACACACACATATATATATATATATATATATATATATATATATATATATATATATATATATATATATATATATATATATCTGCCTATTTCATTTATTTCAGTTCAGTTCATTATTAGCAATCCGTTCCATTTGATGGACATTTGAATTGGCTATCTCTCTCAAAGAGAGATTCCTTCGAGAGATAAATCTCTCTCTCTCTCTCTCTCTCTCTCTCTCTCTCTCTCTCTCTCTCTCTCTGTCTCTCTGTGTATGTATGTATATATATATATATATATATATATATATATATATATATATATATATATATATATATATATATATATATATATATATATATACAGTATATATGTATACAGAAAGAGAGGGAGAGAGAGAGAGATCTATATCTCTCAAAGGCTACCTCTCTCTTTGAGAGAGATAACCAATTAAGATGTCCATCAGAAGGAACGGATTGCTATTAATGAACTGAATTGGCATAAATGATATAGGCAGATGAAAGCCGGAGGCTCTAAGACTGTAACTATTTTTTCCTTCAAGTTTTCGAGATAAATATAAAGGTCCCCACGCAATAAGGTCTAAATGAATTTAAACATGAAGGATTGCTTTATAAACACGTTCTTTAATAAACCAACATGCAAAAAGCCGTTTAAGGCATTGACTTCTTATTATGGGAGGAGTTGGTCGGGTTTGTATATCTGACTCTCTTAAGGCAAAGAGAAAGGATAATAAAGAAACGTTTTTACATTTAAAGGAAAGACTTAAAAATCAGAAAAATGTAAAAAATATATATATATATATATATATATATATATATATATATATATATATATATATATATATAATATATATATATATATATATATATATATATATATATATATATATTTTCATATCGTCACCTCTCTTTCTCTCGTCTCATGTTTCCGTTTGGTGGTATATAAAAATAATTATATAATATATATATATATATAAAACAGAGTAGAGACACGCATTCATTACTATTGCCCATTGCCGGAGGCATGCGAAGGAATGTTGACAAGGTTCTATTTAGCGATTTATTTTCGTGAATTCTGCACTAACTTCTACCAGTAGAGCAAAGTATATTCATCAAGGACGACAGTGCTTGTAAAAGAGAATTCAATGAACAGCGAGCACGGAGTGATTACATGTAAACTTACTTTCAACGTCTTTAAAGTTACGAAATATCGGAGAGAGAGAGAGAGAGAGAGAGAGAGAGAGAGAGACTTATTACAGATATAAAACTTATATTCTGTGCATATAAGGGAAGCACAATTATCATAAAATTTACGAATAACAACCGGTGATGAATAAATTCACAATAAATTCATATAAAGACTTGACGAATAAAAGAGACGTAGTGACAAAGGGTACTAGAGGCATAATTGTTAAAGACATGCGTCACTTATTTGATTATTAACATAATTAATTTTTTACTGCGCTCTCACGCGTACCACCAAACGGAAACATGAGACGAGAGAAAGAGAGGTGACGATAGATGAAAATGTGTCACGCAGAATATTCTCAAAAGCTGAAATTTCGTCATGATGCGGATGAGTAAGTTCATGATTCTCGTTCAACCTTCTCCTGATCCTTTCTGCAGTGTTTTGTGAATTTTATTTCAAGGCATATCCCAGCAGGTTGCTAGACTGCATTAAGATACCAAAAGCCGACGATTTTTTTCTACCTTAGTGGCCTCCTTGGCATTCGACAAGAGACATAGGAAGGTTGGCCCCACAAAGTTTGTTGAGAGATCTGTTCAGAAGCCACTCTGATTTTCCTGGTGAGATGCAGGCTTCATATTCCTGCCATATCCTTTGCCTTGAGTATCTTGAACCAACCGGTGAAAGGTGTTCTCACGATGCTCGACAGCTGCTTGTATAACTCCAAGAAATCTACCCTGATCTGAAGAACTAAAGACATACTGCGGGGGCATAACAAATTCCGATGGCTGCTCTGAGGACCCTCTGATGGGAGGGGGAGACTAATCTCCCTACTCACTTCTGCTAAAGTGAGGGGTAAATAAAGCGTTCTCCAGGAGCAAATTCTGTCGGAGGTTATAGTTAACAGTAACAAGATTTCATAATAATTTTCCATACTATAGATTTAGATATAAAGTTGTGATATCCAAGAGGATTGAGAACTCAGGATCCTATGAGGTGCATAAGCAGGACTCTGTTGATCATACCAAGGACAAGGGCAGTCTAGGTGAAAAGATGGTGACAGCTCATGGAGGGCAACAAATATTTTACTTCCTTTACAGTTACCAATTTCACATTTGATAACAAATTCCTAAGTGCTCAATAGTAGCACATGCGTATAAATTTTGGTGCCCTTTGGAAATTAACCCTGATTAATTAACATAAAGAATCAAGAGTGGACAGTTGATCAGAGACATGCAAGGGTAACAATTGTGCATTTCCCTTTATTGAAGAAAAGAGATAGTCAAAAGTATATCATAAACTTCAAAAATTTTCGAAGAGGACATTGGCCATGGCATTTATCTGACGTGCATCCAACAAGAATTAAAGCGTAGGCTTATTTATTTCAATGGGTTTGGAACTTCCCATTAGTTTAGAGACTTGAGGGCATGCTCCAGACAACTTCAGTTTCTGATAAAAAGTAACAATTTACTTACCAGATGTGTGAGTAGAGGTGCTGGTCCTAGGTTTGCCAAATTTGTTAAAGAAGTGTAGTAACCTTCCATATATAAGTGTTCCTACTTCTTGTATGTGTCCAGAATTTTCAAAGGTGAGTGTTAACTGCTGGTGTATCAGTAAGATGTCCCAGTGTCTAACAAGTGGCACAGGAGTGTACATGGGCAATTTAACATCGCTAACCAAGGATTTTACAGACAAGCAAATTTATCATCAAATGTTGCCCTGCACACTTAGACAACACTATTTAATCTTCTTTGTAACATTCGCACGTCATGACCAATAAGGCATCTAGCTGAAAATAATGGCATGGGCAGCGCTCTGCACAAACTGACATCATACAACTTCTAGAGTAGGTTATACAGTAATCAGCACCAATCATTATGAGAAAGCTATCAAGTGTCAGTCTTCCATAGAGTTTCATTTATTTTTCAACTTATTTGCAAGGGTATGCAGCCCAGGAATGTACACAGAGGATTGTCATATTTTATAACTGATTATTATGTTAGAGTCATCAAGCGTATCAAACTGTATGTGTTGGTCCTCCAACAAGATTCCTTTGATTTTTAACTCCCTTGCAAGATTATGTAGTCTGGGAGCATGTGGAGACCATACACATGTTTTGTAATCCTCTTGTATTTCTAGGTTAGGTACATAACCTCAGCATTTTAATAATGACCTATTCTCAGTACACAGAGGTAATTTGGTTTGCATTTGCTTCACTGGGCTTGGATATGACTCTGCAACATTGTGTTGGTGCAAAAATGACTGATAAAGCACTTATTCAGAAACATGTGTGCATTCATGTATTTCCTCTTTGTTTTTAAAACAGTAGTTATGTTGTACAAAGCAGAAAAAATTAGTGCTATATCATCATTTCCACCAATGTAGTTGCAAGTGGCCTGAGTGTAATATGAGGTCCTGGGACTTATCCTGGCTAGTTAGAAGCAGTATATCTTGCTGGTTGTGCTGATTTGTAGAGGTAAAGCTTTGCTGTGATTCTGTTATATGGTTACATCAGAGGACGGAGAAGTATGACCAAGCTGCACTCCTTCAGTGTAATTCCATTCTAATACCTATCGCAGTAGCATAGGCCTCTTGTTATTTTGACCAAATGCAGGATTCTATATCTGACTGTGGTTGTACAGAGACTTTAGGGTCCATATCATTAGGCAAGCGAATACTATCTAGTATGTAAAGACTGAGAGTACTGGTAATGGTTTCGTCTTATTGAGTGAAGCATTATCATGTAGTCAGAACTGATTTAATTTCCTAGCATTGCGATACAAGCATATACAGGAACCGGTACTGAAGGTGTGCTTCGAGCAGAACTGATTTAATTTCTTAGCATTGCGATACAAGCATATACAGGAACCGGTACTGAAGGTGTGCTTCGAGCATGTTCGCATCTAAATAGCTGCAACCATATACACTTTTTAATACACTTCTTTTTAAATCACATATAATATTTGCCTATGCTAACATTTCCATAAAACAACTGAATCTGCAACAAAATCTTCATTCGTGGCTACTCAAAGGTCGCAGATGGGTCTGCCCTTTGATGCTGTCACTCTGGGAGATTTATGAATTTGCACTTAGAGTATCATTTCGGAAACATTCACATCCGGTAATCACTTACACAAATACATGCATCGTGAGAAGTATTACTTCGACAGCAAACTTTCAATTTAGAAGGTAATAAAATTGCTAATTATCAGAGCTTAGCAGAGTGCATTAAATGTATACCAATTCGTAAATGACTCGACTGGGACGGGAGGAGGTGCTGAACTCTTGTGCATGACTTATTATACACCTGGAAATCTTAACCTAGTATATACTATACACACACACACACACACACACACACACACATATACACACATACACACGCACACATACATACACACACACACACATATATATATATATATATATATATATATATATATATATATATATATATATATATATATATATATATATATATATATATATATATATATAACTGCCGTTTAGACCAATCACGTAAATAAAACAATGGCCTTTCCAGGCCTCAAGTAAAAACGGTTTTCCTCGATAAAAGTAATCTACATTACCAGTATCAACAAGGCCAACTGTTGTCAAAGTCGGTGGTGTCTCAAAGCCTACTTACTTATCCATCAGGAGGTGACGATTATCTTTTCATTCACAAGATTTTAGACCATGGCGTTAATAATACAAGGGAGAATCTGAAGCAAATAAACTTAACTCAAAAGAAGCACAGAAAGCCGTGGCAGTCACGTTGGTTTTATTGGTGGTAATTAGAGAGCTGCGCTGGATGATAATACCATACTGATATGGGAGATGAAATGGATTGGGAATGGATTAGTGCTGCTAATTATCGTCAAAGCTAGTATAGCCTGTATCTTCCCAATTTCAAAGAATTTCACACCATCATTAATTTCTGAATAGCTCAGCGAAATTGTGCCAATTTGAACGATAAACGTTCAAGAGAGAAATATAGATTGTATAAAGGATTTCTTCTATTTATTACTAAGGTAAAAGTTTTCCTTTTGAATAATGTTCTCAAGTTTATCTCTCATAATATTTAGCGCCGTAATGATATGTATCAATAATTCAAGAAAGTCCATTTGCAAAGTCTAGTTAGATAAGGTTAAGGTGAGTCATCAACTAACTTTTTTCAATTCAAAGTTTCTTGCTGAAAATTCCCTAAAGTAAGTTCATAACTTATGTAATGTGTGTGCGTGAGTAAGTGTGTTTGTGTGTTGCGGGGGTTGGGGGCGATGATGAACTTCGTTAAGATGAAAATTTCATCTTACTGTTTTTCTTGGTTTTATGAAGCTACTTTAATTATCTCATTAAGAATTTTTAACAGGATCAAGATTTTTAGCCTTTTCTTATTTAAAGAGATGTTCATCTTGTGACTGAGGTGAATTATAAAGTCGTCCATATATCACAGTAAGTCCTTATATTTCATGGACTCACTCTGGTATATGGAAGACTTTAAAATTCGTGGAAGATCACCATTAAAATGTGATAAAGTTAAGAGTGAAATTTCCAATCCAAACAGTATACAAAGGGACTGGAATAGGAACACAATATAATAAAAACAATCAGGACCATAACTCACAAAAATCTGTTGATAAAAAAAAAGATAATTAATTTTTTCTAACCCAGTCATAATATAACCCATACAAGTGAACATAAATCTCTCTGCAATAGATTTTTTTCATTACTAAGAAGAAAGGAGTCAGTAATCAATTGACACATTTATCTTTTCACTTTAAAGGAGCCACTAACTGAAATTCACAATGGCTCAAATTAGGCAAAAGAAATTCTTTAGTATATTTCTAAATGGTCTAGTTAAGAGTATGTTTATTGTATATCATACTTTTGTAAAGTAAAAAAAGTTGAGCACTTTTATTAAGGATAACTAAATATAAGATAGACGATTTCGGTTAATGTTATTAGAATTTCACACAGGTTTTAATGATACATTATAAATGTGCCGAATTAAAATAACTGAAATCCTGTGAAATTCAGAATATAATTAATGACAATAACAATAACTTTGGGGGTGTCTCACCTGCCACAGATAACCTGGCAATATAATAATTTCGCAGTCCCATCTGTACAATACAACATACGCAACAAAAAATATTGTTGCTTTTAACAATATGTTTTATATATAGCATGGATATTAATATATTTCTTCTTACCATAGGAATCCTTCCCCCTCAGAGGTCGTGGCATCAGAAGAGGACAACCCTCCAGTTTCTTAGCAAGTCCCCATGGATAGAGTTGTTAGCCTTGACACTAAAAAAATCTGATACTCGCATACGACAACCACCTACCTCGGACAACCACCTGCTTATGATTATATATATCTATTTTAGCTACTTACTCATCTGCTTATGATTATATATATATATACACTCTGTATGTATATGTGTGTCACTTTAAAATAAATTCACCTTATTTTGAGCAACAAATGCCCTGTTGGCCCAGTTCGACTCTCCGGAATTAAGAATAGTTTATTTCTGGTGATAGAAATTAATTTCTCGTCATAATGGTCTTCCACAATAAGTTGTAGGTCAACCTTGGTTCTTATTAAGTCTAACCTGGACCCCCTTTTTTAGATACAACTTCAACCTGGACCTTTTTTTTTTTAGATACAGGGACAGACAGTCGAATTATCCATTTTGCTGTCAACAGGGTCAGATGCTCTCTTGATTTATACTTCCCTTTCAGAGGGAGTTATTCAAGAGGTAAATTTAATTTGATGTTAAGTGATACTTGTGTCTGAATATTTGTTAGTATAAATATAAAATATTAAAAAAAAGAGTACAGTATATGTACACGAAGAAAGCAAAAGAACGGAGTGCAAGACCTTTCGCCTTCACTCTTTGGCATTCTCTGGTTTATAAAGAAAATTATTTCTAATTAAAGCAACTAATATTAAAGGTATATAAAGCCATCATAGTACATAGAAGGGTCATTATATTATAGGTTAATCTTCAGATGAGGAATGACTGCCGTAGATTAGCTCAGGTACTGGATTAATAAAGGAGAGGCAATGGGCATGACAAAAATAACGGATGATCTTAAGTTTCCCCTTAAATCCTCCAGGGACAAATTGTGTAGCATGGGTTAAAAGTACACAGACCTAGACTTAAAATGAAGATATTTTCTTTTGTTAGCAGCAGCAATGTAGATTCTATAATGTTTCTTGGAACGATATTATTACATAGCCTACTATTATTGTATACCACTACAAGGTATCCGGTTCTATGTCAATTTCCACAAAAATGAGCATTATGTTTTAGGAAAGCTGTAACTGAACATTTAAGTCGATTTATTCTGACATTTAAGTTTTATCACCTTCCATCCCCTCCCCCCCCAAAAAAAAAAAGATTCAGAGCATAAAAGTAAGATCGTATAAACATGTTGCACGGAATATTTCAACAGTGAGTTATAAAATTTTTCTTAATGCTTTTTATCCAAGCCGTATAAAAATGGTAACGATGGGGAATTAACCGCACCTTAGTGACAAGCTTTTCTTATTTTGCAACACTTCCCTTTGATTATTATTGAATGGCTTACGCACTTCATTAAGAGGAAAATTATCCAGTATAGTTTATCTTCTACTCTCAACAAATAGTTTTTCGTTTTTGACGCGAGAGTTGCGCTATATACAAGTAGTACAGAATTTGATTCATCGGCTTTGGTGATGTTTCTTCTGCATAATTTCTCAATTTTTAAAAGATAAAAGGCATGACACTATATAATAAACTGCTGGCACTATTGAAATGTCAAATGATACACACATCGTGAAGCATACGAAACTTAACTAACATTTTTAATAGACAATTTCGTCAAATATCTTTACTGAATTTCATAGTCTTATATTTAGTTTCGAATACAAGCAGTTCGTTTTCCTTCTAAGATTTCCGTATACTTCGAATAATCAAGCCTTCCACTCTAGCGTAATTGAAAGGTACAAAGCACTTTTAGCCCAGAATATTTCTTTGAAGTTTTTCATAATCTCTTCTTGATCTCTATGGTGTTTTCAATATGAGGGTCATGACTTCACTGAATGGTACTTCGTCGTACGTTCTGAGGCCTGATAAGTTGTGAAGACCAATCTTATATATATATATATATATATATATATATATATATATATATATATATATATATATATATATATGTGTGTGTGTGTGTGTGTGTGTGTGTGTGTGTGTGTGTGTGTGTGTGTGTGTGTACAATATTTTGTCATCAGTGAGATGGTATCTCTTCAACAAGAGAATGAACCTTTACACCTCCCTGTACTCACGAGTATCTGATCATGCACACACATATACATGTATTATATATATATATATATATATATATATATATATATATATATATATATATATATATATATATATATGTATGTATGTATGTATGTATGTATGTATGTATGTATGTATGTATGTATGTATGTATGTATGTATGTATGTATGTATGTAAGTAAGTATGTATGTGTATATGTATGTATATATATATATATATATATATATATATATATATATATATATATATATATATATATATATATATATAAAAGATCATTGGTCTTAAAAATATCAAAATACCTTGAAACAATAATTCAATTAAAAAATTCATTATATTTTAAATAATTTCCTTTCCATCTCACTGATAAAACATTAATTTGATTTATATAGTTTTATAAAAGCTTACTCTATCTTCAATCTTTTCTGTTTTTTCCTTCATAATGAAAAGGATTAAATTAATCAACCAAGATAGATTATTTAAAAATTAGAAAGTGAAAGAATGAAAGATATGTCTTTGGTAACCATACTAGATGTAATATTGAAACACTATAACAAAAATCTTATACAGAATTAGTTTTTCGTGCCCCTCAGTTATGTTACCTGAAATATATCTTTTATCAGTTTTTTTTATTTCTCATATTCATTTATCACCATGTAATTACATAGGATTTTATGATTTGAAAATAAAAGCGATGAAAAATTAATTGTAAATTACCTTAGATGTAGCATATTTTTAAGTGATTTCTTGAGACTAGAGCTCAAACCTCATGGAGAATGCAAAATTATACTGAAATTCACTACCTGAAATCCTGATTCTCAGATTCAGAGGGTCTGTCTCTAGCTTTTTTTTTTTTTTTTTTGTAAAGGAAAATGAGAACAATTTTCATTTCCTTTTTGTTTTCAGAATATAGCCTACTTATTTGTTCTTTTCAGTGCTAAACTTTACGAACTTCTCGTACTGTTCCGAATGATAATTGTAAGGAAATGAGCTATAGTTCCTCTGTAAACTTACTTTCTTGACAGCAATAAATAAATCCTATGCCTGAAACCTTACTGTCAAACTTCGTATAAGAGGATTTCCTTCGTAATTCACGTGAGTTAAGGTTATGTTATATCATAGACAGGCTACCTACAACGGCATTTAACCATGGACATTTCTTGCCTAATATATAAAATTAAGGACGATTTTGGGGTTAAGTGGGAGATTTTCACAATATTGCTCTCATTCTCCTCTTGAGTTCTGATTTACTTTGCATTCTAATAAATACCGCACCTTTGTCATCTGGTCATGCCTGTTCATCACTGCGGGAGTAATATATTCACCTGATTGATGTTGTCAAGAATTTCAGATACAGTTTTTTATTATTATTAGGATATGTAGTGCATGAATTTAATCATAAGAACTTTTATGTTTTTTTACATTGGCATCAAAAAGAGTCTCCTTATACCAAGACTAGAATAATAGCTCTTGTACCCTCGTTCTTCCTTTCTACTTCTGTTCCTTAGGTCCTTGTTCTGTGACCATCTCTATGGCCGAGATATTGACAATGAATAGGCAATCTAATTTATATGATTACATCTTCTTCTGTGAACTATCTCTCTCTGACCTTGGTTTGTCTGTAGTCTAATTATCAAGACTCTGAATCTCCTCTATCTTCGGCTGCCCTTAAAGATGCAGGGCATCACAACCAAATAAATTTCGTTGGTCCTACACCATATTTGCTAGAACTATATTTTTCTGATTTCTTCCAGGTTCTTGTTTCCTACAAAATCCTTTGTAGATGGTTTTCTTGTTCTTGATTTTCTCGGTTTGCTTGTGGCTTAGCCAAGCCTTCTGTTATTGTAGCTTGTAGTCTATAAAGTATTTATAAACAGGGAAGACTTAGTTGATGGCAATACACCCTGGAACGTAACAGAGTTTATGATACTTGTCTCAGAATTTATATATATATATATTTTTCTATCTCAAAATTGTCACAATCGTGGTACCCTCTACTGCCGTGTTGAGCAGGCCTTTCCCAAAATTTCTCTATCTCCAGATAAATATAATGAATATATTGTAAACATGTTGTTTACTTTCTTGACTAGAGATTAGATATAAATGTATTGCACCTTGTAAAATCTCTTCTCTGAAAACTATTCGTATGTGTGTGAGTCACTGGCATGAGTGGTCAGTCTAATAACCCATATTCATAAACAAAAAAGATTTAACATAAACCAATATATACATTATAAGAGTAATGGAGAAAGCTTATTCATTGATTGATCATCAATTAATAACAATTCGTGACAGATAAGAGTAATATTTCAAAGATATAATTTGCAGTAGGTGTCATAATTATTTTCCTAACACCCAAAAACTATATTTTTTTTTTTCAAAAAAGGCATCAGTAGTAAGCACTCAGTTCTGATGCTACGAAAGTTACTTCCCTGATTTCACAGTAAAAAAGTAACCAATATTTGCCTTTCATTTTGCTGGTTTTGGAAATCTAGGCGCTAACCACTGATTTTACATTTTGTTCACAGCTTTCATTTATATGCTGATTATATTTTAGGCAAAATTGTTGCTTCTTATGATTTTCATATTTTTCAGGGATCACATGAAACGCATAAAGCCTTTGGGATAGAAAGTCTGGCTTGTTGAGTGAGTATTTTTTTTTACATTATTTTTTATTAAGTAATGATAACTTCTCTTCTTGAATGTTTTTGATAAAATGCCCTTTAATTACATGTTCTTTTATTACGAATTCGGCATAAATACCTCGGTTCAATGAAACGAAATATTTCAAGTTCGACATAAGTACTTCGGTTCAAAGAAGCAAAATATTTCATCTACAGGGTAAAACTGATTACGTTCTTTGACATTTTAGACTTGAATTCTCAATCAATACCTCTTTGTGTCCTGCCTTTTATTCCGATGATTATTTCTGTAAGTAAGAGTTTTTAATGCTTTTATGCTCTACAAAAACGCTAACGAGTCATCACTAAGAGAGAGAGAGAGAGAGAGAGAGAGAGAGAGAGAGAGAGAGAGAGAGAGAGAGAGACATATAAATCACTGAATTAATTTGCCCGGGTACTCCCATTTGTTTTATGGAATATCTGATGGAGGATCCTACATCAGTGTTACGGGCTCAGATATCATAATCTATTTTTACATCGAGAGAGAAGGACAACTGCGCACTTTAATTCAAATTGTTCAATCATTTCATTTACTTTTAGGTAAGGAAGCATTACATTGAAAATAAGGAGATTTTCTTTGCTACAGTTTAGCTGATTTTCTTTATTTGCATACGGCCCCTCGCGACAAAATACTATGTCAATACTGTATGTCACTTTCACTATATAAATACTCGTATGGAATGACCCTTCTCTGTCTCTGCCTTTTGACTTTGTTTTACCGTTCTCCATTCTAAAGCAGTTTATTACAGTACTTATTTAACAGAGTTATTGTTTATATGATATTCGTCTAGTATCTCCTATCAGTATCATCCAGTCATTAATACCGGAGTTGTCTTTCGTTAATAAGTTGTCATTAGTTTGAAGCCACCATGTAATAACGAAATTGCTATGGCCGGATAATAAATTCTTCTCATTCTATGCGCTGTTTATTTGACAAAAGCCAGCATTAATTCTCATTTCAAATGTTTGTAGGGAATAAAAGTTATATTCATGTTATATGAAATCTACAATTAACTGTTCCGTTTGCACCGTGCTAAAGTTGCGATAAATATTTAGCAATTCATCGTTTTGAAGAAACTATTTCTCACAAAAGTAGGAATTATAGTTACACTTATCTATTATATAGAAAATAATGACAAAAATAAAACTTCCAATTAAAAAAATTTTAATCACAACCATTTTCTAACTCTAGCAACCTTTAACGTAAACTGACATGACAGATCTTACAACTGTACAGGGGTTCGAGTGCTACTGATGACAACGCCTTTAAGCTTAGGAATTTGGCTTCCATGGGGATTCTTCCTTGAAGCAAAAGTTAAGACAGAAAATTAATTGTGTTCGTTGTTTTGCTTTCCACTAAACTTCTGACCTCTTAACGTCCGATTATCAATGTAAGTAGACAGGTACTAAGAGGTAGGCAGAAAAATAGTTACGTAGTTTTTCTCATTTTTTAGCTCGAATACTTTCTTTTGTAATTATATTTGAGAATTTCCATAAAAAACAGAATTAATGGATTGACAAAAGACTGTATATGATTTTAAGCGCAAGGTGTGTTCCCTGAGTTCAAAGGAAGAATTATTATCTTCAACTTTTGAGGATTGGCGATGTCTGTCGTTATCGAGATTCTCTATTCAAGTAATTTATTACTCATGTAAAAAATGCAAAATTGAACGACTGATAAACTATAATTGATTGTCGATTTACTGAAAGCACTCGCACTCTGAGTTTCATTATTTTTCTCATTTCTATTTTTATCACCATGTTCTATCATCATCGTCACCACGAAAAGTTATCATGACAATATTTCTGCATCCATAGGGTATTTATTAATCTATCTTTTTATATACATCGCCACCACGTTTCAGCTATATTGCCATGAAGTATTTGGATTTAGGCAGTGAGTATTTTAGACTCGTCCATAAAAGGAAATATTCATTAATATATGCTTTGATTTGCCAGACTGTTCACTGTCAGGAACAAGATAATACTATTTCGCTGATATAAAAGGGCAATTACAGTAACTTCGAATAAACTTATGAATGTTATGACATGGTTCGCCATCAGCATGATTTGACGCAGGTATCACTTATATTTAATACCACTGTTAGTCTGTTATAATAAAACGAGCTTGTTGGTGTGCGCTATGCACCCGGGGCTGCTGTCTCCCCTACCCTCCCAATCCCCTACCTACACCGCCCCAACCCGGGGCGGACAAACAAATTTTCAGGATGAGAGTGGATATCTCCCTTACTCTCCCTTTCCCCTGCCTACCCCACCCCACCCGGGGCGGACAAACCGGATTTTATTATTATAGAAGGTAACTTCACAAAGAAGAAAAAGACACTAAATTTTGAAAAGCACTGACCATGTCTCATTTGATTTTATGAAATTCGCCCCCTAGGTGTCCCTTTCATTCTGCTCCAGTTTACTGTATTAATCAACATTGAGTTAACATTTAGAGCAGCTTCAGTTAAAATGACTTTCATATTACAACACATATTTTTAATATATAAGGGTTCATTTTTATTTATATATATAAAAGAATAACCCTGCATATTTGAAATATGTGATGTACTGTGAAAGTCATGATAATGGAAACTACTCTTGTTGTGGAATTAATGTTGAAAACAACAATAAGCTAAGTAGATTTAAAAGTATATATAAAGGCGAATGTTATAAATAGCAGATGAGTGTTTGTGTTTCACTTTCATAAAATCATTCAGTTACATAGTTCATTACTAATATCTATATACCTGGAAACATGAAATTATGTCTAAAATTATTAATAATTTCCGTTAGGGCGTAAGTTATTCGTAAGATATATCGAGTTCGATATCAAACGATATTTGTGGCTATATATATATATATATATATATATATATATATATATATATATATATATATATATATATATATATATATATATATATATATATATATATATATACACACAAACACACACACACACACACACACACATATATATATATATATATATATATATATATATATATATATATATATATATATATATATATATATATATATATATATTAGAAGACTGTTACAAACTTTGCAATCAATCGTCAGAAGCGGTTGGACTGATATCGATCTTCAGTACAGAACATGAATTCGACATGAATATGTATCGCAGAGCCCATAGCCACTTATTTCTCTCTGGATAGCCAGGTGTTCAAAGTCTACTTTTTATTGTTGTTTGTACTCCAAAGGCTCAAGTTCGAACCCTGACCGAAGGGAGAATCACTTATCAGATATAATTCTCTTTGGGTGTGGGTGTAAGGTATTTAAAGTATAGTGAATTTAGTATTTGTGGCTTATATATGTGTGTGTGTGTGTATATGTGTATATATATATATATATATATATATATATATATATATATATATATATATATATATATATATATATATATATATCATTTGCCATTCCCTTTACGTGTAAGATTTTCCCAAGGTATAATGAATTCGACGATAAACAATATTTTTGGCTTGACAATTTGAATAAATAGTCTACTGACGATTCTGTATATCAGGTTAAAATCATCAACACAAATATCTGTTCGCTGTTCATATAAAGTACTTTGTGCTAATGAGAAATAGCTGAATCAAAGGCAGTTACGTTTGATTCTAAGAATATTTACATATAAAAGATTTCCAAAACAATGTCATCTGTGAGAGATAACTTTTTATTTTGAACTATAATGAAAAGTTGCTGACTGAACTGTGTCAGCTGACTGTTCTCCTTTCCCTAGGTCATACTTTGTATATAATATAACGGTAGTAAGGTGCATATTACTTTCATTATTATTCTTCGCAGGCAGGAATGTAGAGTCATTATTTAGAAGTTCGTATTAACATTATAAAAGGAACATACTTTTATCAAAGTGATTCATGTAAAATGTACCTTCTGTATAAATTGCAATTCAGTCTTTTTTCTTATTTTCGTTTTCAGGAAGAAACACATTTGTTACCTGAGTACAACTTTTAACAAAAAAGGGAAACTACATGTCATATTGGTTTTTATATATATGGCTGAGGAAACTCTCTAAAGCAAAGCACAGATAAATAACATGGCTATATACTGAAGGGGGAAGATCCTCCCTTTCTTATATACTCGGAATTTATAACTTCTGGTAAGAACTCCCTTACGTAAGATTAGACTACGAGAAAGGATGCTACAGGATTCTAAGGAGGTGAACCGATGCTATCGTGGGAATATATATTCGGCGGTTACGGTTCCCATAGGCGGGGTTAGATGGGGAATGCAAGGTGAAAGAATCCACAGGGGAACTCTCAAATGGCCCAAATATAGATCTTTGTGTGCTGGTGTTCAGAGGCGGGTCCCCATAAATCTCGATTTTCCTTTTCGATACAGCACTAAAGCTCAGAAGAAGAAACTTCCAGAGAGAGGTGTAAGGTGATCACCACTGTTTACAGTAAACGTTTATGAAGTATCTCCTTCACTTCCACAATCCATAGGTTTCCCTTAGCTTTGTTAATCGTGGGTAAATAATACTTTTAACGTAGTTTTATTATTTTCGTTTTTTATATATTTAATTTCACAGCGTTTCCTTTTCTAGCATACATAGAAGTGGAATTTTTTATAAAATAATGTTCAGTTTTGTATTTCTGCTAAATTATAAGTCTTCTTCTATCTGAGAATGCATTCTTCTTTTAACGTGCTTTTTTCCCATTTTTGTATGGGGTAAGCACGATGCCTTCTTTTGAAGGACTTTTGATTTGGCTTTGGGGTACATCGTAGTCTCGATCGGCTGCCCTGCCTGACATCGCTTAGACCCCAGTAGCGTATGTTACGTGTATCATACCAGACCATATATATATTTATATATATATATATATATATATATATATATATATATATATATATATATATATATATGCATATATATATGTATATATATATATATATATATATATATATATATATATATATATGTGTGTATATATATATATATGTGTATATATATATATATATATATATATATATATATATATATATATATATATATATATATATATATATATATATATATATATATATATATATATATATATATATATAGGGCAGTATGACGCTTTTGTGCAATCCTTTGGAAGTCGCTTTCCCTCCAAGTGGAAGACGTAGCTAAATAATACAGAGATGAGAACACGAGTGATTGGTTCGTTCGTCACTCTCCCTTTACCAGACCTCACACTTGTCAATATTTAATGCGTCCTCTTCAGGTGAAAATAAATCCATGGATGCCGGTAAGTATGCCAGTAAGAAAAGAAATAAAAATAAAAATGCATATTACCGATACCATGACCACCTACCTCGCACCAAACTGGCCATTTGACGTTCAAGGAGCCACGTGCCTGCATTGGAAATTCTAGCAGTGGGAAGGGAAAGGAAAACCTGAAGCAAGGAAAGACTAACTTCTCCGACATTCTCTATTTGCAAGAAGTCTTGAATTTTGTCCAGAGAATGCAAATGTCAAACGACATTGAGATACCAATACAAATGTCTGCAATGCAGATTAAGGTCAACGAGCCCTAACTCAATCCTGTCACGTAGTTTTTAACATGCAACTCATAAATTTCAGTTACCTAATGTAGCATTAAGTTCCAGCCATTTATGTACAGAGACATTTTACCTTAAAAGGTGATCCATATGTTTTCGAGAACATACATCGATAACCATAATACTTGAATTGACATTGCAACAAGACGTCATTAACGATACAGCGGTTAATCACGTCGAATGCCCTGATGGTCATGTAATCGAAATGAACAGTTCAAGAATTAACCATTGGGATAAACTAAATGACAGCTACTAAGGGATTCAGAGCCGATGAAACACGGATTTTCTGATAAACCTTTTTATCAAAGCATCGGATAAAGGTGAAAATTGGCAAGTGTATATTCTATAGCCCTACCTAATTTTTGCAAGTATTATTTAGTACCTAAGTTCAATAATGCTGGTACTCATCAGAGTAAAAGTGTGTTTCCTATGCCATAGCCATCAAAATCGCAGGTGAGCGTTTTGAACACAATAGTGACGTTAACCTATGACGTCATGAGGCTCCACTCACCGTGAAAAGAAGTTTACATGTGGGGTAACGTCTCGTCACTATGGCTCTTCCCACTTGCCAAGGACATATTCACTAATTAGGCTAATATCAGTACCCATCCTAGTCTTCAGCGATATCAATGATGGCGAGCAGGATTTGTCATTGTTCCCTTGATTGCATTATCATTGTCAATAATAATAATAATAATAATTTTTTCTATCCTCCTTATGATTCGCTTTTCAGGCTCAGCGATGTTAGTCAGTAACTGGCCGATATTCATGTTGGAAAAGGACAGTGTTCGGAATATTGGAAGTCTTTTATTAAAATATTCAATCAGAAGTCGTTCGTCTGGGTTCAGGTTCTATTCTAGGTACCGTCGACATGTTTCGACCAGCTCGTTGGTCATCCTCCTGACGTGGTTGCAGAAGGTCTGAAGAAACGAGGTGCTCGGGTTGGTATTTATGGTGGGGGGTGTCTTGCTCGGTGCTGAATTATGATTGGCTGCCCGGGACATGTACCCTCGGGCGGAGCCTTCTCATCCAATTCTAAGTTCGGTTTTTTGTCTTGCGTGCGAGCGGCGTTGTAGTGCTGAGGATGAAGAGAAGAATTTCGATCCTCGGATGCCGAATTTTGATTTGCTCGTACGCTATGGGGATCGCTCGGTGCATGTCTCCTGGCTGCCGTGGGGAGGAGAAAGGTTTCTTGAGTAATGTTGAGTGTTGGTTTCTCTTTCCCAATGTGCAATGCTTCCAAGAGCGTAGGCGGCGGTGGTCGGTAATTTGGTTAATTATTGCGATGTTCGTGATTATGTCTTTTCTTGCTTGCTATTCTCTGGTTATGGATGGTCCTGGCATGATTAAAGATAGCCCCTTCTTGGGCGTGGCAGGAAATCCTCTTGGAGAAACGCGTGGTGGTCATACCGATGTAAGAACCGAGGCATCCTCGGACGGGGCATCAACGTGGTATACCGGTACTCATGCCCCGTCCGAGGATGCCTTGGTTCTTACATCGCGTGGTATACCGGTACTCATGCCCCGGTACTCATGCCCCGTCCGAGGATGCCTCGGTTCTTACATCGGTATGACCACCATGCGTTTCTCCAAGAGGATTTCCTGCCACGCCCAAGAAGGGGCTATCTTTAATCATGCCAGGACCGTCCATAACCAGAGAATAGCAAGAAAAGACATAATCACGAACATCGCAATAATTAACCAAATTACCGACCACCGCCGCCTACGTCTCTTGGAAGCATTGCACATTGGGAAGGAGAAACCAACACTCAACATTACTCAAGAAACCTTTCTCCTCCCCACGGCAGCCAGGAGACATGCACCGAGCGATCCCCATAGCGTACGAGCAAATCAAAATTCGGCATCCGAGGATCGAAATTCTTCTCTTCATCCTCAGCACTACAACGCCGCTCGCACGCAAGACGAAAACCGAACTTCGAATTGGATGAGAAGGCTCCGCCCGAGGGTACATGCCCCGGGCAGCCAATCATAATTCAGCACCGAGCAAGACCGCCCCCTATAAATACCAACCCGAGCACCTCGTTTCTTCAGACCTTCTGCAACCACGTCCAGAGGATGACCAACGAGCTGGTCGAAACATGTCGACGGTACCTAGAATAGAACCTGAACCCAGACGAACGACTTCTGATTGATATTTTAATAAAAGACTTCAATATTCCGAACACTGTCCTTTTCCAACATGAATATCGGCCAGTTACTGACTAACATCGCTGAGCCTGAAAAGCGAATCATAAGGAGGATAGAAAAGACACTATATAAGATAAATTCGCATAATACAGCCATCCTTTTCAATAAGACCTGTTTAAAAGAGGGTCTACTCCCTTCAAATAATAATAATAATTATTATTATTATTATTATTATTATTATTATTATTATTATTATTATTATTATTATTATTATTATTATTATTATTATTATTATTATTATTTTGTGGAGGTTTCATCGCAGCTTCCACAGCAGTTATGTTGACAAAGTTGTTAGCTTGAAATTCTTCCATTTTTTTTATATTCTTATTGTTTCTACCTCACGAATAATTCAGTGCATGTAATTCGTCCACATAATGAGCCTGTCTATAGCTCATTTGTTAGATCTACATCTATTCAGGGCGGGAATACAAAACGACATTCCGTTTTTTTTACCTCAGGTTTCAACACTATAGCCTTCTATTTGCTTCAACAAGGGGAATGTTGCCAAGTAACTGTTACCCACCATAGAAATAATTACCTATTCGTGCTATAATAAATCTTGCCACGGGTCTTCTCGCTCGTATACAAAGTGGCAAGTCGTATCGCAAATGCAGTCTTGCAACCACCGGGACAATTCCATATCCTGCTGGCCATTATCGAATTTGTTGAAGCCTAGACTGTAAGCATATCCATTCACAGCCTACCTAGTGGATTGGTTTTAACCTCATGACGTCATATTACGTTTACGTAACGAATTGTTTAGGCTCCTTGTCTGTGATTTTCTCGGTTCCGGCATCGGCGACTTCATTTTAATCTATAAATATCAAAACTATCGAACTTAGGTACTAAATAATATTTGCAAAAATTAGGTAGTGTTATAAAATATATACTTGCCAACTTTCACCTTTATCCGATGCTTTGATAAAAAGGTGTTGCCGAAAAACCGTGTTTCGTCGGTTCTGCATCCTTTATTAGAAATTAAGTAAGGATATGTTGCATAAGTAATCACTGCAATGGTATGCAATGGTGTGCTAATATCGATTATCTAGAATGTTGTACAAGGATAAATGTACATTCGCTTGTAGGGTCCCGCACTGAACTACGCGATCTCACCTGGCCGCCCGAACTCATACCCTGCGTGCACCCACTCCTCACAACGGACGTCTCCTGACATACACGCCGAGCACGCGTGTATAAGAAACACAGCCGACAGCATACACCGTTTTTAATGTATACTATTGTCTATAATCATATCACATCATATGTATCATTCTTACTGGAAGCAATACAATGTCAGCTTTCCAGCTACATTTATCAGAACTCTGTCCGTAACTTGTATATAGAATTACGTACCATTTTCCATTATCAAACAAACACAGTTGAATGAATGTTAATCTCCATTTTGTTCACCTCTTGTCAGGCACTACACTTCCGCTCGCAAGAGCTCTTGACCTGTCTGTTTGTTGTCAGTTTCAGGATTTCTCTGGTTTTCTGAGTTCCTGCCGCCACCAAGGTAAGAAACAAGTAAACGATGCATCGACTGTTGCTTTGAGAACGATCGGAACATCACAGGATCTGTCCTTTATGAGAAACACCGCCAAAGCTCTGGATCACCTGTGGAGTGTTTCTTTCAGCAATTTCCCTTCCTTCACACCCTAAATAAAATCCCCCTCAATACC
This sequence comes from Macrobrachium rosenbergii, assembly GCF_040412425.1. Lineage (NCBI taxonomy): Eukaryota > Metazoa > Arthropoda > Malacostraca > Decapoda > Palaemonidae > Macrobrachium > Macrobrachium rosenbergii. The sequence goes on from NC_089798.1 coordinate 2,857,740, forward strand.
AATTTTCATTCCTTCCCCACGTAATACTTTCCTCCAACACTCCTAACTCTTGTTCTCCCTCTATTCCTCCTGCTAAATATTCTTCCTTTCCTCCGTCGACCTCTTATCGATGCTAATTTTCTACCAAGTAAATAAAATGCGGCATGATAACTCCGTAGATTTTCGCTATTTTTTGTCCCCCTTTTTTTTTCTCCTACGGTAAATATTTCCTTTTTCCTTACTGGCTATCTCTGACTCGCATACTATAGCTGGTGCACTTAAGGTAGATTCTTGGGCCTACGAGACGTTTGTTTGGCGGCCTCTGATTGGCTGGTACCGGGAGGTAGGCGGCTCGCTCACTCTAATTTTTACGTCTGTAGCTCAGTAAACTAGCAATGTTTATTTCTTCATTTATTTCACGTTTTGCACAAGATAGGAAAGTTTTGTTCATACCATAGGATTCGGTATTAATTGTACAACTAAATCATGAATTCCTGAAATCAATAAGATAAAACACAGAGGAATTACAAAAAGGATAATTGAAGAGAGAAGCATTTAATTCCTTATACCTGTTTTTACTTGTCATCGGATTTTGCATCATTCATGCGATCAAGATAAAATAAAACTTGTGTTTTCATACAATAAATTCACCGTGAATATGCTGATGCTTTCAGATTTTAGATGTGTGTGATATCTGAAGAGAAAACGAAGAATATGTCACCTTAAGTTGCGTCCGTTCTTGACTCAGTTTGGCAGTAGTGCCGAGAGACGGTGGTCTGCAAACAGCGAGAGCTTTGAGGCGCCGGTGACAGTTGCAAATTAGTGATATGAGAAGTTTGCAGTTTCGAAAATATTTACTGTATCAATATGTCATTGCATTTTCTGTAAATAAATGCATAGAATTCCCATTATGACTGTCGAGCTTTTTCACTCCGTATGTCTGGACATATCTAATAAGAAAAAATTCACAATCAGATGGATGCATCTGGATGTGTTGGCTTCAATTTAGTCTAGGTGAGAAATTCATTAGTATGGCCGCTTGTTTCTCTGGTTAATAACATCAAAAGCTTATGGTTTTTATATGTTCATTCAATGAACGAAAGTACATCGTTTTATTTTTTACCGTAAAATCTATTGGCGATGTAACGAATATAAAATTCTGTCTTTTTCAGAATTTGTTTGAGTTACTCTTACACCAGAATGTTTATTCCTTTATATACATGTTACATTTAATAATTATGTAGGCCTGTTATTTATCATGTAGCCAACAGTATGCAAATTTCTCACCTAGACTAAATTAAAGCCAACACATCCAGATGCATCCACCTGATTATCAATTTTTTCTTATCAGATATGTCCAGACATACGGACACATGTGATATCGGAGTGAAAAAGCTCGACAGTCATAATGGGAATTCTGTGCATTTATTTACAGAAAATGTAATGACATAATAATACAGTAAATATTGTCGGAACTGCAAGCTTCTCATATCACTAATTGACAACTGTCAACGGCTCCCTAGAGCTCTCGCTGTTTGCAGATCACCGTTTCTCGGCACTACTGCCAAGCTGAGTCAAGAACGGTTGCAACATAAGAAGACATATTCTTCATTTCTCTTCACATATCACACGCATCTAAAATCTGAAAGCATCAGCGTATTCAGGGTGAATTTATTATATGAAAACACAAGTTTTATTTTATCTTGATTGCATGATTGATGCAAAATCTGATGATAAATAAAAACAGATATAAAGAATTAAATGCTTCGCTCTTCACTTTTATTCGTTGTAATTCCTTTATATTTTATCTTATTGGTTTCAGCAAATCATGACTTAGTTGTACAATTAATACCGAATCCTATGGTATGACCAGGACTTTCCTATCTTGTGCAAAACGTGAGATAAATGAAGAAATATAAACATATTGCTAGTTTTCTGAGCTACAGACGTAAAAATGAGACAGTGAGCGAGCCGCCTACCTCCCGGTACCAGCCAATCAGAGGCCGTCGAACAAACGTCTCGTAGGCCCATGAATCTACCTTAAGTGAACCAGCTATATCATCATCTATCTCCTACTGAGGGGTGCCTTAGGACTTAAAGAGGTTTGCAACCTTGCCTGTTACCCTTTCATTTCACTCATACCATATCACGGCATATCCATAGATCATAATAGAGAGTTTCATATACATATCCTTTACTCACCTACTCATCAAAAAATGACTTACAGGCTGCTCCATATGCAAGAGCCCGTGCTGGCATAAAGCCAGCTTAATCAAAAAACAACAACTTGAATAATTTACTAAGTTTGTAGACCCAGCCTCTTACTCACGCCTGCGCTACACGCTTATTCTAGGAAAATGCCCTGAAAAAAAGGTCAGAATCTGAACAACCCAACTGGACCAGATTCAATGACATGCCTTCAACGAGAAAATGAACATCAAGACTATTATATATATATATATATATATATATATATATATATATATATATATATATATATATATATATATATATATATATATATATATATATATATATATATATTGAGAGAGAAAAGTGAGTTAAAACCATATTAAAAGGTGTCTTATGGACTTTAAAAAGTTATCAGAGGTGAAACTAAAAAGACTGACAACATTTTTTTTTCAAATACTGTTATAGTCTTTCCTTTATATGTCGGTTAAAATAACGACCGAAGGGAATGGTACCTAGATGAATTCAAAGACTGAAAAACCGCTACCTAAGGGGATTCACCAACAAACAAACTTATGAGAAAGCTAACAGGTGTACATATGGGCTTTAGTGTTAACGTGTTCTAAGGTAGTGAGCGGAAAGGCGGTTATGGACTGCTGCTCCTTTCAAAGTAATATGATGCTAAGTATTTTTTTGCGAAAGCATGATAAAAAAAACTCATACGTGTGTTATCAAGTACAAATTCTTATATGGAGTGATTGTTATGAAGGAGCATATTCCCAAGAAATGACAAAGAACACATGCTATTATTTCTCACTACCAGAGGCGAGACGGTAGAGCTTGATGTGTTCTTTCAATTATCTGTTTTCGCAGATACTATCTTTCACTCTTCTCGATAAACAACGTATATTCTGGAAGGTGGATAACGAATATAAAGAAGAATCACAATGACTAGTGAACGTTAAGTGGTGACATAAAACATCCAACATACAGTGATGTTAAATCGGGAATAGAGAGCAAATCACTACAGAAATACAAGCACACATGGTATGAATAAACAAGGCATATTTATGTTAAAGTTGTCGTCAAAGTTAAGAGTAAAGCAGGAAGAAATGGTTATAATTTGAACAGATAAGACAATGATAGGTGACTCCGAATATTAATCATTACAAAGACTTTATATTTCAAAGACAGATGCTTACAGCCTGACAATGGAGAATTTCAGAGAAATATCCAAATCCATAGTCAAATATTAATTTAGCACCCCAACTTTACTGCACACTCGTGCAGCTTACCATAACAGAGAGATGAAATCAGAGAAAAAGAACTAAAAATGAAAATAAAATTCATTTTGAACAATATTCTTCAAGGAAAAAAAATTCGTGTATATGAATATTTTTATGAATGTGCGAATTCTTTTATACTTAAAAAAAGGGCATAAAGCCCGCTAAATGTGTATTCACCTTGGGTTTGTTGCTGGATGTGGGTTCACGCCAAGGAGGTGTCTTTGACATTGGCAGTTAGCAGCACTCCGTGGTTGAGGTTCTCCTCCCAAGTTTTCCACTGGCGAATCGTATATAACCGTATTCTTTTCGTTCGTTCGTCTTCATGGTGAACACTTTATTTACAAACTGCACTAGTGAGTAATGATCTTGTCAAGAGAACGTTATATAATAATACCATCTGGGAAAATGGTTACAATGCACAGGAGGAATTGGAAGTAGAGTCCTGTCATGGTGCTTCTCTCCACAGATAGTAAGGTCTCCTGGGTCAAAGCCTAAGAGAATCATGTCATCGCTTTGCTGAGGCGGCCATAATTGGGACGATGATCTCTCCTTTACATGGTGGAGCAACATGAACTGTATGTACCTTCATTATCAACTAAGCAGGTATCATTGGATCTTCAAACTCATTGTCACTGGCACAGCAGAATGCCCAAGTGTTGATCACTGTCTCAGCTTTCGTGATGACTGTGTGGACTTGCAAGGTTGATATTGTCCAGCAATGTGTGATCTTAGATAGGCATGACTACACCAACCTTTAATAACTTTCATAGAACCATCATATCCAAAGGCTCACGGTGTGATAAAGTGATCAATGAGGTGATTGGCCTTAAAAGGGTTTTATAATTCATTGTCTTGGCCAGTTTCCTGTGAGAAATTAATCATAGTAATGAAGGTGTAAACTTTATCTGGAAACCACCACAAAGTGGACTATAAAATGTCTGCTAACATTGTCGCACATATCTAGACTCCCTGGTTTGTGTGATGGCACACACAAAGAAACAGGCACGGGCCTTATCTGACTTTTCGTCAATGATGGCAATGATCCGAGTGTAACTGGTACTCAGATAAAGAGTGGAGTAGTGGGAGTGTCAGTGGGTCTGCTTGCACCTTCTGGCTCAGTGTTTGATGATACCTGTGATGGTTTGCTTTGTTTCGTCTAAGAAATCTAGTGCTACTTAGGTAGTACGGTCACTAGGGTGGTGAATGCACAGATTTGTCAGCACAAAGTTTCCTGCATTAGCACAACATAACAATTCAGATGTGACTACTTTATATTGCTAGGTACATCTGAGACTACTTTATATTGCTAGGGTTATTAGATAACGTTTGTATTACTAAACCTGATGTTTAATTTGTACTGATTCCCATGCTGAGTTGGAGAGCAGTGTCAGTTACCATTACTCTTTAGTGGTGAGTAACAGAACCCCATTTTAATTGTCTCTGCATCATGACTGGTCATAATTAATCTGCTTAGGTTTGATACTGAGATTTGCCATCTCCCAGATGAAATACCATTTCCTGGTTTATAGGTTTCATCTACCTATAGCTTCTAGTTGTCTAGCATCAGCCTTCTGTATGAACACTATCTGTAGAATAATACAGGTCATAAAAGGTTGGGTGGAGTACTTGGCTGCAGAGGATTTGTGATTAGCTCATTACTAAGGCAATTTGTAAACAAATAGGGGTCATCCTCTAAACTACCCATTGTATTCATAGCCTGATAGCATCAGTCCTTTTGACCTATGGTGGAGTGGGAGTAGAACAATTTTTCTATCACGTCATTAAAACAGCCTGTGTATCAATCCATTTCAACTCTGAATTTCAGTCTTCCAGCACTGATCTTTCTAATCTATATTTGACAACTTCATTAAAGCTGAAAGTATAACAGTTCTTCGATTGGGACATTAAATATGCCTATGTACTAAAGAATAAGCTGAATAAGACAAGTAGGCTAAATAAATTTATGACAAGATCTAAAAAAACTAAAGCAAATGTGGTTTATATTTTTACCATACACTGACAACTTGAAAAATGTCCACCATACCGGAATTACTGATGGCTAGCATTTTTTGTTCTTGAAAAGTGACATAGAGGCAATTTTCATACCAAATTTCATGGTTGTATCATAAAGAAAAAGAATTTGCCCAGACATGTGTACTTGCTCCAAAATATGTTTGAGGTCACCTGCAATGCCTTAATACAGCGGAATCTGTGGTGCTGTCCTTCACCATTACAGCAAATAATTTTCTTTGGTAGGCAGAAAAAAGTAAAGTTCCAGACTCAAAGACAAAATATTATTTTGCATCAAGTACAAGCGATTAACACAATACCAGTATGACTTCCCTTTCAAAACAACCACATTGGGGCCTTATGATTTCTCTAATGCCTACCGCAGTATTGTGAGGTCTTCTTTTATCTGATCCAGTGTGGGAATGAAGGCCAGGATTTGTTCATACAGTTACCAATAGGTTTCAGTCATTAGGCAACAGAGTACCACCATATGTTCAAAGAGGATGCCCTAGCAACTGCCCTTAATTTCTGAACCAAACTTTGCCATGTGAGTCAGAGCTGGTTCAGTTCCTTAGTATTTTGCTATGGGTGAGGCATATTCAGGGACTGACATTGCAGGTCGGCTTTTAGCTTAAATTGATCATATTCAGCCCCACCACTACCTCACATGCCATGCCCAGAGCTTCCAAATAAATGGAAAATTTAGCCACCTTAAGGATGTATGAGCAATCATGTAATATTCCTTTCTACATGGACCAAAATGGGGCTCCGTGGGAAAGTCAGCTTTAGGAATTTTACTGCTGAGTACCCATTTTGGCTTAGTGTTTTGGCGGCACAGGTTGTGTTGCAGTGTCAGAGGTAGTAGCTGGCTGAGAATGTTCTCCAGTTCATAAATGCAAACACCTGCACGAATCAGCAAGCAGGTCCTCATCCCGCAAGAGGCCATCATCCAGGGCCTCTTCACTTATGGCATTCTGGTTTGCATTTGCATTATTCCAAAAGATTTCAATGGCACTTGATATTCCAGAATTCCTAAATATCAAAGGTACGAGTTAGTACCTTACAAAATAGCACAAGCACTGTTCTTAGTGACCATCAAACTGAAACCAGTAATGGTGAGTTTACTTGACTTGATGAGGCAAGTGAAGATAGTAAAGAGAATAGTACGCTATATTCAATGAAAGTGGAAAGGAGAGAGGTAAAAGGCTGACACATGTAGAATAGGGAGCCTGAGATATAAACTGTGTCCTGATCCTGACAAGGACGAAACATGGACAGTGAATCAGATCTCACCTTCCATTTATTAATGTACCAGGCATGACTGTCCCTGCATTTAGCTTGTTATTAAGACCATTATGATTCAGAACCTCGTTCACAATGAGTTATCTTCAAACTGCCTGATGTGTGCACTAGCTAGTAATAAACCTTATAGCAATCCATGCCCTTCAAACAATAACTACTTCTTGTTTCAAATAAATAAGTAAATATTTTACTTTCATGCTTACATTCATGCACTAAAAAAGGATAAGTTTTAGGCAATTCTGCATTCATTGGAATGTATGAGTAGCCTTTATGTTGTGACGTCTGTCCCAATACAGGCTTGTCATTAGATGAGGTAATTCTTCCAATATACAACATGATAAATTTTACATAGCGTATTTTTGGTTTTCATACATATTGCAAAAATGTGATGACAAATTTTCAAAGCTATTCCATTAGTGACTACGAAGTTTATTATTCATTTGCTGTTACAGATGAGTTGCATGAAAATGGCGCTCATATCAGAAACCCACCCAGACTTACAGTATGATCCCAAAATGTAAGAATTAAAAAAAATATATAGTGCTTCCAATTTCTCTGCACTGTTACCGAAGGGACATCACCATCAAATGTTGTCATGGTAACTGGCTAATCCCAAACTTGAAAATCATGGAAACTGAAGCCTTTGTTCTCAGAGAGGAGTTCATAGTTAAGAATGAATGGAATGAAAACTAATGCAACACAATGTCCTGCTGTGATTTCTTGCATGTGATGTACTGATTATTTTGACTTAATAATCCATTATTAGCTTCAGAAGAGGTATGGTCTGACAGAAAAAGAACGCAGTTGCTCGCATTAAAACTTGGGTTACAAATTCTCATGTGCCGTAAAAGCATAAAAGAGACACCCAAACCCTATTCTAGCAATTTCATAAGGCAGCACATGATTCCATCCTCTATTTCGAATTGAAGAAGGGAAGTCAAACCAAACCTGGTTAACATATGAGTAACCTAGCACCATTGTACTTTCATATAAGGGTACAATATAGGCTATGTGCAGAGACACACACACCTTGATATCTTTTAGAGTTTGTTGTAGTTTGTCACGTTCTGAACGCCCCCTTTTTTTTTACTTTTTTATTGTTTTGCTCTTTTTAACTTACTGCAATACAGAACAACTAGCCTATTCAGATTGACAGTGACTCTAAAACGGAGAGCATGACATCAAAAGGTAGATTGCAGAGAGCTATCAGAGAAAAATGTTGCTTTTCCGCCTCCCACCATCAAAGACGTAGGTAGATCGAGAGAGTGAGGAAGGCAAACAGACAGAGGGTGGTATCTTTATAAAATCATATTATTTTTTTCCTTGCACTATACGCCCCAATAGGTGTATGAGTACCAAGGCGATGTATATTGTTAGAAAGTTTTGTATAATTAAAAAATGCATGCACCTTTATTGCATGATTTTAGACATTTTATCTTTACTGAAAGATACAGAAATTTATGAATTTCCATTCTTCCCAGGATAGCGGCTTTGAGCATCATAAATATTATAATTAGTGTCCGATTATAAAAAAAATTATTTATGTTTCTTCTCTGAAAATTTTCGAGGAATAAAGTCAAAGTTATTCTTCATATTCTTATGTGGTGGGAATATGACATATATATATATATATATATATATATATATATATATATATATATATATATATATATATATATATATATATATATATATATATATATATGTATATATATAATCTAGTTATTTTGACTACGAGAACCCTTGACCCCAGTAATTTCATTCCCAGTATTATGACTCCCGGTAAACTGAAATCCGGTTTCATTATCACCCGGTAATTTGGCACCCAAAATAAACCAATAGCCAATTTAGGAAGGATATTTTTTTTTAAATAGCTAATGAAAATTACCTTATTTACGAAATGGAAAAGACAATTTGACTGTTTCGTAAGTTGAAGGCTTAGTTTACAATTTTTTTTATTAAAGTATATATTTTTAGCACAGTATCGAAGCAATATTGTGTTCTATGGAATACCTTTACTTGGTTATTACTGATGAATAATTAGTTTCGTTATAGATCGCCATGAAGGTTTTCCTGTCTCGAATTTTGATGCAGTTCCAATAATTCTTTTTTTTATTATTTTAAAAGCAATAGCGGTTCGTAAGGCATCACAGCATAAATCATTATCTTCCACTCAATAAAAAATCATTTTCATTTATGTCGAAAATGCTGAGACCAATGTTTTAGTTTTTTTATTCATCTCTTCTATGTTAATTTATTGTTAATGCTAAATTACAAATCTTTAAGACCTGGAGGTAAAGTAATAAAATATGAATACACAACTCAAGTTACTTGTGAAACAGAACTATACCGTGATGTTGCTCTACTCTGGTAAGTAAAAAAAAAAAAAAAAACTGGAAAAGGTAACTCGAAAAAGTAAATTACGATATTGACCACATGCGAGAATAAAATGATAATTACCAAAATAAGCCGGTCGTTATCATAACTTTCATTATTATGAAGTAATCTGTTATGCCCTTAACTTTGCACTGGCTCATAGGGTGACTTTTCCTGTATCTCTGTCTGTCTGGCTGTAATAGTACCTAAACCCCACAAGCCCACTCCCCCTCCCTCCTCCCCCAAACCAACCCTTTGCCCACACCACCCTTTTCAGCCCATACATATTCCAAACCTTGTTGTCCGGAATCATCGTCTCTTGCGCAATGGTCCATCCCAGCAATAAATGGATATCACTGTAACCGAAAATATCGTTTTATCACTTGATAAACTTGGTCGCTGGATCATTTCGAAACGGAAAAGGGAAATCCCCGGAAAGGAAAGCGGGTCAGTAAAGGATTTTGAAGTGGAAGTGGAAGGGGAGGGGAGAAAATAAAACCTGTGGTAGTAAATGTTCCTGAAAAAAAAAAAATTACTTCGTTTTCTTGACATTTTATGCTTCTGAAATATTTGCCATTGCGAGGAGAGGGAGAAGGAGAGAATTTATCCGTCATTCTCTCTGTCTATTCCTGTCGACATTAGTGATAAACTTTTACTGCCATGTTTTACATATTCCCGCCGGCAGTCAAGAGAAACGGCCTATCAGGTCCTTGTTTGTGGTTATCGTTGCTGAGCGAGTCCTGATATTTTATTCAGCCGTTCATGTTACAGGATGTTCTTGCTTTATTTAAGCGACAAAGGTTCTGAAGTCGAGTTTCCTTACGTCTCAAATCTCGTTCTAGGGTATTATTTCTGACAAGTCTCCTTTAACTTGCTTCGTAACTGTCTATTTAACTACAATTCAGTCATTCAAACACACACACACACACACACACACACACATATATATATATATATATATATATATATATATATATATATATATATATATATATATATATATATATATATATATGTGTGTATTTGTGTGTGTGAATTTTTATCATATCACAGAGATTTTTGCCAAACATTAAGCTACAAATATTGTTTAATATCCAATTCGCCCTACCTCGGAAATAGTACCTGACAGGATCGAACTGTCGAACAATGAGAACCAAAGACGTTCATTGGACGCTCGAGCCCACCCGGCTAACTTACCAATTATAACCCCTTCGGTATTATTTCCGAGGTAGAGCAAATTGATATTAAACTACATTTGTAGCTTAATGCTTGTATATGTACAGTATATGTATGTACAAGGCGATAGCAACTTGTATGTAAATTAACAACACAAGGGAATGGTACCTAACAATATTAAAGCAGATTTTTCAGAGATAATACACGAGACCGAGATCTGAGAAGTAAGGAAACTACTTGAGAACCTTCGTCTTTAAATGAGGCAGCAACATCCTATTACAAGAACCGCAGAATAAAATTCGAGGACTATCCCAGTAACAGAAGCGCAAACCAGGACAAGTAGGCCGTTTCTCTTTCCTGGCGGTGGGAATAATGATCGACAAACTTCCTCTATTTACTTATATATACAGTATATATAATATATATATATATATATATATATATATATATATATATATATATATGTGTATGTGCATTTTAAATCGGGAAAAAGGTAACTGCATGATGATTATCCGAACAAAGTTACAGCCACGAAGGAAAGAGTGATACAGTGAGATGCTAAGTATTTTCGTCTTATTACCAAGACATGGTCACAGTAACTAAAGCTATACAGAGATGAGGGCGTTTACATATGGTGGGTACAAGTCCTAAGGGAATACAAAAAGATTGGGAGGTTAAACAACGGTCAACGGATTAACGTCGAAATCTACTTATTGGTAATCCTCTTTATTCTGTCTTTCAGATCCTTCTGGAACACATGTTTTATTACAGGGTCAATAGAAAATAATCCTCGGATATATATACATACATATAGCCTATATATATATATATATATATATATATATATATATATATATATATATATATATATATATATATATATATATATATATATATATATATATATATATATATATATATATATATATATATATATATATATATATATGTGTGTGTGTGTGCTGACAATATATATATATTATATACCGGAGAATCTCAGAGATATAAAATGACATGACATTGTTCTTAAAACAGATGTAGAAGGAGAATCTCATATGACCTATTAAAAGTGACATGACATATATATATATATAATATATATATATATATATATATATATATATATATATATATATATATATATATATATATATATATATATATATATATATATATATATATATATATATATATATATATATATATATGTATATATATATATATATATATATATATATATATATATATATATATATATATATATATTTATATATATATATATATGTATATATATATATATACAGGTGTATATATATTTATACATATTTATATATATATATATATATATATATATATATATATATATATATATATATATATTTATTTATTAATTATGCACTATTAACATAATATATATACATGTATTATGCACTATTAACAAGGTCATATAGGGTCATAACCTCCTTCTACATCTGTCTGAAAAACAATGTCGTATCAGTTATATCTCTAAGATTCTCCAGTAGCCATGGACAGCATTGGGTCAGCACCTCTCTCACTCTATCTATCCTCAAACAAAGGCTTACTGGATTAAAACGCCAAGATACAAAACGACTTTATTTGTAAAATTAACGAAAACATTTCAGCAAAAGCTACAGTCATGAAATGGAGTCTCTCACACCCTACAAAAATGGAAATCATAACTATAAAAAAACCAAACGCACAATTAAAGCGGTAACTATTCAAATCAATTGAATTAGTGATTCTAACCCAACCAATACTGGTAACTAACACCCCAGCCACGAAACAAATTAAAAAGGTCATGATTACTTTAGACCAAAATAAATGTCATATAGTATGTTAGAAAAAATACCACCTCCAATATACACGTCCTCACAGGACTTAACCAGAATTCCTGCTAAGAGAAACATAGTTTACATTAAAACCTGAAATGGTGCATAAAAAATAAACACTTAAAACGGAAAAATGCATAATAGAGAACAGAGTGGTTTCACTGCAACGTAAAATGGGTATTCCACATAATGTCTGAAAAAGGTACAAGTGTTAATTAGTTCTCTTACTCGCATTCTATGGCCATCGGGAAGCCGTCCCTCAAAGTGACTGTCTTATTCACAAACACAGCTCAAAAGAGTGAACACACCAGGCGCAAATCGAAGTAATTACCCATTCTATGGTTCCTCTATAATATACACATTAGAGAGCGCACATATGCACACATCCACTTGATAACCCCCTTGAAGCGTGACGTCACCATCAGGTTCAGACATTGATCAGTAATAAATAGATGTTTGTTATGTTTTTAGAAGGTGTTGTAGTGGCTTTGGTTTGTGTGTGTATTTAGTCTGTAACACCCATTTGTTTTTAAGCAAACCTATCCGTTGATTATATAATCCCGGATATATATATATATATATATATATATATATATATATATATATATATATATATATATATATATATATATATATATATATATATATATATATATATATACTGTATATATATACACACACACACACATATATATATATATATATATATATATATATATATATATATATATATATATATATATATATATATATAAATGCATAAATTATTCAATGAGTCCAATTGTCCAGTGTAACACTGTTGTGTAGTTGTTTCATTGCGGTTAAGCTTTGATTTGACCAACAGTGCACAGCCTCTTCTATAAGCGTGAAACGTCACGTGTTTTTTTTTTTAGAAATTAGTTTTTCTTAACAGACGTATTTCAAGACATAATCATAATTTCTACCTAAACCACCATTACAGCGTCCACGCAAATAGTCGCTGAAACGCCACATTGTATGAACAAATCGATCAAAACCAATCCGTTCCAGTAATCCCCATTCGCACAGTGTTTTTAGTACATAAAAATTTCATGTTTAGTTAACGCTACTACAGAAACGTCTCGAGCACCTGCTGCCATTTTCTGCGCTACTCACATAAAAAGGTTTATATTGCCATTAATTATATGACTGAAATATAAGGATGTGGAGTAAATGGACGTGCTGTATTTCCATAATCAAGTCTTTGAGAGAAATCGCAAGCAGGCTTCCGCTATATCACACCGAATTCTAAATTTAACATATGTAAAGAAAATTGGGAATTTAATACTGTTCTCTTACTATATAAACAACAGAATGATAATATTACCACTCTTGTCCTACCTCCTAACTTACCCATGAAAACCTTATAATCAGCCAGACAGAAACATTTACCGACGTATAAGAAACCTATCTATTGTTTGTTGTTTTTTCTTTACTATTATTTCATTGTCATTCTTGTAACACCAGAAAATATATCAAAATGTGGCAAACAAAATTCGCTCAGATGATTCACAGCAGAAGCTTTCTACTTAGAATATTTAATTTATCACAGTCTTTTGTACTGTTTGTTGAAAAACCTGGCACAAAGAATAACACGAGGAAGATTATATAAGGGAGAAGTGTTTTTTATGGTTCTGTGCTCTTAAAAAGTGTTATTGAAGAAAAACGAAGAGATTTTCATCAGGAAAGCTCCAAAGTCAAGGGGAGGAGGTATGATGAAATATTGGTTTAAATCGGGTAAAATATAAAGTATTCCAAACTCTCTTAACGTAGACTTGCTCTTGAAAGCACTGAATATGAAAGGGATTCAGTATGCAGTTGTCAGAAAGAATATTATAATTGCAATTGTTTGTATCATATGCTTATATCATGATACACAAAAGGAAGGTTTGAGGAGAAAGTGTGTGGGTGAGTGTGTGCGTGTGTATGTATGAGTGTGTACATGGTGTGCGTGCTGTGTGTGTCTGTGTGTGTGTTTGTGTAGAGGTGGAGAGGCGGAGGGAAGAAGTGGCATCAGCGACACTACAAATGAAGGACTGATAAGGTTTGGCGGCAAAGTTGATGATGTCAAATATTCCCCGTGGACACACTGATTAATATCATGTAGCTGGGAACTATTTTATAGAACCAACCAGCCCTTTGTTGGCCGACTCGGTTGAGCTTCAGACTGTCATTCGATGGGTCGGAGTTCAATTCCCGCGGCCGGCTGATGAAGAGTTAGAGGAATTTATTTCTGGTGATAGAAATTCATTTCTCGCTATAATGTGGTTCGGATTCCACAATAAGCTGTAGGGCCCGTTGTTAAGTAACCAATTGGTTCTTAGCCACGTAAAATAGTCAAATCCTTCGGGCCAGCCCTAGGAGAGCTGTTAATCAGCTCAGTGGTCTGGTAAAACTAAGATATACTTAACTTTTAACTTATAGAACCAACCAGTCGTTGTAGCTGGATATGACCAAAAAATAAGAAGAGAGATATGTGATTTGCTATTCTCTGCTTTTAGTGAGAGGATTTCTGTTAAAACCACAGAAACAATTTTAATTTTCTTTTAAATTCACCTTATATTCTATGAATATTTTACAAAATATTGTCACGTACAACATTAAAAATTACATGTAGTAACTATATTTGTCAACTCTTTCGCTCAATCAGTTGTTATTCTATTAACTCCATGCATACAATTCTCTCACCAACAATTGCAACTATCAGAAAATTAACATTCTGCTTGAGATGAACTCAACACAAAAAGTAAATCAGGTGAAGTATAAATGAACGAATTCTTGTATTACCAAAAAAATAAAAATACATTCATTTGAAGAGTAAAAGAACATCACAGTCCGAACGCTTATTGAACTAGTGAAACTGCTTCTTGTATGGTCTCCAAACTAACATTTGAAACGTACATTAAATACTCAGGCAGTTAGTGCCGTCCGTGCACCTCGCTGAAGGCATTTTTAAATTAAAAACCTAAGCCCCACACATACTTGATATCGAATTCTCTTAATCCCAGGATTGACTTAGACACAAAGGAAAAGTAAGTATACCTTAGTTTTACCAGACCACTGAGCTGATTAACAGCTCTCCTAGGGCTGGCCCGAAGGATTAGACTTATTTTACGTGGCTAAGAACCAGTTGGTTACTTAGCAACGGGACCTACAGCTTATTGTGGAATCCGAACCACATGATAGCGAGAAATGAATTTCTATCACCAGAAATAAATTCCTCTAACTCTTCATCAGCCGGCCGGGGGAATTGAACTCCGGCCCATCGATATACACAAAGGAGCTTCATATGACAAGTTCTGCAGTGACCAGGATTTGATGCTTTGCTTTTTGGATTAGGAGTAGGGTGCCAGTGACCTTATCTACTCAGCCACCCAAAGGATGATTTTAACTCGGTAGTGCTGAGTCCTGCCTAATTCAACACAACTTTACCATTGATAGCTGATTATTATTTAGCCAATATGTAGTTAAATGGACAGTAATTTGCACTCAAATATTACAAATAAAATATTTGAATTTGAATTTATATATATATATATATATATATATATATATATATATATATATATATATATATATATATATACACACACACACACACACACACACATATATATATATATATATATATATATATATATATATATATATATATATATATATATATATATACACATATATATAAGCATTTATATTTTATTATGTGGATATGTACACATGTATGTACTGTGAGCCTCCAGACACTGGTTACAGTTTTATTCTTCATAATTAGACATTATTATTATTATTATTATTATTATTATTATTATTATTATTATTATTATTATTATTATTATTATTACTGGAGAAACAAATCCACAGTTATGTATATGTACATATATTTAAAGTTAAATCTGTACAGATTTATCTTTAAACATGTGTACATACACATAACCGTAGATTTTTTTCTCCATTTCAAGACTCACGCTACTACGAGTATTTTATTATTATTATTATTATTATTATTATTATTATTATTATTATTATTATTATTATTATTATTATTATTATTATTATTATTATTTTATAAAGAATTTAATTTTGATCATGGGCAACAAAATACTAAAAAATATCATGACCCTACTAATTCACTAGCATGTTAAAATTGATTATTTAGAATTACCTATACAATACGAAGTTTAAATCTGAAACGTTTGTGAAAAATGAATAACGATACTAACGGGAGAAGACAGGCCTTGTAGTCACTTTTCTATCCCTCTACAGAATTTCGGAAAAATCAAATAATTGATTTTTGAGACAAAAATTCTCCCCTCTGTCCTTTGAAAGCCGCACTGTTACACTGCGTTATTGTATTGTGTACTAGGACTAAATCTATTTCTCACCAACCCCAACTTTAACAAAGAAGATTGAGCCTCCTCTCTCTCTCTCTCTCTCTCTCTCTCTCTCTCTCTCTCTCTCTCTGAACATTATATATATATATATATATATATATATATATATATATATATATATATATATATATATATATATATATATATATATATATATATATATATATATATATATATATATATATATATATTTCTTTAGACATTTTTATATATATAAATTAGTAGGCGTATAGAAAATATCATTAACCCCTTCACTGTGCTTCAAAAACCACTACGTTAGATTTTGTTCATTAGAATATTTGACGGAAAATCTTTTCGTACCCAAATCTCACAACTAATTGCGCGCCAAATTGAATGTTTATTATGTTTTGGTGAGACAAAACATTAATTGCATGTAACAAGAAAAATCTAAGTTATTAGTACTGTAATTCTTTGCCTTTTTATCAACATGGTATTAATACGATTAAAGAAATGTTTGATTAGTCTTGTATATATTCTCAAAGATATAAAAATATTGTTTAGAAGGCTCAGTTTTAATTTGACTACAGTTTGGGAATAAAATCTGTTTCAACATCACTAAATCAGAATTAGTAGGAACCAGCTAGGTAAATTATAAAAATATTTATTAAATCCTTCTAAAGGCTTTAACTGACATTTCAAAAACCAGTCCATGAAAATTCTGTTTGTTTTACAACTCAGCCTATTGACATAAGTAATGAAAAGATAAATGGCATTAGTGATTTATTTACAAGCCAATATATCACAACTAAGATTCCTAGCGCAGCCAAACTAAGATTATTTTATTTACTTGCTCATTTATACATTTGGAATCTCTGTTTATTGGCAGACAAAAAGGACTGAATTTAACTTATTTAACAAGAAAAAAATCTTTATTTATATATATATATGTATATATATATATATACTATTTTATATATATATATATATTAATACGATTAAAGAAATGTTTGAACAATTAGTCTTGTATATGAAGGTTCTCTCACGATAACACTTACATCCATTTTCTCCCCTCTCTCTCTCTCTCTCTCTCTCTCTCTCACCGTGTATTGTCTCTCTCTCTCTCCTCTCTCCGTGTATCGCCTCTCTCTCTCTCTCA
>NC_089798.1:2880434-2922934 GCF_040412425.1 Macrobrachium rosenbergii
GAATATTAATTTTTTTTTTTTGAAGGAAGCAAAATATCCAAAGCAATGAACTTTAAAACTCTCCTTATCATTAGTGATTGTAGGTAAGCACCGTGTTGGAGATTTCCCTTTTTTTTTAATTTAGGAAGATAAAAAAACAGTATGTCACTGTAAATATGCTGATAAAATGAGGATTTGTATTCATAAATGTGTTTATCAATGACAACATCTATCAACTAATGATGCTGGCGAAACCCAACATCCGTTCTTGTGACTATGATAGTTGTAAATGTGGCATTACATTCAGCTGTGCTGTATGGTGAAGCATGTGAACGGGACAACTCTAACAAAATACTCACATTTACCTTTGTATGTGAATGGCAAGTTTGCAAATAATCTGAAGATATATATTTGTTGTTATCTGTTTTTTTATGAACACATTATATCAAGAAATGACAGCAACAAAAGTTCAGTCAGTGAGGGATAGATATCTGCTGTCCGAAAGCTGTCGTGTTTCACCGGATTCTCGACGATTTGTTTTTCCCTTCTAAATGGAGCAATAAAAAACGACGTCAACGCCCATACAAGTTCGTACGACAATGTCAGTTAGGATGTACTGAATGACTGATGAACCTAAGCCCTACCAACGCAAATTCCACTTTATTTTGCCAGCCAACTACATATAAAAATGTGAGTGTGTGGCGTGCTCAGAAAAGCCTTTTAAAAGACTGCCCTTTTTTTTTATCATTTCCGTAAGCCAAATTGAGCCCTCGTTCAGCATTCTGGGATTTCATACCTTTTAAAGAATTTAAAAGATCTTACAAAAACCGTAATGAACAATAGCAAAATGAAGAACTGAAATGAATTATAAGTAGATAAGACCAGCCATACGAGAATTCACTGAAACACAGGGAGAGGGGAGAATATTGTTAACATTTACTTTCAGGCTATATCGCATTTCACAAAGTGTACGGCACCTGAGACCCGATGTGTATTGAAAGCAAATTGAAGTATATCGCAAATTTGTGTTCCCTTCCATGATCATTGGCTAAAATACTGTAATATACCTATTTTGAAAGGAAGGTCCATTTCAGAGGAATTAAATACGTCCTCTTAATAACAGTAGGAAGGGGAGAGGGTGAAACCATACAGACGCAGTGGTACCCGCTTAGAATCGAACTATATGAAGTTGCATATCTGACTCCTGTCCTCTGCAGCTCAGTGGATGAAGTGTTGACATGTCACTACACAAGTCTGAACATAAATTCCTAAAGCAGCAGGAAGTTATTTAAAGACTATTTATTGAGACATTTCTCTTTTTAATGTCTCTGCTACCTCGAACTCACTGAGAGAAGGATTAAATACATTTATTTAATTAAGGCGGGATGGGATGCAGTGAAGCCATAGTCATGGCTGCAGTAATGTCCAACATGATTCTGCGCATTTGCAGTTCCATGTCTAGTTATCCTCCTTTCGTACAATTACGAATGAATGAGTAAACAGTAGGCATATAATCAACCCACCGGTGTTGGGGTTAAAAACTTCATTCTTAACAATGTTTCGCAGGCACTTGTTACTCCTTATAAAAATTACCATCCTAGGAAAAAATTTCATACGTACACACACACATATATATACTTTTCTTACGCACATACACACATTACATATATATATATATATATATATATATATATATATATATATATATATATATATATATATATATATATATATATATATATATATATACACACACACACATATGTATATATATATATATATATATATATATTATATATATATGTATATATATATATATATATATATATATATATATATATATATATATATCTTAACATTATTTACACAAACATTAAGCTACAAAATATTGTTTAATATCTAGTTCGCTCTACTTCGGGAGTATCACCGAAGGCGAGTTATACTTCATAAATGATTCAGTACATGCGAGCCTCGAACACTAAACAACATTTGTAGCTTAATATTTGTGTATATAAATGTCACGGTAATGTCATAAATATTCATGAATAGTTGTGTTCCAAACCTATCAATCATCTGTCATGACGGGGTTGGGCTGATATGTATGGCAGAGTTAGTATCAACTTAAACCTTTCTTGATAACTGAGTGGTTAGCCTGTCAACTGGAAGTCGCTGATGGGTACTGTCGGGTGTTCGAGTCTCTCAGGTGCCAAATCATTTTTTCATATTATATTGTATATATATGTTTGTATATATATATATATATATATATATATATATATATATATATATATATATATATATATATATATATATATATATATATATATATATATATATTATATTGGCAACTCTCAGAAGCAGGAGTGTAACTGAAGCTTGCAACATCCATGACCAAACTGACACTTCCAGCTATGGAGGAATTAAACTTCACTTTAAAGAAAGCAAAGGATACTGGACCTGGATCGAACCTTATAACCTACAGCATGCTCAAGAATATGGGTGAAACTGCAAAGGCAGTATACCTAATGCTGATCAACAAGATTTATGTCGAAAGAGATTGACCTAGGAAATGGAACCAGCAGGACGTAAACCCAATCCCCAAACCAAAACAGCCAGGCACCTAAAGACCCATTGCTTTAATTAGCTGCACTGAAAAGGTAGCCGAGAAGATGGTCCTCAATAGACTACTCTGGAAGGCAGGCCCCTTGCATCCACATATCTATGCATATAGAAAGGGAATTGGTAATCAGGAATGCATATCTGATGTCCTATCCACGGTAAATGAAAAAAAGGCCTTAATTGTTTTCCTTGACCTTGAGAAAGCCTATTATTTGCCAAATTCCACTGTCATACTCTCTTCTCCTGTTCAAAAAGGCATAAAAGGTAATCTGTTGGGATGGACACAAAAGTACACTCAGAACAGAGAAGTAAGAGTATGGTTTCAAGGTGTCAACTCTGAATTCACTGAAAATTAAAATGGGGCACCACAGAGAGGAATTCTTAGTCCCTTTCTCTTCAACATCCTCATGGAAAATCTTGCTACACTAAACCTACCCAAAGGGGTGGAAATCCTCATTTATACAGATGATGTCTGCCTGTTGTGCCCCCAACAACCAGGCAACATTCAAATGCAGAAAATACAACAGTCACTGTACTTAATCAAAGAAAAGTAAAAAGAACTTGGCCTAAAAATTAACACAGACAAAACCAAGGCCATGGCTATCAAGCACACTCGCCCACCCAATAATCTCTCCATCATGGAAGAACTCATTGAATGGGTAAGTGACTTCATGTACCTGGGAGTAAATATAAATCATAAACTCTCCCTAGCCAGTGAAATACAGCACCTGAAGCAGAAAGCCGAATGTCATCTATATGTGATGAGAAGAATCACTTCACTTTGCCAAAGAGCACTAAATCATCTACTCAGAATGTTCTACACTCAAACAACCCGCTCTTTAGTGGAATATGCAGCTCTGGTACTCACGAAGATGGCACATACTCAGGTCTGCTTACTTGATGTGATTGATTCAAAACAATGCATTGAGAATCATTGCAGGTGCCCCAACGTGGACAAGACTTTGTCTACTCAGAGCAGAAACCAACTTTCTCCCTCTCCTCTCCAGAATGGATCAAAGGAATGCTCTCATCATGTTCAAAACCTTGAAACGTTGTAGAGAATGCCATTTGAAAAACAAAATAACAAGAATCCTAAATATGCATGAGGAACTCATTCCTCCAAGGAATCATATGGGGAACCTCCTCACCACCCTGAGAAGGATCAACATGCAAGACAGCTGCTGCAACTAAGAAAGAGACACCCAGTGCCAACTATGGCAAGCCTCCCCCTTGGGCTCCCGCCCCCTTCAATTTTCACTTCACTCTTCTCCCGGCAAACAAGGCACTCTGCTATCCTGTTCAAATCAGACAAGTAACACAAGAAACCATAAACAACACATCTGCTCCTAATGTCTATTACAAGAACAGCTCAGTCGACCAAAATGTACCAGCAGCAGCTGCAGCAGTAGTCTCCTCCTTCCTAAAAGGGAGTTGGAGACTATCCAACAACACCTCCACCCTGCAAACTGAGCTAGTTGCCATCCTAAAGGTGCTAGAAGACTCCATAAACCAAGCAGGGAACACAACAATCCAAACAGATTCAAAGTATGTGATTCTCGATATAAAGAATCAATCACACACTGAGAATGTGCACATCCTAACCAGCATAAAAGCTGCAGCCGTCACTCATCAGAGCAATGGAAGGCAAGTGGCACTAAACTGGACTCCCAGTCACATAGTAATTTAAGGAAACAAAGAGGAAGATCAACTGGCAAAAAGCACTCTGCAGTGCAATACAGTCTGTTTCACCCTCAATCAGTCCCTCATGCAAATAAAACACAATATTTTCAGGTACTGCCAGAATGAGCCACACAGCGAAATTCGTCAGGTACTTCCCCAAGGATCCAGGTCTACAAAATGGTATGTAGAAAACACTAAATTATAATGTTTTTCTCTTTCCAGGAACATACCCAGGAGACTCACTGCCATCTTCAGTCAGCTACGGCTAGGATATCTGTGCACCTGGCAATTGATCAATGCAGAAAACTGAGCATGCACGTACAGTGAACAGGTAGTAGATTAGCTATTAGATCATTACCTGTTGCACTGTCAGAAGACCTTCCCATTAAGGCGGGATTTCACAGAGGTCCCAATAACAAGCACCAAACTGGTAACACACATAACTGAAAACAATGAAGCACTTTCAGCGTTCCTCTGCTCCTATCCACGACCCAGATGAACAAAAACAGGCCCACCTGCCAAACGATGCCTCAGATTACTCATCATGTCATTGTCCATCTTTTTATTTACCTCTTTCAGACTGATGAAACAAACTCATCTGCGCTGAAGTTTTTCAGAGCCTGCACAGGTGACACATGGTTCAACATCTTCACAGCAACTGACCCTTCATCCCTAGTCTACGTGTACTGAGTTTTTCTTTTAATTAATTGTTCAATCGTTATTATTATTAATCTTATCTTCAGTATTATTATCATTGTTATGATCATTAGTAGCATTATCATATTTATAAGTTTCCTTGTTTTTACTTACATCTTTATCAGTTTTTTACTCTCTCTCTCTCTCTCTCTCTCTCTCTCTCTCTCCACAGAGACCCACCACTTCCCTCCAAAAAGCACCTCCCAGACACTCATACCGTGTTCATCACATGATGTACTGGCTTTTCTATGAGCAAGACCGTGATGGCATAGCCTACAGCCATCTTATGTATAAACAAAAAGCATCATCTATTCACTGCACATTACCAGCATCACCTCTCAGTCACCAACATCATTCCCCTGTTCTCTCAATAAAGTCAACTAAACCCATGTTTTTTTCTCCCCCTCACATTCCTCCCTTCCTTTTCAGTCTCCTCTTCTCAAGACAGAAACTACACTCTGCTGTCGCTATGCCTTCATCCTAAGCTTTACACTTTATCCAAAGCTAACTTTAATTCCCACCCTTTTTCTCTAACTTGAATTTTATCCTTTCCTCCCTAGGATCTCCTACTCACTGGGACTTGATGCTACAACACTTTTTCTCCCACTACCCCTTTTCATTTCTGGCCCAGTGGTTAAATTGAACCGAATGGTATCACCAGTGAAGACATGGTTCACACCATAAACTGCACTTGCACGAACTGTTAATTATCTTTTTCTTAGCAGAATCTCAATCATCAGTCACGGGTTGCTGAAGAGCAAAAGCCCGTACCATTACAAGACTGGCTAAATCTAAGTAGTAGAGGTTGTGGTCGAATAGACGTACGCTTTTAATTTCACTTTTATTCTTTGCAATATTTTTTTTACTAATGTTTCAAAAAATAGCCTATTTGCAGTTGTAAAGATTTTGTAAGTAGTATAATCTATATAATGAAACTGTGAACAACAGTGAACAATATTGAAGATGACATTGTACTCGTGATATATACTCTGAGACCAGTTTTTTTTTTATAATAGGATCAGCATTAGAAATGTGCATATCCTAATTTACATTTCAAATGTTCATAAACTTTCATTTAGCAGGATCTTCTCATCATTACTTTGTAATTTATGTCGGTTAGCTAACGGAGCAAATAATATTACATTTACCAACTGACGTGACGATATGTAAAACTTAATGTTGCAAGTAAAAATTACTTTTTTGTTACCGTAGTTTATTTATCTGATTATAGAAGTATCTGTATACTATATCTCTGGAAAACAAAAAGATGTGAAAACTGATTTTATCTGTTCTTATCGCCTTTTTTATTTTTAGTTAATGTTAGTGATTTTCTCAACAGGTGGCAGCCACTTTTTATTTGGACATTTTATGAACCACCTTTGTGGGCTCCAAGCCCATCAAAAATCAGCAATATACTACGTAAGGAACATTGGAGCCAAAATTTGGTGCTTTTGCCAGGATCTAAGCCAAATAGAACCAATGTTTCCCTAACATGCTTGACCGTTTGATGGATCAGAATTTCTGGATTTTTTTTTTTTTTTTTTTTTTTTTTTTTGCAGATCTGAATGGCGATACTTTCTTCATACGGAAACACACTTATCTGGCTCTTTTCTTTATTAAGTCTACCTTGTTGTTCCATAAGCAAAAACGAGTATGTGTATTTGAATTTGGAGACTGTTAATCTATTTTCCATTATTGTCAGTCAGAATTAGATCATATTTTTTTGGTAAATCCCTTTCACTATTAGGAATGCCACATTTTGTTCTGAAGTTGCCTTTATCAGCATATTATTGAGTAACCTGGTTTTCATACAACTTAAGTTCTTAATGTCAGTAAGACCAATTAAGTTTTTCACTATAAGCACTATAGTTTTTTTTTTCGTTCAAAATTTGGGGTCTAATATACGCTGAAAATAAATTAGACATCAAATATTTTTAAACAAAAGGATTAATACCCCGACGAAAGAATACAAGGGAAGCAAAATATACACATTAAGAAAGTATTCAGCAAAAGTGTGTGAAAAGAATGTCATACAAAAGAAATTGTTAATCACTGAATGATAGACAATCAGTCAACGTAAATTTAAAGTGAAATCTTGAGCAATCGTGCCTCATTAACGCACAGCATTTTCGGAGTAAAGGAATCAAGCGCAGAGTGTTAACCATGTCGTCCTTAAGAGATTATGTAAGGTAACGTGAATTTTACTTTTTAATACCATGGTATAATAAGTTAAGAAATTTTGCCTTGGGGAAATTATTATTGATAAATCTTTTGTGTAATTTTGAGTGTTCTTGTGTTTGCAATCTCTTCATGTTTTCACATTTTTTTTTGTTTGCAATGTAACATTTATTTACGTAACATTTTAAATATTTCTTGGTGGTTTAACATTGCATACTTGATTTAATTTTTATTTGTTAAGATTTTCTTTTCAAATCTTAAGTGATTCTTGATAGTTTAAATTATGCTTGATTAATTTAAATTCCTGATAAAGTTTTTGTATTTAAGTACAAAGATCATTTATGCCCCTAAATTTCCTCCGGGTGTGTGTAAGGCTATACGTGTCCTAAGTTAAGTATACCGTAGTTTAACCAGACCACTAAGGTGATTAACAGCTCTCCTAGGGCTGGCCCGAAGGATTAGATTTATTTTAACTGGCTAAGAACCAATTGGTTACCTAGCAACAGGACCTACAGCTTATTGTGGAATCCGAACCACATTATAACGAGAAATGAATTTCTATCACCAGAAATAAACCTCTAATTCTTCAGTGGCCGGTTGTAGTATACGTGTCCAAAATGTAATTTAGGAACTTATATTGGATCCACCAGGAGGCTTCTGAAGTCACGCATAGACTCTCACCGTGGAATAAGCTATAGGGCAGGCAGTAAAGTTACAAACCCAGAGTTTTCGAATATTAGAAATCATTCTAGAATGTGTAAAACTTCTATTGAAAATAAGGACTTTTCAGTTTTATGGCGAGCTTCCAGCAGCCATTAATTAACCATTTTAGAGTTGTTAATGATTAAACGACTCGCCCCCTTGTTAAACAGCCAAACCCCTGCCGGCACACTGTACTGTACCTCTCTTAGTCTTTCGTTTTCTCTTCAGTCATAACATTGCCACTGAGTAGGCTGGTCCAAATCTGCTTATCTTTAATATTTTTTTTTTTTTTTGAGAAAGAGAGACTTTGTTTTGTTTTTTAAGTTGTCCTTTTTAATTGTTCCATCTATTTTTTTTATTTGTAATCCGTTGTGGAATCTTGATTTTTAAATTTATATTTATAACCTTTTTGTAATTTGTTATTTACTTTGTACAGCCCTCGAAAATGCAATGAAGACGTTATGAAACGTCGGGAATAAATAGAACCTTTTAACAAGTCTTATGTCAGCCTCCCCATTGATGTATATATGGCTGTGGCCACAGTTGTTTGGATATATATATATATATATATATATATATATATATATATATATATATATATATATATATATATATATATATATATATATATATATATATATATATTATATATTTATGTGTGTATATATATATATATATATATATATATATATATATATATATATATATATATATATATATATATATATAAAGGAATAAACCTAACTGATTAAAACCCTTTGCAAGAAACAGCGTAATAAGGGAACGTACATAATTTCTGTTAACGTTGAATCCTTTCGAAGACAATACAGTTCAAAGTACAACCTTTTTCATTGCTAATTCTTCTTCATTACGTCCGAAGAAATAAAAATATTTCATTGCAAGGTAAGATAATAATCCAAAGAGCATTTTTGTTTTGCGTTTTCATATGAAAAAATTAACAAATATTGCCTTATATGATGTATGGTCGCCTCGGCAATAATGTCTAGCAATGCATAAATGATTAATTAATTGTGATTGTTTTTTTTTCATTTATTAAAGCATTATTCCGAACTGTTTTTGTTAATTAGTAGAGCATCATCTATAGAGCTTTAATAAAAAAATTTTTAACGATTTTCCAGCAGTATACATGCACCAGATTTTATTTGTAAATAGCCACCTGAATAAGAAATTGCTATTTTTCATAAAAGCACAAAAAGAAAAAGGAAAAAAAGTGGAACTTCCATTCTGCTGAAAGGATCCGAACGCCTGTGGCTTGGTGAAAGACGGATGAATATTGGCAAGGACTAAAAAAATGCTCTGCTGAAATTCTAAATTTTCCGCTATAAAAAAAACAGTTTTATTATGTAATGTAAAACAAGGGAACGGAAAGTTTTTCTAAGAAAATTTTGCTACATACAAAACAGAAGAAATGTAAACAGAAGAATCTGATACGCGGATATAAGAGTCTATTATTCTCCCTCTCTCTCTCTCTCTCTCTCTCTCTCTCTCTCTCTCTCTCTCTCTCTCTCTCTCTCTGCCAAGAGGTAAATGGTCTCGTAATGCTTTCGCCGGAGGGAATTCTTTTTCCGGAGCTGATAAAAACTGTTGTTAAATTTGCACTTCAAGACCATGTCTTGATTTTTTCCTTATTCTGAGAACATTTCATTTTTTCGTTTTGGTTTTGAAACAATGGAACTTCCAAAGTTTGAAAATTGTAAACTCCGACCTCTTTCGCATCAGTAATACGCATCCATTACTGGGTATGAAGTCGGAAACTTTCGGTAAAGGGAAATGGGTTCGTTTATCAATCGAGGAAACTTGGATATCAGAGAGAGAGGGTAGGGGAAAACCAAGGATCTAAGAGTCCAGACTTCCAGTCAGCAAGGATTATCTAGCAAATATTCCAAAAAAATTTTCTGTACATCCCTTACCAAATATAACTGCGAAGAAAATTTTCTGACAAAATACAACAACTATTTTCGTACATCTTCCTCCAAAACATTCTTCATATCTTGTACTGTACCATATATTGCATTATGAACAAAATTTTCTGACAAATTACAAAAATTATTTTCGCGCATCAAATGTTTAAAACATCAAAGTTCTTTGCTCTAACCATAATACCTATTTCTTCAATTGCCTTGGAATAATAACATTATAATACTTTATATTGTTCAACATAGGAAGTCCCTTTCAAGGCAAATAGAAAGGAATTAGTGGTAGATTTCTTATAAATGAATTAGTATTAAAATTTAAACTATTCTTAAAAACCTAGGTCTTGCCGATTTCTGAAACACTATACACACACAGTCATTGCATTGTTTACATATATATATATATATATATATATATATATATATATATATATATATATATATATATATATATATATATATTAACTTTATCACTTAGGCTACATAATTGTTCTGTGCATTAATGCAATAACCAACAGGACCTCATAACAACTGGACGGTATCTAGCGGAGATATTTTATCAGGAAAAGTTACAAGCTTTCTAGGACTAACATTCCTCATTGTTAAGTATCAGTAGAATGACCGGACACGTAGTCAAGCTGTATTTATATGTGTGTGGGGGAGTGGATTAAAGCCCTGGTTTTTCCAATTCCGTGTGCTGGCTTCTTTAGTCTATAATGGAAGAGAAACGCAAAAACACAAGAGACCACATAGACAATGCATAGCCTGGAAGCTGCAGGCAGAGAAAGGCCAAGGTCATACGGGCGAGGCCACACAGAAGGAGGAAAATCAAAGGATTATAGAAACCAGAGAGAGAGAGAGAGAGAGAGAGAGAGAGAGAGAGAGAGAGAGAGAGAGAGAGAGAGAGTAGAAAGGGGGTAAAGCCACAATATAAAAAAAAAAATGAGGGAAAAACACGTTAAAGTTGTGCAATTTTCAAAATACTGTAGCTCAGTTATTTTTTTATCTATTTTAAATTTTAAAAAACCTATAGATAGGAAATTTTATGGAGAATATCGCTTATAAAAGGAAAAAAATTAGACTCTAGAACTAATGACTAGAAAGTGCTAGTTGTAACTAGTGGTAGGGTCTGCTACAGTACTTTCTTAAAATTTGCACAACTTAAAACTGTTTGTCTGTCCTCAGATGGTGAATAGCAGCCAAATTTTTATTCCCATTCATAAAGCAAACATAGTTACGATAACTAGGCATGACTAGTCATGCAACAGGATGGCTACACATGACTAGTTATTAAAAAAAATGGTAAAAAAATAAAAAATAATAAAAAAACTCATTAACCATTCCCATTGGTGACAAGTTGGTTCCCATTCATAGAGCAAACATAGTTATGATAACTAGGCATGACTAGTCATGCATTAGGATGGCTATTCATGACTAGTTATTAAAAAAATTGGTAAAAATTTGAAAAAAAACACTAACCATTAACCATTCCCATTGGTGACAAGTTGGTTCCCATTCATAAAGCAAACATAGTTACGATAACTAGGCATGACTAGTCATGCATTAGGATGGCTATTCATGACTAGTTATTAAAAAAATTGGTAAAAATTTGAAAAAAAAAAAAAAACCACTAACCATTAACCATTCCCATTGGTGACAAGTTGGTTCCCATTCATAAAGCAAACATAGTTATGATAACTAGGCATGACTACCCATGCAACAGGGTGGCTATTCATGACTAGTTATTAAAAAATGGTAAAAAATAGAAAAAAAAAAAAAACATTAACCATTAACCATTCCCATTGGTGACAAGTTGGTTACCATTCATAAAGCAAACATAGTTATGATAACTAGGCATGACTAGTCATGACTAATTATTCAAAAAATAGTATAAAAATAGAAAAAAGTAATAAAAAACCCATTAACCATCCCTGTTGGTGACAAGTTGGTTCCCATTCATAAAGCAAACACAGTCATGATGACTAGGCATGACTATAGCCGATTCACTGAAGGTAGATTCTTGGGCCTACGAGACGTTTGTTTGACGGCCTCTGATTGGCTGATACATATCACACGCATATAAAATCTGAAAGCACCAGCATGTTCAGGGTGAATTTGTTGTATGAAAACACAAGTTTTATTTTATCTTCATCGCATCAGTGATGCAAAATCCGACGGTATGTAAAAACAGGTATAAAGAATGAAATGCTTCTCTCTTCACGTTTACTCGTTGTAATTCCCTTGTGTTTTATCTTACTGATTTCAGGAAATCATGATTTAGTTGTACAATTAATACCGAATCCTATGGTATGACCAAAACTTTCCTATCTTGTGTAAAACGTGAGATAAATGAAGAAATATAAAGATATTTCAAGTTTTCTGAGCGACAAATGTTAAAATGAAACTGTGAGCAAGCTGCATGCCTCCCAGTACCAGCCAATCAGAGGCCGCCAAACAAACGTCTCGTAGGCCCAAGAATCTACATTTAGTGAATCGGCCATAGTCATGAGGCTAGTCATGATTAGTTAGTTGTGAAAAATTTAAAAAAAAAAAAAAACATTCCCATTGGTGTAAAAATATTGTACAAAACATGAAAAATCAGTATGACATCAATAATAATAATGAGCAATAAAACCATGCAATAAAATAATGGAAAAAAACATCAATAGGAAAGTAAACATAAGGAAAATTAAGTCTTAACACTCACACTGAATCCTGCGAAGTTCTAGCTGTCCTATTAGTAGTATTCCAATCCATAATCCTAGCCATCACTAGGCCTAGAACTAACACCACTGGGACCTTCACCACCATCACTAGGCCCTCCAACAACACCAACACTAACTCCTGGACTGCTAACACCAACACTGCTTACACCACCTCCAACACTACGAACGCCCCGAAACTATCGGCGGGATCATAGTCTTGCTCTGCCACCTTCTCTTCCACAAGAATCTGCCATCTTGATTTGCGGGTTGGTTTCTTTTTACCATAGAAATCTATGATTTTCTGGGCATCCTCCCCTTCCCGAGTGTAATCATCGGATTCCCGATCACTGGAAGCCATTGTCTTTGCAAACTAACAATGGTTAAGGCACAATAAAATCACAGAAAAGCACGTTGAATAACGCGAGTTTCTTTTCTATAACACGACGGATTGAAGTAAACAAACAGAGTTAGGGGAAAGAGCCAGAGGAATCACGTGACTCGGTTGCTATGACGACGGCTGAGCGCGCTGATTGGCTGGGAGGCGGCTCATGCGGCGCGCTGATTGGCCCGTGACGGCGTCTCGGCATCAGTGGCATTACCACCCTTTACACCAGTTTAGAGAAGAATGTGTGCTGGAGGAGTGTCTGCAGATTTGGGCTCTTTGATACAATGCCATACTGACCATACTTTGGATGCGAATTTTGGAGTAAAACTCTATGGGTTTAAAGATCCGGTGTTGATGCTCCCTTTTATGAAAAAAAAAATTTTTTTGGCCACTTAGAAATACTATGCATAAACTGAAAAGTGAAAAGGATATAATCTCATACTGGGCTTTTTCTCTACTTAATTTTTAATGAAGCAAGCAAGTTACAAGCACGAAAGATTGGATAAATTTACTAAGGTTGATTTGGTACTATTTACTTACAAGCGGACAGTGGATAGCAGGCTATTTTTAATTGGCTTTTTCCAAGCATTGTCAGGATGTAAAGTTAAATCTGTGACTTTCATCAAAATACTGGCTGAGCTACCGTAGAAAGAGATATTAAAAAGTTAGATATTTTCGTTTTACAAAACGAAGCGTGTTTTTAAGTGTGCGTCAAAGATTTTAAAACACACACACACACACACATATATACGATATATAATGTGTGTATGTGTTTTATCTGGCTGTAATTCCTTCTCTATAACGTAATAAAAATTGGATATCCACTTCCACTTGTTAAAGCTGAAGTCATTATCATAATAACGCACAAGGCACAGCCTTGTTGATAATTATTGGAAAATCTAAACTGAAAGACGAAACTAAATTTTACTGATTTCTTAAGATAACCAAAATTTGCGATGCTCTAAAACTAGCGTCCACAACAATGGCAAGTACAGATAAAGTAAATGGCAGTGAAATAAATGGAAAAATTAGAAAAATAAGAATATAATGAATCATAATGATGTTACAAAAGAAATGACGAAATAAAATGTAATAACAAATCAAAATGACACAGATCAAACAAAATATTGTATATGAAGAGTAAAAACGAAATTAATAAGATTTATAGACGAATACACAAACAGTTATCTACGGAACTTACCCTTAGGGTTTTAGAAACTATCTGCAACCGAATATAGGTAGTTTGGATGTTGAACTAAGTTAATCATAGTTTCATATGGAAAGACTGAAAAAGGGAGCCCCATCTGCTAGTGTCATCACCGAACCTCACACGGTGTACCGTAGGCGTTGCTAAAGAGTACTATGCTGCGTTTTTCTGCCCCTAGCTGCACCCACTTTTTATCCTTTTTTATCTATTCATTTCTTCATGTTGCTGTCCTACTTTTTTAGCTATTACATCTTAGTTCAACTGTCGGGGTTTGTCCCAGTGTTATCAATGAGACCCTTTTACTTTATCTCATTTACCCCGTAGAGAGGTAATGCCGTCAGTGCACCTAATGTAGGCATTACTTAAAGTTCTTTGCAGCGTCCCTTCGGCCCCTAGCTGCAACCCCTTTCATTCCTGTTTCTGTACCTCCGTTCATAATCTCTTTCTTCCATCTTACTTTCCAACCTCTCCTAACAATTGTTTCATAGTGCAACTGCGGTGTTTTCCTCCTGTTGCACCTTTCAAACCTTCTAACTGTCAACTTCCGTCTCAGCGCTGAATAACCTCAGAGGTCCCAGCGCTTGGCTTTTGGCCGAATTTCTATATTCTATTCTATTCTTTATCTCATTTACTCTCTAAAGCACTTTTTCATGCTGTCCAACAACCCCAACTCACTCTTTTCGCTGTCTGAAGTGCTGAATGGCTTAAATTGCCCCAGAGCAAAGCTTATTAGTCTAAATTCCCTAAATACAAACTATAAACGGTTGAGAATATATGTTTAGTGTTTACTTAAAATCTTGGAAATACCTATAGTAATTATTGTAGATAGTCTTAACTCGAGAAACTAAGACTCATTACATTTTGAAAACAAATACAGTAGATCTGAGTTGACATTGAATAACTTTCATCAAATACAACTGTTTCTCGAGAAGTTTGCTATTTTGCTGAAAATGGATACGAGCTATCTTAAGACTGGAGCTTTCAGTTACAGCTCAGAAACATGAATTTCGGGCTTCGCTGGGTGCTTTATTCATTTTGCTGTTTTGTCTCGTTTACAGTGCCGTTTTCTGCTTAAGGTAAATGAGATGTTTATCAGTAATACATCATTCCCATTTTCCAGATACTAAACCGTCTATTTTAGTTTATCTGCCCTTTGAAACTAAGAATATTCTGTTGGGATAAAGGCTTATGGCGGTGTACTGTAAGTCTAGAAGGTGCTTTTCCTTTTTTTCTGTATTTAAAGACTACTGACTATTTAGTTTCTAATTTATTGATAGTATTTCGTAAGTTACCTAAAAGAGGAAAATTTCGCATATATTGGCTGTTATTTCATTAGTTAGGCGTAGCATTGTTGGCATATCCCTTGCTGATTACTTACAAAATACTGAAGAAATTTTGAATCTGAGCACCGTCATCAGTTCTTTAGTTCACAATTTGGTACCCATTTTACTTTAGTTCTGCTTTTGACAGTGTTAATCATGATGTCCCAGTTTTCTATTCTGAGGCAAGTGGTTTTTCTTGTGCTGTGAAATACGAAGTTCATTTTATCTAAATCCATGCTGTTATTCTTCTTTCAGCTCTGATGCTCTGTTGATTGGCTCTTTCTTGGCATGGATTGTTTAGACAGAACATTACATTATATTTCAGTCAGGCCTCAGCTATGACAAAACATTGCTGGGAAATGAATCACAAAATGGACTGACATGTAATGAATTTCATATTTCGCAACATAGACGAAACCACATGGCAGAAAACGTCGCCATAACATGTTCCAAGACGACCGTGCAAGGAAGTACAGGAAACAGCTGAGGATTTTAAGACATGCCATATGGTGTACGAAGTCGTGGAGAAAAAGTTAGACACCTAGACAGGATTAATAAATGAACACTCCTGAGTAAGGATGCAGCTACGAAGGTCGCATGTAGGCAACGCATCATCATAATTTATTTTATCATTGGAGGGCCTACGTTTGTTCATTTGGTACAACCGGCGACCCCACTAGTTCGCTAGTTACAGCTAATAGTTCTCTTGCATGATTTGTTTTTCTCTGTCACAACTGTTTTAGAATAAAGGTCTTTAGTTTCTTCTTAAATTTCAGCTATCCAGCCCACAAGACTGTGAAAAGGGAGTGGGGTAGTTAGATAGGAGGATCGAAGAACGGAAACGGAATGGAGGTCAAGTAAAAGGTTAAAAAGTGGATGCAGCAAGAGGCCACAGGGACGCTCCAACAAACCTTTGTAATAGTTCAGTGCACCAAGTGAGGTTCATTGGCGGCACCACACTGATACAAGCATTGTCTTTGCTGAACCGTGGTTCTATTTCTCATTGCTCCTAGTCTTTATGCTTTCGATTTTTTTAGTTCCTCGTTGGACGAGTCGGTAGAGTTCTCGGCTAGCACTCTGCTAGGCTCGAGTTCGAGTCTCTGGCCGGCAAATAAAAAATTAGAGGAATTTATTTCTGGTGATAGAAATTCATTTCTCGCTATCATGTGGTTCGGATTCCACAATAAGCTGTATGTCCCGGTGCTAGGTAACCAATTGGTTCTTAGCCACGTAAATTAAGTCTAATCCTTCGGGCCAGCCCTAGGAGAGCTGTTAATCAGCTCAGTGGTCTGGTTAAACTAAGATATACTTAACTTAACTTAGTGATGTCTTTTACAATCATATTCTATACTCTTGTCGGCTGTATGTCAAAGCACATTTTAAAACCAATTTTTGCTTTAGTATGTAGCGCAAGGAGATTTATACTTTAAAAGTTGCTTTGCCAATTAAATAATGTAATTGCTTCTGTAAATAATTAAGTAAACCAGACACTTTCAATACTTCAAGTTTGCTGATTACAGTGTTATGTACAAGCATTTTTAACGTATCCACATTCAAGCATTTTTTTAAGCTGTATTTCTTTGTTAACAGTGCCTTCAGTATTTGGTCTCATGTTCAGACGAGCACCGATTAGTACTCCTACTTACCTTGGTCTATGCGAACTTTCATGTTTAAAAACAATGTTTTTTTTTATTTACTTTAAGCCATGCTAACTTTTTTCATTTATTTCCATTATTTTCCCATTAATATAGCTCTAATGCGGCTAATAATCTATTTTAATTCTAATCTTTTACTTTCACCCATAGCCAGGTAAAATTGTGAATAGTTTGCCAAAATCTACTTAACTTGGTGTATTTTCAACACCATGATCATTCTATCGTGTTATTCCTCTTTGAAAATTTTGAAAGCAGATATGGTCCATGCTTCATACAAAAAAAACTTATGAGAGAAACGGTTCGTAAAGCATTTCAATTTGTCTTCAATGGTCATCTATAATTTCATGTACCAATCAAACCGTAAGGTTAGTCTGTTGGTGTCAATTGATCATTTAGTCTGAAATAAACAAGGAATGTAAAGAAAGTTTCCATGACCTACGACGCTCTCAGACAGGTTAGGATGGGGCTCAAGGATGGATGAAGTCCTCTACCCCTATAAAGCGTCACACTCAAGGTTGTTTGGTAGGGAATAGTTAATTTCTGTATTTGTAATTTTCATTGTCTTTTGCCTTTTAAATTTGAATGAACGTACCTCCGATAACCTACATGCAGCCTAAGATTTATCTGGACATCGCAGTTGCTTTCATTAAGACTACGACAGCCTAGGGGTTAGTTGCACTAATTTGGAAATACCACTTAGGGTTTCATGGATAAATCACCAATACCTGATGGCCACCATCTTAAGTGGTGCCTTCTCTGTATGGAATTTATCTCCATAGAGATGTTACCCAATAAGGATTTATCTTTAACCAGGTTTTCTCAAGTACTTAATTCGATAGTATTTTAAATATCATTTCCTAATGTTATTGACGAGAAGTTTTAAGCATTAGGATATTGACAAATAATTGCAGTGTCCGTAACAACCTAATTTCCAGAGAAACATTGCATGACCAAGGAAGTAAAAGCGATGGCTGACTTCAGCAAAACTTTACCCTACCACTGGCCCTCATGAATCACATCACTGAAGACAGTTCCAACATACGAGTGGCGAATTAGTTTAGCACTAAACAGGAGCGATCAGAGTGGAGTGTTGCATAAGACATGTCTAAAGAGTACTCATAGGTAAACTGCTCATTTTTAGTTCGTTTAAATGCGAGGCTAAACTCCTCGCAATTTAATTTCAGTTTAGCTTTAACGATTACTTTTCATAATTAATTGCTCTTATCATAATTCATTGCACTAACATTGTCACTTTTTATAATTGTTTATTTCAACAAAAAAACCATCGAACCCAATTGAAAGTTACCTTTCCTTTGCTGGCCAGTTAATAAAATCTCATTCGATGTCCCATATTTTAAGAGGCTTTCATATCTTTAAATAAAAATGTCCATATCTGCTGCCATTACCTGACATACTAAAGTGAAAGCAATCCATTTTCAATACTCAAAAACAAATAGTAACGCAGCTGTATAGCAGGTTAAGCTTTGTTCTGGCAA
This sequence comes from Macrobrachium rosenbergii, assembly GCF_040412425.1. Lineage (NCBI taxonomy): Eukaryota > Metazoa > Arthropoda > Malacostraca > Decapoda > Palaemonidae > Macrobrachium > Macrobrachium rosenbergii. The sequence goes on from NC_089798.1 coordinate 2,898,993, forward strand.
CATTACAGATTCCTCTACTGTTTTTTATGTAAGGGTTCATTTATTTTGGTACACATTTATGATTAGGCATTTGGCATTTCAAAAAACTTTTAATTGATGCACTTGTAAATATCAACGTTCTTACCTCAGCTAATACCAAAAGAATTTCGTATTGATTATGAAAAAAGTTTAAGTTGAGTTACTGCAAACTTTAAAGCCAAAAAATTATTTGACATATCAGTTGGTAATATCTTTAAAAAAGTTCTAACTTTTTTTAATACCTGAAACTTCGGTTTAGTTTAGTGTTTTTTTTTTTTTTATAACATGAGAAAACATTTTTACTTTTGATATAAGTAAGATATTTGATGTAAGCTGTTTAGGAACATAGATATGGTGACAACCAAACACTTTCTATGATAATAACAAATAAAAAAGTTTTCGTAGGATGGAGTCCAGATGAATACAAATTTCTTAAATACAAAATAAAGTTACTGGAGAGTTGTCGGGATTTAAAATCTTATTATTTTACCTGTTGTGCAAAGCCGATGGTTTAAATGAAACCAAAAGGGAGAAATAAAATTACTCAAAAGTGGTACACTATTCATGGTTACCCTTAGTAATTGCACACATTGACTGTATTTAAATTTTCGTCTTTCTAAACTAGATAGCGGCTTGACTAGAATTAATAATAAAATTTCAAAAACTAATATAAAATATAGGCTGTAACTTGTGTGTCTTAAGTTGCAAAAAATTATAAACAAAATGGTGGTTTGTATTTCATTGGAATTTCGGAAAGAAGGGTGAAAATCCTGGTTGATAGTAAAATCCCCACAGTTGCTGTACGAAAATAATTCATTATCGTAACAATGATAAGATATCCAATGCATTGTCCTAGGACTGTGTTGTTCTCATCAGACAACTTCTCTCCATTTGCATATTTCAGTTGAGAACCCTTTGCTCATTAACATTTCTGCCTTGACTTCCTCTTCTATAATCTAATTCACAACCTTCCCCCAGCTTTTTAACACATTATCTCTTTCTCTCTGGATATATATCCAAGGTTTCAATCTTGTTAATCCATATTCCAGTATTTATTATTCCAATAGGATGATATACATTCTTGATGTTAAACTTGGCATCCTTGATTATTCTCTCCACTTCAGGTATGGTTTCTTAGAACTGCTAATCTGTATCAGCATTCAGTTGCTAAAGCCCCCTCTATGTTCTTCAGATATTTTCTTGTATTAAACATGTCAAGTTGTTCCTTGGGACTATTAATTACATTTCCAGTGTAGCAATGACAAGTTGGTTTCACAGTCAGTATCTGCTCATCAATACTTCCTAGTATTTTTTTAGTGTTCTTTTTTTTCTTAATTAGTGTCTATTTGGTCTATTTGCTTTCTATGAATGTCGGTGCAGTTACAAGCTTTTGTAGCACAAACAATTTACAGCCCAATTTCATTAGCAGTCCTTCCCAGGCTTTCATTTTCCATTACATCAACCATACTTTCATTGTCCCTGCTAGGTTTTGCATTTGCATCACACTTTTGTCGGTGTTTTCAGAAGCAAAGGTTCTTTGATTTTCAATTTCATTCATTCGTTCATATACTGTTCCAGTTCTGCTTGGCTTCCATGATTTATGTTTTCTTGAATTTAGTCTTCTGTTTTCTTAGTTGCCCTATTTAAGAGGAGACAACCTCAAAAAACTATGTGTGCCCTAGTTTCAAATGAATATTTTTTTAAAGATTTCCTAATTGTTGGATCTGGTTTGAATTCTCTGATTTTTTTTTTATATCGTCAAAAGCTTTTAGTCACACTTGATACCTCAGATGGTTTTACAGATGAATGGTAATTACATAATACTACATAAGTTGATATTATCTATATAGATTGTTCTTAGGATTTCATTTCAAATTGAATACAACTCAAACTGTCGTAGCTCTAGTGGGGATTTCATCAGCTGTGCTTCTAGGGTATTTGGAGTTGACCCGTTAATGACCAACATGGGGGTTCGGTCTTTATGATACAGGGAATAGAAGACAAATCTGTACCCACAACGGTGTACGCCACGGCCAGAATTGCCTTGTACTGAAAACAGAATTTTCTCATTTGGGTAAGGAAGTCATGTATGGAAGACCTTAACCTTCCAGTGATTCCCATAACTGCCTTGGTTACTTGACTTGAGACCAGCATTGACATACATTCACAACTCGATGGTTTCATTCATTTCCTAAATATTAATTATAATATGAATTTATAATTTGAAATATAGCCTCAGTTTTTTTTTTTTGGGGGGGGGAGATTATTCATTACCATATGCCACCCACACGAATGCCACCTCTCTCTCTCTCTTCTCTCTCTCTCTCTCTCTCTCTCTCTCTCTCTCTCTCTTCTCTTTTTATTTTGAGTTTTATATATATATATATATATATATATATATATATATATATATATATATATATATATATATATATATATATATATATATATATATCTATATATATATATATAATTATATATAGTCTCAGTAATTGGGCTACTTGGAAATCTTAGCTTAATGATAAATAATATTGCCAAGACCAGGAAGAACATTCTTTATTGTACAAGCTTTCGTATAAAACCTCATCATCAGGCTGAAAAAACCGACAAGGATGAGAATCAATAAAATTACAATAAAATGAATTGTCATAATAAATCTTCAGCAAAAATACTAACGAAATATATAAAACGAACAAGTAAATACAAACTAAAAGGGTGAGACGTAAAATAACGAAAAATTAAAAACACAAACATAAAAATATGAAAATAAAACTAAAGTGAAATGTAAACAAACTACCACTCACAAAGTAAAATATTTAACGACCTAATTGAGTACCTACTATGAAATTACACGATAGCTAGTTGAATACCAGACGAGTTGTTGTTCAATTCCGGCTTCATCTTTTAATAGTCAGCGACTCTGAAATTAAAAGGTCCAGTCTATTTGAACAAAAAGACAGTACCCGAAAATTTTTAATTTTTCTAACAGAAATTTAACAACAGATGAAAAGGAAGTTCTTTCTCTTGGTCTTGATTTTGCTTTGACCCCATGAAATTCAATTTCTTTAAGTATTTTTTAAGTTTTGAAAAACTATGTTCTACTTTGAGAGGCTGTGACATTTTTGGCAGTGAAACCCTTACTTCACTTTTTAGCAAAATTTCCGTAATTGCAAACGATACCTTCAAAAAATTTTAATCGAAAAAAGGAGGGTGACAATCAGTTAAATAAAGACAGAATCAATATTTTACGTAACCTTAAGAACGATAATAGTATAGTTATTACCAAGCCAGATAAAGGTAGGGGTGTTGTATTGATGAATAGGTCTGATTATTTAGATAAAATTAATGAAATACTCTCTGACAATACAAAATTTAGGATTTTAAATGTAGATATTGCGAGTCACATTTTGAAATTAGAAGACAAACTAAATAGGTTGCTTAGAGGTCTGAGAGATAAGATTGGGGAAGCTACATATAGCTCTTTATTTGCTTCAGGGTCTAAGCCTGGTTATTTGTACGGTCTGCCTAAGGTACATAAAATAGGAAACCCTTTAAGACCTATTATTTCCTCAATTGGTACTTTTAGTTATAACCTGTCCAAGTTTTTGGTTCCAATTTTAAACCCTTTAACTTTAGGTGAATTTAACATATCTAATTCTTCCAAATTTGTTAAAGAATTATGCTCTTTCAATTTTAACCAAGATGTTGTAATGGCTAGTTTCGATGTAACCTCTCTTTTCACCAATATCCCATTAAAAGAAACAACCGACATTATTCTTAATAATATATGTGAAAACCATTTATCAGTGTTTGGACTTAATAAAATAGACTTGCAAAAATTATTACATTTAGCAACTGCTGATGGCATTTTTACTTTTGATGGTAAATTATATAATCAAATAGATGGAGTAGCTATGGGAAATTCCCTTGGACCTGTATATGCGGATTGCTTCATGGGTTATTGTGAAAGGATTTGGATGTCTGAATGCCCTAGTGCTTTCAAACCTTTGTATTACTGTAGGTATGTAGATGATACTTTCCTTGTGTTTAAGGAATTATCACATGTTGATTTGTTTTTTGAATATTTTAATTCTCGTCACCCTAACATTTCTTTTACTTGTGAGACGGAACAGGATAATAAGTTGTCATTTTTAGATGTACAGGTATACAGAAATAGTGGCAAATTTGAGACCTCTGTTTATAGGAAAAGTACTTTTACTGGCTTGGGATTGAATTACCTCAGTTTTTCATAAAAGTTGTATAAGATGAACTCAATACGCACTTTGATTAATAGAGCCTACAATGTTTGTTGTGATTTTAATTTATTTCATCAAGATATGGTTTTCCTCCAGAATTATTTTTCTGAAAACTCATATCCCATTTTTGTATTTTACAAAGTTCTGAAAAAATTTTTAAATGAAAAGTTTTGTCCCAGACCGGTGTACAGTACTGCTAGTAAAGATGTAAAGTACATTAAATTGCCTAACCTTGGTCATAGTAGCTATATGGTCCGAAAAAGTTGCAAGAAATACTTAAGCGTTGTTTCCCTCAGATCAGTTTCCGGTTTGTTTTCTGTAATCCTTTTACAATAAGATCACTTTTGAGAGAAAGCCTACTCTGCCTGTGGACCTTAATTCCTGTGTCGTTTACTTGTTCACTTGTTCGCAGTGTGGTCTGCGATACGTGGGATCTAGTTCCCGCTGGCTCAGACACAGAATTTTGGAACACAGAGGTCTTTCTATTAGAACTAGGTTTCCCCTTTCCAAACCACCCTTTTCTGCCATTAGAGAACACAGTTTAACACAAGACCATCCTTTCACTGACCTGGATTTTCGGGTACTGTCTTTTGTTCAAATAGACTGGACCTTTTAATTTCAGAGTCGCTGACTATTAAAAAGATGAAGCCGGAATTGAACAACAACTCGTCTGGTATTCAACTAGCTATCGTGTAATTTCATAGTAGGTACTCAATTAGGTCGTTAAATATTTTACTTTGTGAGTGGTAGTTTGTTTACATTTCACTTTAGTTTTATTTTCATATTTTTATGTTTGTGTTTTTAATTTTTCGTTATTTTACGTCTCACCCTTTTAGTTTGTATTTACTTGTTCGTTTTATATATTTCGTTAGTATTTTTGCTGAAGATTTATTATGACAATTCATTTTATTGTAATTTTATTGATTCTCATCCTTGTCGGTTTTTTCAGCCTGATGATGAGGTTTTATACCTCAAAGCTTGTACAATAAAGAATGTTCTTCCTGGTCTTGGCAATATTATTTATCATTAAGCTATATATATATATATATATATATATATATATATATATATATATATATATATATATATATATATATATATATATATATATATACATATATTGATATTGACTTTTATATATATAATTCCTAAGAATCCCTTTGTCTAGCAGGTCGAGTTTGTTCCATAAATGATATGCAGCAGATACCCGTATAAATATTAAGAACTGAACGTGTAAGCATTAGAAGAAATGAGCATGCTGATACAGCAGCCAAGGCTACAGCCACTAAGACTAGTTCAAATATACTTGTTCCTGTCAATGATTCGTTACTATCTCGGAATCCATTCATCTTCAGTAAATGGCAGTTACTACGGAACGTTGATTCTGGCAATAACTAATTAAAACGGATTGAAACAGCTGCTGGTATTGTGATGGTGTTCAGAGTGTTATCACGTAACACTGCTGATAAAAGGATGGATACCTATATCCTAAAATAGTACTAATTGCTACTACCATTGTTTATACGACTCTATCGAGTATTAGTACTCATGGTGTACATGTTACGACGTCCAACTCACCTGTTGAACTGGTACGGATCCCACTTCACAGAGGCCAAAGAGCGATAAGAAATAACCTTCCAATTATTCTCTGCCTCATACAATTATTTCTTTGGATTCCGACTATTAACATTAGCTTACGTACTGCTCTAATAAGTAAAGCCCGTGCTTCTGACATAAGGCCAACGTTTAGTTAAAAAAGATGAGCTGATGTCTACAAAATCCTAGTTTTTTATTGTGACAATTAAGGAGTTATCTTTCATATTTGATTCGAAGACTGTTTAGGAGCCAAGGTCCACTTAATCTGAAATGAACCACACTATTTTAGTAAATACCATTCTCTCTCTCTCTCTCTCTCTCTCATATCAGTAACCAATATTTCAGCCTATTCAAACTAAGAGTTAAATATTTATATTCACATACTTATGAAAGGCATCAAGCCGAACCATGAAGGAATTCTGTTAAAAATTATTCTGTAGTTTCAGGCACTAATAAGTGTTTGCAATGATAAATAACCACACGAATGCTTTCTGTGGCAGTGTCTAAATGCGTTTTGCTTATATATTTTTTTTCTATACTGCAGCTCCTTCATATTTAAACAAATTTGTTTTGCAGTCTTTTTTTTATTCGTAACTTTTTTATGCTCTATCAGGAATTATTTAAATTTAATTTCAACGATTTTGAGTGGCAGTTCCAGTTCATCGTCTGCGTTATCAAGCGTTTCATTTCGGTTGCAGAGAGAGAGAGAGAGAGAGAGAGAGAGAGAGAGAGAGAGAGAGAGAGAGAGAGAGAGAGAGAGAGAGAGAGAGAGAGAGAGCTTATGGGAAAACAAATTGAATTATAGTGCACGATCTGACGCTAAAGAAGGCCACAATAAGTAAATTGATTGGGTACAGATGTGGTAAATCTTGCAGTAATGATGACTGTGGTATTGGAGAGATTTTGTCGCCGTACAGAGCATTAGTAATGAGAACAAACGAAAAAATAATAAAAGCTCCTAAAATTGAACCTTTCTCCTACAACCAGTCAAATGGTTGTAACTCAACCAAGCAGACGTATGACCCTTGTGCCGGACGATGTTGTACCATTCAAAACGTTGGTTGTCCCATTATTTTCATGTAGGATTTTCGAGCAGCTAATGGCTACTTGGTTTATAGCACCTTCTTGCTCCACGATTCACTGTTGCTCATTCTATTGACTTTTCAAGGAACTTCGACCAGCAGTCCATTTGCATGATTTGTAAAATGGCAATGCCTCGGCTAATGGTGAACTTGTTTATTACTGAAGTTGCAGCATGTTAGTGCTCTTGTGGCAACTGATAAATGAAATGTTGAAAACGAAACAAGATTTTTATGCATAATTATACTCAAGTTATTCTTAAGTGATAGAAACTTGACAAACGAGTCCTTCAACAAATAAACATTCTTCATCAAATATGACCTATCAATCACTAACTTTGACCTCACTTTATTTATAAATAGCATAACATAGCACCATATAGTCTGCATGAACTGGTGTTTGATGGATATCAATTCAGTTCGATAAAGGATTGATAGTAATAAACGTCTTCTTTAGGAGTCAGACTGTTCCCATTAAGAAACCTGGTAAATTTTTCCATCTCTGATTGAAGGAAATCGTTGTTTATCTTGCTGAAAATATTGTAAGGATAGAAATATAGACGACTGTAGCCGACTTGTTAATGTATTAATTGTATTCTATCTTAACACTAGAACGATCACCTATAGTACATACCTAGAACGACCGAGCAGTCAAAACGGCATTGTAAAAGTCTACATTTCGCTTATTAAAACATTCTGATTCATTGGTGTATAATTATTCATAGTAAGGAAATAGGATGAAGTTGTTGACATAATCAGTAATATAAGATTCCTCAATTTTCTCAAGAAAAACTTACATGATTGCTATCAAACCTGAAATAGATAACATATAATAACTTGCTACATTAAAATTTTGTTTGCTGCATTGAAATAAGAAATGTACTAAAAGTAATTACAAGATTAAGATTAATTAGAACGGCGGTCTTTTTCTAAGCCTAGACTTCATAACAGCATGTAATAATAGGCCCTCTTCTTTGGAACAACGGCACTGTCGAGTGAGAGTATTCCAGTTTCTATTGACAGTCGTTATTGTCAGTATAGCGAAGGTTTATTGGTATACTTATATATATACCTTTTGGGTTACTGAAATGTCTGAAATGAGACTCAGTACAACATAATTTATATTTGAGTACCATAGCGTGAGGCATGTTTTATTAATATTTACCATACTAAAAAAAAATTAGTTTGTACAAAAAAAAACAAATGACTGAAACATAAATAATAAAATATACCTATGTAATAATGTGTTACGTTCTACTCTAAGGAGTAATGTCTTTTTTAGAGTACATGTTTTTGCAAAGGGGTTTCCTGAACACTTTGCTCGTGCATTTACCGCATACAGACCTCTTACATTGGTGGCAAATGTCTGAAGTCTATTCCCATTGCAGTATCCTATTTGGCACTGTTTTATTTTATTTTTATTTTTTAGTAATTATGGAAACTTCTGCTGCAATATTTACCTACGGCGTTCACATCCTAGATCGAAGAAGTACAGTAATTTGCAATTCCATTCGTTTTCTTTGCATCATTTCCAATGTACAGTTGTGTTAACGCTACAGAGTATGAGTGTATATTCGTTTGGCTTACATTAATACACTGTCAGAGTGCAATGATTTTTTTCAGTACTAGTCTGTCATGAGAATTTTTTATGTATGTGGGAATCTCCTTTCCAGTAGGATTTACTCCTGTTTGTAGCTTGTCATTTTCCGCCAGTTTTATTGAAGTGAAAAAATTATCCGTTGTCACGTTTCTCCCTTGTCCCATTTATGGTTTTGTTAACTTCAGAACAACATATTCGGGGATTGATTGATTTGCAAGACGACTGTGTTCTTTACCAAGATATGGAAATCCACTGAGCATGTATTTTGATTTTACATCAGTCGCTAACCAAACCTGAATTGTCAACTTGTATGGCTTGCTGGCAATATACTGTATGAAGGGGCACCTACATTTCGTATAACTGCTCATCCACTACTATTCTCGGGTGGTTTATAGCAAACAATACAGTTTTTTATATATCTGTCCAAAACTTCAGAAATCAACGGAAATCTATCAGTTTGCAATCGAGTGGATCTTGTTGACCTGGCAGCAACTCTAAGAAATCTCATAATTTCTTTAAAACGATTTTACATTGACGGCAAAATGGAGGCCACAAGTTTTTTTTTTTTTTTTTTTTTTTTTTTTTTTTAAGAAAATTTTATACTGGCTGTCCTTTAGCGATAATTCCGCGGGCATCAAAATGCCTATTGTCGCATACACCTCTTGAAATGATATGCTCCACGAATTATTCCCCACCTATTTCATTTTCTTCATCAAATGTATACCCACTTCGTATTGCGTCATCATCGTCATCGTCGGCTTCTTCATCAGATGCGGATGAGCATCTGATGAATTTTGATCGAGGGCTTTATGGTTAATATTACTGGTCTTAACCAGTTAAGGACTAGGTAGCCCCTGATGTCTATTGGTCTTTGAGAATAATCAGCCAGACCAATTCTCTGTCTGTTGCCTTAAATGACCTTAGATGTTCTTTGTTAAGTTTGACATTTGAAGATTCGACTTGTTAGAATTCTGCCATTTCATCATCATCATCATTATCACCAAAGTTTTTAGTAAAATTTTCCTGTATAGGGTAAGATATGAAATTAATTCTCTCTCTCTCTCTCTCTCTCTCTCTCTCTCTCTCTCTCTCTCTCTCTCTCTCTCTCTCTCATCCCATTGCTCTGTTCAATTTCTCCCAGAATACAAGTCTGGTCTATATCTTCATTTATGCCTTTTTCCCAAGCCTTTTCTACTGGTCTTCTTCATCCTGCTGCTGACACATTTACGACTTTCCTGATTAGATAATGATGGGGACGATATATATATAATTCTTTATATTCATAAATTACTTAAGTTGCTTATTAATGAAAATGAAAATAATTAATAATTTCCCATATTTTGGTAATCATAGAATCAACTAAAAACGATTATTAAATAAAATTATCTAAAAATGAAAAAAGTCCCGTAGGGTGGGTCTGCCCAGACCCAACTTGCACCAGATAGGGTTAAGAGACTGGCCAGTCTTGGAGGCCTTTGGGCCTCATCCTTGAAGTTCTTGGGCCCTCTCCACGCCTGCTTCCCCAGCCTGGCAGGATACCTGCCTTCCTCCGAGGAAGCAGCCTCTGGGTCGGACCCTTCCCTTCAAGGCTGCCCTCAAGAGACTGGCCAGCCTTGGAGGACTTTGGGTCTCATCCTTGAAGTTCTTGGGCCTCTCCAGGCCTGCTTCCCAGCCTGGCAGGATACCTGCCTTCCTCCGAGGAAGCAGCCTCTGGGTCAGACCCTTCCCTTCAAGGCTGCCCTTAAGAGACTGGCCATCCTTGGAGGACTTTGGGCCTCATCCTTGAAGTTCTTGGGCCCTCTCCAGGCCTGCTTCCCCAGCCTGGCAGGATACCTGCCTTCCTCCGAGGAAGCAGCCTGGCTGTCGGACCCATCCCTTCAAGGCTGCCCACCCATCCCTTCAGGGCTGCCCTCAAGAGACTGGCCAGCCTTGGAGGACTTTGGGTCTCATCCTTGAAGTTCTTGGTCCCTCTCCAGGCCCGCTTCCCAGCCTGGCAGGATACCTGCCTTCCTCCGAGGAAGCAACCTCTGGGTCAGACCCTTCCCTTCAAAGCTGTCCTTAAGAGACTGGCCAGCCTAGGAGGACTTTGGGCCTCATCCTTGAAGTTCTTGGACCCTCTCCAGGCCTGCTTCCCCAGCCTGGCAGGATACCTGCCTTCCTCCGAGGAAGCAGCCTCTGGGTCGGACCCTTCCCTTCAAGGCTGCCCTCAAGAGACTGGCCATCCTTGGGGACTTTGGGTCTCATCCTTGAAGTTCTTGGGCCCTCTCCAGGCCCGCTTCCCCAGCCTGGCAGGATACCTGCCTTCCTCTGAGGAAGCAGCCTCTGGGTCAGACCCTTCCCTTCAAGGCTGCCCTTAAGAGACTGGCCATCCTTGGAGGACTTTGGTCCTCATCCTTGAGGTTCTTGGGCCCTCTCCAGGCCTGCTTCCCCAGCCTGGCAGGATACCTGCCTTCCTCCGAGGAAGCAGCCTCTGGGTCGGACCCTTCCCTTCAAGGCTGCCGTCAAGAGACTGGCCATCCTTGGAGGACTTTGGGTCTCATCCTTGAAGTTCTTGGGCCCTCTCTAGGCCCGCTCCCCAGCCTGGCAGGATACCTGCCTTCCTCCGAGGAAGCAGCCTCTGGGTCAGACCCTTCCCTTCAAGGCTGCCCTTAAGAGACTGGCCATCCTTGGAGGACTTTGGTCCTCATCCTTGAAGTTCTTGGGCCCTCTCCAGGCCTGCTTCCCCAGCCTGGCAGGATACCTGCCTTCCTCCGAGGAAGCAGCCTCTGGGTCGGACCCTTCCCTTCAAGGCTGCCCTCAAGAGACTGGCCATCCTTGGAGGACTTTGGGCCTCATCCTTGAAGTTCTTGGGCCCTCTCCAGGCCTGCTTCCCCAGCCTGGCAGGATACCTGCCTTCCTCCGAGGAAGCAACCTCTGGGTCAGACCCTTCCCTTCAAGGCTGTCCTTAAGAGACTGGCCAGCCTAGGAGGACTTTGGGCCTCATCCTTGAAGTTCTTGGACCCTCTCCAGGCCTGCTTCCCCAGCCTGGCAGGATACCTGCCTTCCTCCGAGGAAGCAGCCTCTGGGTCGGACCCTTCCCTTCAAGGCTGCCCTCAAGAGACTGGCCATCCTTGGGGACTTTGGGCCTCATCCTTGAAGTTCTTGGACCTCCAAGTTCCTCAAGAGATTGGCCATCTCTGGGGGGACCTGGGTCTCATCCTTGAAGTTCTTGGGCCCATTCCCCAGCCTGGCAGGATACCCTCTCCAGGCCCGCCCTTCCCAGCCTGGCAGGATACCTGCCTTCCCTCTGAGGAAGCAGCCTCTGGGTCAGACCCTTCCTTCATGGCTGCCCTTAAGAGACTGGCCATCCTTGGAGGACTTTGGTCCTCATCCTTGAAGTTCTTGGGCCCTCTCCAGGCCTGCTTCCCCAGCCTGGCAGGATACCTGCCTTCCTCCGAGGAAGCAGCCTCTGGGTCGGACCCTTCCCTTCAAGGCTGCCATCAAGAGACTGGCCATCCTTGGAGGACTTTGGGTCTCATCCTTGAAGTTCTTGGGCCCTCTCTAGGCCCGCTTCCCCAGCCTGGCAGGATACCTGCCTTCCTCCGAGGAAGCAGCCTCTGGGTCAGACCCTTCCCTTCAAGGCTGCCCCTTAAGAGACTGGCCATCCTTGGAGGACTTTGGGCCTCATCCTTGAAGTTCTTGGGCCCTCTCCAGGCCTGCTTCCCAGCCTGGCAGGATACCTGCCTTCTTCCGAGGAAGCAGCCTCTGGGTCGGACCCTTCCCTTCAAGGCTGCCCTCAAGAGACTGGCCATCCTTGGAGGACTTTGGGCCTCATCCTTGAAGTTCTTGGGCCCTCTCAGGCCTGCTTCCCCAGCCTGGCAGGATACCTGCCTTCCTCCGAGGAAGCAGCCTCTGGGTCAGACCCTTCCCTTCAAGGCTGCCCTCAAGAGACTGGCAAGCCTTGTAGGCTTTTGAAGTTCTTGGGCCAATGGCAGGATACCTTAAAGGGCAGCCTCTGGGCCCTTCCTTGGGAAGACTGGCCATCAGACTTTGGGCCATCCTGGCTTGGGCTTCCAGGCCTGGATAGGAAGGAAGCAACATCTGGGTCGGACCCTTCCCTTCAAGGCTGCCCTCAAGAGACTGGCCATCCTTGGGGACTTTGGGTCTCATCCTTGAAGTTCTTGGGCCCTCTCCAGGCCCGCTTCCCCAGCCTGGCAGGATACCTGCCTTCCTCTGAGGAAGCAGCCTCTGGGTCAGACCCTTCCCTTCAAGGCTGCCCTCAAGAGACTGGCAAGCCTTGTAGGCTTTAAATAATCCTTAAAGGGCTTGGGCCCTTTCCATGGGAAGGGTCAGACCCATTGGCTGCTTCCTTGGAGGAAGGAAGCGGCCTCTGGGTCGGACCCTTCCTTCAAGGCTGCCCTCAAGAGACTGGCCATCCTTGGGGACTTTGGGTCTCATCCTTGAAGTTCTTGGGCCCTCTCCAGGCCCGCTTCCCCAGCCTGGCAGGATACCTGCCTTTCTCCGAGGAAGCAGCCTCTAGGTCTGACCCTTCCCTTCAAGGCTGCCCTCAAGAGACTGGCAAGCCTTGTAGGCTTTTGGGCCAATCCTTAAAGGGCTTGGGCCCTTTCCATGGGAAGGGTCAGACCCATAGGCTGCTTCCTTGGAGGAAGGAAGCGGCCTCTGGGTCGGACCCTTCCCTTCGAGGCTGCCCTCAAGAGACTGGCCATCCTTGGGGACTTTGGGTCTCATCCTTGAAGTTCTTGGGCCCTCTCCAGGCCCGCTTCCCAGCCTGGCAGGATACCTGCCTTCCTCTGAGGAAGCAGCCTCTGGGTCAGACCCTTCCCTTCAAGGCTGCCCTCAAGAGACTGGCCATCCTTGGAGGACTTTGGGCCTCATCCTTGAAGTTCTTGGGCCCTCTCCAGGCCTGCTTCCCCAGCCTGGCAGGATACCTGCCTTCTTCCGAGGAAGCAGCCTCTGTGTCGGACCCTTCCCTTCAAGGCTGCCCTCAAGAGACTGGCCATCCTTGGAGGACTTTGGGCCTCATCCTTGAAGTTCTTGGGCCCTCTCAGGCCTGCTTCCCAGCCTGGCAGGATACCTGCCTTCCTCCGAGGAAGCAGCCTCTGGGTTGGACCCTTCCCTTCAAGGCTGCCCTCAAGAGACTGGTCATCCTTGGAGGACTTTGGGCCTCATCCTTGAAGTTCTTGGGCCCTCTCCAGGCCTGCTTCCCAGCCTGGCAGGATACCTGCCTTCTTCCGAGGAAGCAGCCTCTGGGTCGGACCCTTCCCTTCAAGGCTGCCCTCAAGAGACTGGCCACCCTTGGAGGACTTTGGGCCTCATCCTTGAAGTTCTTGGGCCCTCTCCAGGCCTGCTTCCCCAGCCTGACAGGATACCTGCCTTCCTCCGAGGAAGCAGCCTCTGGTCGGACCCTTCCATTCAAGGCTGCCCTCAAAAGACTGGCAAGCCTTGTAGGCTTTGGGGCCAATCCTTAAAGGGCTTGGGCCCTTTCCATGGGAAGGGTCAGACCCATAGGCTGCTTCCTTGGAGGAAGGAAGGGCCTCTGGGTCGGACCCTTCCCCTCACCAATACTCTTTGCTTTCTCTTACCCTACTTTTCAAAACTGACACTTTCTGTCTCCGAAGGCTTCAGACGATTTGAAGCATCTCGGAGATTGTTCTTGGACACTTTGAAGCTCGGCGCATGCGCGAATGGCATTTCTCTCGTCCTTCCAGGAGCCGGAGACTGAAGGATTCCAAAATGTCTTCAAGGAAAATCTCGAAGGTTTTAGATCATTTCAACATCGCGATAACCATTACTTGGAGTTCTTTTTCTGGCACATAAACAGCTTCTTTGCTTTAAGGAGTCGTCTTCTATAAACTTATGAGATTCCTCTTACTGACAATATTGATCATCCCTTCGATTCTTCCTTGCTTCTCCGAAAAGTAATTCTGTGAATCCAAAATCTTTGAAGTAGTTTCTAACACCTCAGGTTATCTACTTTTTCTTCGTCAGCATTCTTCAGTATACCTCCACGCCGATGTCGTCTCTTTTTGTTCCTTCTCTTTCTTAATTAGAGCGAAGAACTGCTCCAAGCGGTAATTTTGGGCATCCAAAATCCCCTCTCAATCAGCTTAGAAAACACCTCAAGTTCTCTACCTTTTATTTCGTATAAATTCTTCAGTTCCTCCGTTCCACTGTCTTCCTCTCTTCTTGATTATTTCCTTTCTTATTTCGAATGAAGAGCTTGCGTCCGTGAGTGACAATACGACTGTAGAGGTGCCGAATAATCGCAGAAGGCGGGAACCTCGACTTCATACTGCTCCACGAAGTAGTCCATATTTTCAGCAGTAAACAATTACAGACTGAAGCTATCTGCCATTCTCGTGATGTACTTTTCCCTCTTGAAAATCTCTTTTAGTCGATCTGCTTCGTCATCCAGTTCATTTTAACCATAAACTTCACCTTCTTTGCTCACATGCTGTCTCTGAAGGCTTCAAGACGTCTTCCTGGAGGATCCCTGAGATGGCCACTGTAGTCCTTGGTGTCAGTGCACCTATTGAGTGATGGCGCTATACGCATGAGCGGAAGAATTCTAAAACGACTGCAGGAAAAACACGAAGATATTACGGCGCCAGGCGACAATGATTCTTTCTTGCAGCAGAAGGTATGAAATTTTCTTGAAAGCTTTATTGCGACGAAAACATCAATATTTTTAAAAAAGAAAGAAATTAAAAATTTAGTGAAAAATCATCATCGTATCCTTTTCTCCTGGGCAGCAGCCCAACTTCTTTTAGACTTGGAGAAATATATATATATATATATATATATATATATATATATATATATATATATATATATATATATATATATATATATATATATATATATATATATATATATATATATATATTTTTATATATATATATATATATATATATATATATATGGCCTATATATATATGTATATATATATATATATATATATATATATATATATATATATATATATATATATATATATATATATATATATATACATACACATACATATATATATATATAAATATATATACAGTATATATATATATATATATATATATATATATATATATTCATATATGTATATATATTATATACATGTGTATATATATATATATATATGTATGTATATATATATATATATATATATATATATATATATATATATATATATATATATATATATATATATATATATATATATATATATATATATATATATATATATATATATATATATATATATATATATATATATATATATATATATATATATATATATATATATATATATATATATGTATATCTATATATATTTATATATCTATATATATGTTTATATATATATATATATATATATATATATACATATAGATAGGTAGATAGATAGATAGATAGATATCTCCTCCCGACGACGAGGGAAAAGGATACGATGATGATGATTTTTCGCTACATTTACATTTATTTCTTTAAAAAAATGCTATTTTCGCGGCAATAAAGCTTTCTAGAAAATTTCACCCCGGGGAGGACAAGATCAACTTGGAAATTATTATTATAGATAGATACATATACATAAATATATGTTTATATAAGTATATATACATATATTTTATATATATATATATATATATATATATATATATATATATATATGTGTGTGTGTGTGTGTGTGTGTGTGTGTGTGTGTGTGTGTGTATACACTGGTTTGTGCGTCTGTGTGCGTTAATTTTTCCCAATAGTTAAAAATAAGGTGGTCTCAAGAATTTCTGTTTCCTGAAATGGTCATCACTAGCGCCCAGTAATCCAGTCAGCTTCAAGAGAAAAGTGACCTTTTTTGTTTTAACAAGGCTTCTCCATTGCCATTGATCACCTTATTAAGGGGGAGAGAGAGAGAGAGAGAGAGAGAGATGGCTGCCTCCAGCAAGGAATGATTAAGTTTTTTCGCATAGCAGAGTAAGTTATAAATATATTGTTTTTTTATGGTACCAGCATCAAATTATAATAGTAGATTTTTTGAAGGATACAGAGTAGTTTAAATCGCTTGTCTTATTTAAAGAAAAATTCTTCTTCGGAAAAGTAATAATTTTTAGATTCTTCAAGAACACTATTAAAGACGCACGGAAAACTTTTCCAATATTCCTGGAAAACCTGTCTACCATATACTTTGAGGCTTGTATTTCAAGTCAATGGTCCCTGTATGCTTGTCCCGTATGAATTGGATTCATATTCTAAAAAAAAAAAAATAATAGTAATAAAAAAATACTCATAGTAGCATGAGTCTTAAAATGAAGAAGCAAATCCACAGTTGTATATTTATCTTCAAATATATGTACATATACATAACTGTGGAATTGCTTCTCCAATAATAATAATAATAATAATAATAATAATAATAATAATAATAATAATAATAATAATACTGAGATAATATTAAGCAAACTTTTTACTGATGAAGATGCAATTTTTAATAATTTTAGTAGAACATTTTTTAAACAACTTTTAGAGCTGGCCGTGCTGGACACGACCTTTGTCTTCAGTTTGTATAAACAAACTGAAGGGATGGCCATGGGATCACCACTTGGTCCAATTTTTGCTAACATCTTCATGTGCTCCTGGAGGAGCGCATAATAGAAGAATGTCCCATTAGGTTCCGCCCTCTATTTTATCGAAGATATGTTGACGACACGTTCTCCCTATTTCGTCATGAATGTCATGCAGAGTCCTTTCTGGAGTTCGTCATCCGACAACATCCAAACATAAGGTTCGCTATGGAGAAGGAGGTAAATAACAAACTCCCCTTCCTTGATCTTATTATTTCCAGAGGTGACTCAGGTTTTTACACAGGTGTGTATAGAAAAATACATTTACTGGTTTGGGAATGAATTTTTATAGTTCGTGTTTCTTTCATTTGAAACTGAACTCTATTTTAACCCTCTTCCATAGGGCTTACACCCACTCGTCAAACTGGAGTTTCCACGATGAGATATCCTTTTTAGTGAAATATTTCAATAATAATTGTTTTCCATCACGACTTTTTTCAGATCCCTAAATAAACTGCTACTACAGAAAATGACTCCGGCAACACCTGAATCGACTGTGCCGAAACTAAAGATGCATGCAAGTTTCCCTTTCGTGCATGATGATACTTTTAGGAGAAAATGCACAGCCATTATTCAAAAGAGTTTTCCAGCTTTAAACCTGAAAATCATCCCGAAAAATCCCTTTACAATAGGGTCTCTGTTCAGAGTCAAAGACCGGCTCAGTCCTCTGTTTTCGTCCAGCGTTGTTTACAAGTACACTTGCCTGGGATGTGATCACGGGATATACATATGTGGGATGCACGAGGAGGCTGTTGAAGGTCCGCATAGATTCCCACAGGGCATAAGTCATAGAACAGGTAGCAGGTTATCTAATCCTGAGCAATCAAATATACGAAATCATTCAAAATTATGTAAAACTTATATTGACAGCAAGGATTTTTCCATCCTAGGCCGAGTGCAGAACAACAACGACTTAACCATCCTAGAATCCATAATTATCAGGAAGACTGTGCCGTCGTTAAATACTCAATCGTCCTCAGTGAAATTGTTTATAGCCTAGTTTGGGCAACTGGTTTTCCTCACTCTGTTTGTACTTATTTATGTTAGTCTTGTTCTTTCTTTCATATAGGTAGGTTGTTTTAAGATTTTAGTGAACTCCTTTTACTCATTATTGACTTGTCTTGGAATGAGGTGTTTTGTTTTAAATATTTTTACTACATAAAGAGCTGTTGCCATTGCATTAATTTGTTATTGATGTTCGCAAATTATATTATATTTTATAGCCTTGAAAATGCGACTTGGAATTCGTCGCGAAACGTCGGCATTGAAAATAAACTGTAGATGATGATGCCTTTCCATACTGCTTCCTTCGTGATGTATATATATATATATATATATATATATATATATATATATATATATATATATATATATATATATATATATATATATATATATATATATATATATATATATATATATTACTAAAAGACCTCATTCAAACTGCATGGTATCTATAGATACCATCCAGTTTGAATGAGGTCCTTTTAGTAATTTAGTTAATGCACAGAACAATTGTGTATGTGATAAAGTTAATATATACGTATGTATACATATATGTGTGTGTTAGTGTGTGTATTAACAGATAGTTAGACACAGAGATAGATGCATAGATAGAAAGATATATATATATATATATATATATATATATATATATATATATATATATATATATATATATATATATATATATATACATATAAATACATATATATATATATATATATATATATATATATATATATATATATATATATATACATATATATACATATATATATACATATATACATATATGCATATATATAGTAGGGAGTACGGATAGGAAGAACAGTCAGCTCATCATTGATATATTTATTAATAGGTGCGCTTCGGGATCACCCATATCCCATCTTTTCTGGCTAAAAAGATACAAAAACACTAATTAAAACTGACAACAGAGCTTACAAAATTAAAATGCTTTAAAGATTGAAAAATGACAATGACAAAACAAGAAATAGATTACCTTCAGTAGTAAAGTCCAGAGGATGAAAACTGAATAAGAGTAAACAAGGTTAGCAAGTAAACAAGAAAGGCGGGGGGGGGGGTTACTATAGTACGACCGTTTTAGGAAGAGACTTTGCCCCTCTTAAACTGACCATTAACCTTCTGACTTCAAGCTCTCATTGTTTGCGCCTGTTATCAAGCACGTGTACTATAATAGAAAGTTCTGAATGAAGTTTTGTTGTCCCACTTAAATTTTAGATAAAAAAAAAAAAATTCAATATATGAAAATGATAGATGCAAGAAATTTGGAAACCTAGATGTGCTTTCATTTTCAGTTTTGTTTATTTGGATGCTGTACTGAGCAATGTTCTTGAGTTACGTCATCTACTATAGTTTTTTATTACTGTTCCTTTGCTGTTATCGAAGTCATATAATTGTGATATAGTTTTGAGCTTTTGAATTGTTTTCTTTCGTGTATGCCGTGATCCGTCTTTACCTCCTTGCTGTATCAAGGTTGAATTTTCACTGTGCACCTATAAAATAGCTCATAATAAATATTCTTTAAATATTGTTACACCCATATATATATATATATATATATATATATATATATATATATATATATATATATATATTGGGTGTAAAATATTTAAAGAATGTTTATTATGAGCTATTTTATAGCTGTACAGTGAAAATTCAACCTGATACAGCAAGGAGGTAAAGACGGATTACGGCATGCACGAAAGAAAGCAATTCAAAAGCTCAAAACTATATCACAATTATATATATATATATATATATATATATATATATATATATATATATATATATATATATATATATATATATATATATATATATATACACATTTATACAGTATTAGATTTACCTGTGCTTTTAAAGCACTGTCATATGATACTCATCACTGCTGTGGCATTTCTGTTATATGTAGATTTTTAAAGATATTTCTGCCACTTTCTGTCGAAAAACATATCTATATTTCAATTTATTTCAATTTCAGTGTTCAACAGGATATCACACAACAAGGGAAAGCAATAAATTTATTTACAATCGAAGTATGAGGAGATATTACTTATGAAGAATCCTCGTCAGAGGATGCTACATCGATAACAAAAGAATCTATATATTTATCAATGCAAACATCTCTTGAAGCGTCATCTCTTTTTATATCTTCGGCATGTCTCACATCATTAGCCCAGTTGTCAGAAGATATGGATTCAATTGCTTCTTTGACCAAAGGAAGCAGGTCTGATTTTTTAAAATGATTCTTCTTTGCCACGTATGATTTCACCTGCGCCCATATCAGTTCTGTTGCATTATACTGGCAGTGATATGGAGGCAGCCTAACCACTATGTCCATGATCTCTTGCCAGTCTGTCAATCACGTAATCATTTTCTTTACATGAATGTCTTTGCAACTTTACTAATTTTTTATTAGCCAGTCTTTAACTTCATCCTTTTTGGCAGACATTGTCGGAGGTTTATTAATTCGAACTGAATGATAAGAAGCGTTATCCAACACTATGATGGCAGATGGCCCTATATTGGGAAGAAGCTGGGTTTTAAAACCATTTTTCAAACACTGCAGAATTCATCTGAATTTCTAGATTGCGTATCCCTTGTCAGCTGGGTGCTTGATCATTGATAAAAATATTACCCAAAAATGTGGTTAATATTGCAACCAATATTGTGATTGTGTCTACTTACTCTCCAATGTTATTGATGTACAATTAGAAGGAATAAATCATAGGTAAAAATTTTTATTCTGTCACGTCTCTCTCTCTCTCTCTCTCTCTCTCTCTCTCTCTCTCTCTCTCTCTCTCTCTCTCTCTCTCTCATTTTTTTTTTTGCCCAGCTAGTGGAATAGTAAGCGGAACCATAAAGATGATGAACATTCTTTATGATTAGTTTTCTGACGAATATACAAATAATTTTTAACTATAATACACAACTGTGATGTAGCTGTCCTTTACGGATTCAAACAGAATTAGAGAAAATGACAAAAAAAAAAAGAAGACTGTCATCCTCAATCAGTGCAGTGCTTATACCTCTGGCAACACTAAACCCCGATATATAGTACTTATCCTATGTTTATTTATTTGTGTTGTTACATTAATTGCATAATATCTATATCACGGATCGCTACTATCACAATATTATCATATAAATAAAACAGGTTAATTTGCAGCAAAACAACAAATACAAACGCTATTACAATGATTGTTTACGATTTCGTGCGTCTGGTAGCATGCTACGGGTGACTACCGTCTGAAAACCCTCCGGATTGTGGTAAGTGTGAGGTCTCATCTCGGCCGTAATCAAAGGGTTAAAACTAAATTTATGTATGAAATTAATATAAATTTTTTTTAAGTTCTCAAATATCAGAGGTAATCTGTGCTAATGTTCAACTTTTCTCAAATGCTTGCCACTCAAAACTTGTAGCTCGGGAGTGCTATAGCCAACCTCATGATCCTTAAACTTTCTATCTTCCACCATTGAATGTATGCAAGTGGCTTGTGGTCTGTTTGTATCATATCCACTTCATACAGTTACAAATGGAATCTCTTAGTTACAAACGTTATAGCTAGGCACTCCTTTATGGGGTTATGGGGTACAGTGTTATCTCAAACAATCTACCGCAGTCAGGTTGTACTAGTTGTCCTTCCATGACACTGGTAATATGGGTCTAGTCGGGCCTATAGCTACTGACTTGAATGGCTCTTCCATCAATGACATTTTTCTTGGTGAATTCCGCAACCACTCCTGGCCAATGAAAGCTGCTGGTTATATGGCTGACAGTCTTCTTAGCCCCAAGATGACCACGGATGATTGACTCATGGTCCAGCTTTGTCACTTTGGTGATAAGATTTGCCACACTTTTCCAGCCACCTTGCCCTGGAAAACATGATATATTAAGTAATTAATAACCTGTAACTTAACAGTTACTTCACCCTTGGTCCTGTATCCTGTTTCAGTTTTGGCTCTCGCTGTCTCACAGCTGGGTCAGGAAGTTGGCTAAAATTCACGGGTATGTTAGGTGGTAGCCTCCCCTGGAAAGAAAACCTCAGGTACGATGCACCTACTGTAGGTTCCAACTTCTTTAATGACCTGTGTGAGTGAAGTGCTAATACCTTTGCCTCTCATTTGAGAGATTGGGGTTCAGTCCCTATGTGAATCAGAAACTTATTTCTGTGAAACACATTCCCACAAGTTCATTACCTCCATCCTATTCGCAGTGAAGGGGTATGCTGAATGAAATGTTAGCAATTGAATCATTGCTGAGTCAGGAAGTTGGGTAAAACTTGCTGGTATGTTGTGTGGTAGCCTGGCAGGGAAAAACTTTAGGTACGATGTACTTAGGTCCCAACTTGTTTTATGACCTTTGCAGAGGAATTGCTAGCACCCTGGCCTCTCATTTGAAAGAACAAGGTTTGGTCCTGATGTCAGTCAGAAATTAATTTTTGTGAGACACGTTCTCATAGGTTCATTATTTCACGGTGAAAAGTTAAGTTGAATGAAATTTAAGCAATTGTCTCACTGCTGGGTCAGGAAGTTGTCAGGCATTCGCTGGTGTGTAAGGTGGTAACCTGCCGGGAAAAACCTCAGGTATGATGTACTTAGGTCCCACCTTTTTTATGACCAGTGTGAGCGTGTTCAGTATATATATATATATATATATATATATATATATATATATATATATATATATATATATATATATATATATATATATATATATGTGTGTGTGCAACAAAGTGTGTGTGTGTTTGTGTGTGTGCATGTTTGTGTGTCTGTAAGTGTACGTGTGTGTGCGGGTGTGAGCATATTCTCCGGTGTATCTACACGTAGTCAAATTTGACAATAATAGAATCGAAATAGAAAATAATGATCTCTTGTGTTTTACAGTGAGAGCTGGTGGAAGTGATTCACCTCTCCTATAGTGTGAACCCTTTGCTACTCTTCCCACGCCTAGGCAACCATTTTGCTCTTCCCCTTACTGGTGATCTTTTCCGCCTTTCTTTCTCACAACTATATGACTGGGACCAGTGCCTCTTCCTCTTTCCGCTTAATTTCTTCCTGTCTCTTCTCATTGCAAAGGATTGTAGCCCTGGTAAAAAGTATCCTTTTCTTTGTCTGATACGAAATAAATAGCTTCTCCGGTATAAGGTCATAAATTTTGTTTTGTTCTCCGGACGTCTTCAATTATCCTTGGGCTCTAGTCGCATACAAGTTGCGCAATTTCTCTTTTGTAAGGGATTCTAGTAAAATTCATACATTGTCAAAATTCTTAGGAGTGGATTACTTTTCGTCCAATTAATTTTTCATATTTATTTTTGCATGTATGTATGTATGTATGTATGTATGTATGTATGTATGTATGTATGTATGTATATGTATGTATGTATGTATGTATGCAGGAAATACTGTAAGCGAATTAAAGCTGTCAAGTCTAAACAAATGGGATATTTGTGTGAAATGGTAACGGATTATCAAGCTACGTTTGATAGGAATTCTGAACCGAGAGTAAACAGATGATACAAATGGGAAGTTATCTCCCTTTCCTTAACGTATAGAAAGCAAAACAGTACAAGGCCTAATATTTTAAGATCCATCGTAGCGGTCCCAAAACTTCGATCCGAAAGTTGTTTATTAACTAATGAGCTGCTGTGACAAAAGAAGCAAAAGGAGAATGTAGGATCATTCAGATAATTACTCTTCACTTAAGAGACATATGGCGAAAGAGTGAAAATGAAAAGCTTTTGTAACGATT
>NC_089798.1:2930434-2952934 GCF_040412425.1 Macrobrachium rosenbergii
AGCAGCCTTGAATAAAATGCACTGCTAAAGCGCTGAAAGAAAGATAAAAGAGGTCAGTGCATAAACAATAACTTCTTAAAATATGTTAAATGTTAACATATTAGACCATCTGATAAAATCCCGGCCAGATACATTGCACCGTGTGATAAAGAAGGTATGCGTTTACTCGCGAGATAGATAACTGTAAAAAGATGATAGAATGTTCTCTAGGAGAAACTTACAGAAGAGTAATGACCAAACACAACAAAATTTTCTATTGCAAATTAGTCAGAAACCCCAACAAAGTTGAGAACAATTGTTGTGTGCATTTACAGTTATTATTATTATTATTATTATTATTATTATTATTATTATTATTATTATTATTATTATTATTATTATTATTATTATTATTATTATTTTCTAATATTCATGTGGAATACGACAAGACTATAACACCATACAGAATCTTCCACATATTGGGATAACAAATTATTATAATAAAACAAAAATACAGATTTAATAACTGAGTAAGAAAGAAATAAGCAGTAAACAAAGAACAGAAAAAATAATAATGCGATTAGAAATAATATAAGTCAGAAAAAGTAATACAATCCTATGGGAGCTGTAATGTAATATTATAACCTTGATTAAACTAAAGAACACTAGCATTGCCAGCGAAACTAGGAAACTTTTCTATGATAATAGCCTATGGTTTTTTACTTTTAATTTCAAGTTATAAAAAAGGGGCAAAGCACCTTCAATAATGTGCAGGGTAAAACCATGGCACCACAGCAGAAGTTATGCTTAAAGTAAATGCGGAAAGAAACATTAAGGTGCAATATCTGGAAATGAATACTGGAGGGGTAAGGCATCCCTGGCACCAAAGTGGGTTGGGGTGGGAAGGGGTAACATGTAAAAATAACCGAAAACAACAGATATTAGTATCTAATCCACAGTTTTTGAGGTTGCTGAGATGAATAGTAACACTCCTAATGCCCTATAAGTCCAAGTTCAGCCCCAATAGGAAGAACGGGGTGGGAAGGGATGGGAATAGGGTGACATATAAAAATAACCGAAAACGACAGATATTAGTGTCTAATCCATAGCTTTCGAGGTCACTGAGATAAACAGTGACACTTCCGATACCCTTCAAGTCCAAGTGCAGTCCTGGTAGGAAGGGGGTGAGAAGGGGTGAAAAATAAAATGTGAAAAATAACAGATATTAGTGTCTAATCCACTGTTTTCAAGGTCGCTGAGATGAATAGTGACACTCCAGATGCCCTTTGAGTCCAAGTTCATCCCCAGTAGGAATGGGGGTGAGAGGGGGTGAAATATAAAATGTCAAAAATGCTGGGCAATGTAACTGAAGCAACTATCTTAACAGTAAAGTGGAGTGAGAGAGAGAGAGAGAGAGAGAGAGAGAGAGAGAGAGAGAGAGAGAAAGAGAGAGAGAGAGAGAGAGAGAGAGAAAGCGAGAGAGAGAGAGGGGGAAGACAGAGACAGAGGAAGTGAGAGAGAGAGCAGAGGGGGTGTTGGGAAGAGAGAGAGAGAGGGAGTTTACTGGCTGTCATTCAGTTTCCCCGGCAGTGCCAGGTTGGTCAGCTCATGTATACATGTATATATATATATATATATATATATATATATATATATATATATATATATATATTCTTCTACAAATATCTATACTGTTCGACAAAGAAAAGAAAGCACAAACCTTTCTCTTTGTTAAGCAGTTGAGGGAGGCAAGCCAGAGAGCTGGCTATTTTTCAAACCACCTGTCAAAGGATTTGAAGTTTGGATTAGGGACCTGTTCAACAGGGAAGGTTTTACCAGGGCCACCTTAAGTTAGGGTATACATTAAGCTCATTTTTCTATGACCTTTGTACTAGCTAGTTTTTTGTCATTTTTCAAGCTACCCACAGGCCATTAAGTGAGAGGAATCTTGCCAGTAAGCACCCACGCACTTTGACCCAGCTCATCAGTCCAGCGATAATCTTGAGTGAGAGCACAAGTGCAGTGTGTATCACTCGGCCTCCTCCCTTTGTCCTTTACCCCTCTTGTGGAACAGCCGGGGAAATTGCCTTTTCAATGGACCCAAGGTTTCTGATGCAATTGATCACTGCATTATCTACTCCACGGTAAGTCTGAAGATGACAATTACTCCCAGTTCTTTCTTTTAGACCTCCCCCCTTATTTCCTGTTCCAAGTTTATCTCTAAAGCAGTCACTGACTCATGAAATAATAGTAAAACCATATCCCACTTACGAAGTCAATTATATGAAGTACAATTAGTGTTGCCTAGTGAGGTTGCATAAAATATCCTCCATGGTGTTAACGTAATATCCTTGATTTAAGATACATCCCTTGCAGTCAACTAATGATAAGTAAGAGGTCCTGGGACTCGAAGTGTTATCTGGATTCATCTCTTCCAGAATCAGGCACGCCTTGCAACCTGGCTGTAAGCTTGTTTGGAGAAGGATTAGCAACAATATACTTGAGTCGTACACTGGGAAATGCTTATATGCACATCACAAGAGTTTTCTCGGCTGTTGTGTCATACACTAACGTATGTTGAAATATCGTGTGTCCGAAGTGGGACGAAGTTAGAGCTGTTATTAGCTCCCGTAAGATTTTTTATTTCATTCACTTTTTTTGTTGAACTACATGGTTGAGTAATGTGGTTTATTTAATTCATGTGTTCAGAATAAATCAGTATATTCAGTAACATAGTTTCAACTGATGACCAAATCTATTTAAGTTAATTATCTGTCTTTTTTGGTAACATTTAGCCTTAATTGATAGGATTACGTGGGTCCTAGGTAAAGCAAGGCTATATAAATCACAGTAATTAATAAATAAACTCATCAGCCAAGTGAACCACATAACATATATATATATATATATATATATATATATATATATATATATATATATATATATATATATATAATCATGAAGCTACAAATGCCATTTGATGTCCAATTCATGCTACTTCAGGAATATCCCTGAAGGTGAATAATCAGCAAAGGGGAATTTTTAAGTGATGAATGGATTGCTACTGAAGTGTCTTGAACACTTGACACAGTACTTTCCAACGACTCCAGTCGACAGTCAAAACCACTGAGCCATCAAGAGAGGTATAAGTTATTGCCGAAAATGCCGTATTTGTTTACCCATCAATAGTGAGGAAATTGTACTTAGCGTCAGCAATAACCTGCCTCCACCATGATAGCTCATTGGTCATAAAAAGAGCTATGTGTTCTAAACGTACCAATGAGCTACCATGGTGGAGGTGGGTTAGTGCCGACGCTAAGTACAATTTCCCCACTCTCGATAGGTAAACAAGTACGGCAGATTCGGCATTAACTTATACCTCCCTTGATGGCTCAGTGGTTTGGCCGTCAACTGGAGTCGTTGGAAGGTACTGTGTCAAGTGTTCGAGACACTTCAGTACCGACCCATTTATTGTTTAAAAATTTCCCCTCGGTGATAATTCCTCTTCGGGGATATTCCCAAAGTAGCGTGAATTGGATATTAAACGACATTTCTAGCTTCATGATTGTATGTAAATCACAGTGTGATAAAAATTTCACACACACACACACACACACATATATATATATATATATATATATATATATATATATATATATATATATATATATATATATATATATATATATATATATATATTAAAGCCTCTGTCAGCATGGTCAGTGCATCAGTTTCAAACCAGAATTTGGGAACAAGAGAGCACATGAATAACAAGCTTAGGGGATTTTCATGCATATTTTACTGTCAGGTATCATAGTATTATCAGCCTAGGTGTATTCTGACATATCTCTAGCTCTCGGGAAAGGTAAGGCCATCTGATTAATTATGAGTGTGATAAAAAGACAGAGGTTCTTCGTAGCTGTCACCAAATATGCATCATCGTCAATTTTGATAAAATACAAACCTGTCAGTGGTCACTAGTAAACTATAATAATTAAGCACAGGAATATTTTGCAAACAATTTTGAAACGAGCTATTCAAAAATATTCCCACTTAATATTTCCCAAGTAACAGCCGATAGGTTGTCGTCTTAACTAGTTTCATCATAAGATAAGCAACCTGATTACAATATGCAATCCTGCCCAAATCCTTTTTCATTTCCTGTACACTCCCCGTGAATTCAGTGCACCCATAAAGATATCCAGTATTAACCAGCAGTGAAAAATTCCTGGCAATTTTTATATTTTTGTAAAAGAAAATTATTGGGGTGGCTTTCTGTCCGTCTGCACTTTTTCTGTCCGCTCTCAGATCTTAAAAACTACTGAGGCTAGAGGGCTGCAAGTTGGTATGTTGATCATCCCCCCTCCAGTCATCAAACATACCAAATTGCAGCCCCCTAGCCTCAGGAGTTTTTATTTTATTTAAGATTAGAGTTAGCCATAATCGTACTTCTGGCACCGCTATAGGTATCAACAACACAGGCCACAACTGGATCGTGGCTGAGTTTCATGGGCCGCGGCTAAGAGTTTCATGGGCCGTGGCTGAAGTTTCATACAGTATTATACGCTGTATAGAAAACTCGATTGCGTCGAAGAAACTTCGACTCATTCTTTACTTGTTTTTATCGTGATCAAGTGAAGGAAAAATTTTGAACGGTCTCAGTTTTCTGCTGAAATAAAAGAGTACAGTTAATATCAAACGGATTGTTTATGTCTGAGCAGAACAGTGTGAGTGAAAAAATGGCTGTATTTTCACTTACACTCGCTGCTAGTTATTTCGATATTTAGTCAGTGAAGTCCGGAACAAAAACAGAGGATGGACTTGCAAGGTTCAGGGGTAACAGTGGGTAGAGAGGGTGGTCTTTGAAAACTGATGTTCAGTGATGTTAGGGGAATGACGCCATCATAACTAAAGGAGAGAAAACTAAATTTAATTCTAACAAAAAGAATGATAAAAAGCTGTCTCATGAATGTTCTAAATAGCAAAAGAATAACTACTAATTAAAAGAGGGTCTACTACCTTTTTATACTAGTCAACTAGTTATCGTAAATGACACAGACCATTGCAACAGGACTACCTTTATGCTGTTATTCTTGGAAGTCTTAAAGAAAACGTTTTGAATTTCATTAATAAAATTGACAAACTGAACCCTCCGCAGGGTTTTGTACAACTTCAACTTTATAGGAACTGAAAATAGTTTCCCATGTACGAAACCATTTTCCTTCAGCTACAAGTTTCCTCTCAAAAGCAGGAGTTCTATGGGACAACTTGACATGTTCCTATATTATGGCAATAAATCAAATAAAATTTAGATTTTTGGTTTTGTGGTGCCCTAGAAGTCTCTCTTCCTCTCAAAAAAAATTATTAAGTCCTTGTTTAAAGCAAAGTCACATATTTTATGATATTTGGTCACCGCTAAAAAAAAAAAAAAAAAATTATCTAAAATCAATAACCTTGTCTCAAATGAAGCATATCTCTGTTGGAAATAAGTACGTTTTAAAATTACCGGGACTGCATGGGAGTGACTTAGTGATGATTTGATTTTCTATATCGGCGTTCTTAGAAAGGTTAGATATATACTTTCTAATGTAACTAACAGTACAGTTATTATGTGTTTTACTATGTTATATAATTAACTGAGACTGAATACAGGTCTGATTGCGGTAAGAAGATGGAAATGGCAACCTTTGGCTTATATATATATATATATATATATATATATATATATATATATATATATATATATATATATATATATATATATATATATACATACATACATACAGTATATATTATTGTTGATGTAAGTCTTATTTTTGAATGGCTTGTACTGTGAAATATATCAGTATAATTAGCATATTTATGTGATTAGTCAGTGTAAGTTTCAAGGATGAAACTGTTTTCTCCATCCTTGATTTAAACTAGCTTTGTTTTTGTATTCTTTGGAAATAGCATAACAACAGCTACGAATTTTGTGCATATGTTGCTACTTTCTGTGTACCATGTGCTAGCATTTGTTTGGATGAATTTGTACATAATTGCAATACTTAAAAGTTATCAAAATTCATTTATGTACACATATGAAAAAAATCTACCAAATGACTTGCTTAACTTTTATTAGTTGTTAGTGCTATTGAGACTATATGTAATATTGTATATTATATATACAGATACTGTTATTTTTATAATAAAAGATTACAAAAGGTTAGATTCTACTGCCGTCGTTATCTTGTTTCCAGTACACGGTTATTACGAAGAACAGACAGTTCTTTGATATGTATTCCGTTTACTTAAACTATGTACACTAATCGTACGAATCTGGAGTACATGAAGTGGTATGCAAAGATAGGGAAATATTTTAGGCAAACTGGGGCTGTAAACGAAATGTCACTGATCATATGTCTTTTAGATGTAGGATAAATTTCAGTTTAGAAGAGAGAAAGAGGCCTCCTTGATACAGCCGATGAGGTAGTTTAAGAGATGTCCTTATAATCTTATCTTTCTCATGATCCTCAACAAGGTTAATACGTAACAAATAACATTTCAACAGTTCATTTATTTCTTGTCTGACACGTAATTTGATCAAGATTATTTAGAGTGTTCCTTACTCACTGGGAAAGGACCTTACTCTTAGATTCACAGTAATAAAAGAACAAATCAGAGGTGAGAATGAGATAAAAGATCGAAAAAAGTAGACAGAAAATACTAAAAGACAATTTTAGACCGCTTGAACATGAGTATCCGGAATTCTCCAATTATCTTCAAATCTCGATAAACGCCTGTCAGAAAATGGTTGATGAATCCTTGATTTAACTAATTTCAGACAAAGTAGGATTCAGTTGCTCTCTCTCTCTCTCTCTCTCTCTCTCTCTCTCTCTCTCTCTCTCTCTCTCCATTTTTACTTGTATGAATTCTTTTCTGCACATTCATCCCCATTCTTTGTTATTTTTCATGTCATGCTTTCTCATACATATCCCTCCTGCCTACTTCATATAATTGTTTTTGCTGCATAATATACTTCAATCAAGCTGTTTTTCATCTCTCTCTCTCTCTCTCTCTCTCTCTCTCTCTCTCTCTCTCTCTCTCTCTTCATAACTTACCAAACCTTCATTGAGTGCCCTTTCTCAGCTGTGCATTTCCTTTTTTTTTATGTTGAACACTCATTATTTGTTAGTGTCTTGACACGCGGAAAATTGTTTGTAGGGATGGTACTAAAGATTAGAAATGAAATCTCTACCAAAGGACTGGAGTAAAAATTACGGTAGTAACTGTCTGTTCCTAAGATTTCTAAATGTTGATCAGTTATGGACAACTGGAGATACCCAAGAATTAAATATAAACTTTAGTAAAACACACTAATATGAAGCGATGCTGCTATATCCCCAGTGAATGAATTCTAATATGGACAATGATAATCATTATATATATCTTTAAGACACATTTTCAAATGCTGTTAAATTCACTAGGCCGTTTGCATTAAAAATTTTGACATTCTCACAGGAACTCCTATTCTCAAAATACCTATATATACATATGAATATATATGAAAAC
This sequence comes from Macrobrachium rosenbergii, assembly GCF_040412425.1. Classification (NCBI taxonomy): domain Eukaryota; kingdom Metazoa; phylum Arthropoda; class Malacostraca; order Decapoda; family Palaemonidae; genus Macrobrachium; species Macrobrachium rosenbergii. The sequence continues at coordinate 2,937,965 of NC_089798.1, forward strand.
GCAAAAATCATATATGCATATGTATATAGAAAGGATAAAAAAATAGTAGAAGTAACATTTCAAACAAATGCCCAAAAATGGGATTTTCAATGCCTACTCAAAGGAGGCAGTTAACCCCTAGACTGAGATATTACAGCAGCCACAAACAGCAGTCTGGATATTTCAGTAATAAAAAAAAACAGATAAATATCCTGCATAAAAACTCGGCCATCAGTTTCACAGCAGTAATGCAAAGGCTAAGTACGTTTAATTGTAGTAATATTTATTTGTACTTTATTGTGAATCATATACCAGTGTAGCAAGTTTTATGTAAAGTATCCAGTTATACGGCACACACAAGGCGAAGATGAGAACGGGTCACTTCCCCAGCCAGCAAGTGGCGTCTTGTTCGCATCATCTCAGTTCGACATTCCTGCAAATATGTCACGACAACCAGCAAAAAGGGCAGAGGAAAAGAGTTCTTAAAGTTGAGTGCTTAAAGATCAAAGTCCTACCTGGCCACTAGCCCTAAAACGCCCCTTTAGCCCTCCCAAGCACTAAGTACTCCCACCGCACGCGATGGGGAAGAAGGGGTTTTGCATTGTTCCCCGGATCGAACGATTTGTGGGGGGGTGGGTGAAGGGAGGCCTATGCTAACTACTGGAGCTAACGGCTTCAATCTAGTTTAAACTACGCTGGTTCCTCCTGCGCCCGCCAATTTCCCTGCCCCGATCTTCAGATGAACAGAGAAACTGCCTTACACAGGTGCCCCCGGCTATTAGCTGGTAGGCCTGGCCCACCATATTGGTGCCTGACAACGCTAACTGAGAGGAGAAATTTCCCATGAAGCTAACTAGATCACAGCTAAATAGGAGGGAGGAATGTAATTCCTTGATAGGTTCCCCCTTAAAAAAGGCCCTTCACACCCTTTCGGGTGTGAGGGTCTTAGCTAATTCCTCCCGACTGGCCCATGACCCTACATAAGGTGGATTGTGGCTCTGCACATCTAAAGGAACCTACCTAACTGCTAAGAGGGGTTCTGAATTGGCTAATTTACAGGCCTAACCTACCTAAGGGTATAGATACGGCTACTAACTGGCTATGGTTACAGGAGAAATCTATGCCGAGACAAACGCACACGGTAAACACCTAACCCAACCTAACCTACTATCCCCACGACTCTGGCACTGAACGAACTGGCACTAACGAATGGCACGCACTAAATTAGGATCGGCACAACGCTTTATGATTAACATGCAACAAATTGAAATATGACTAACCTGAAGGGTAATTCACAATGTATGATTAAGTAATGCATCAGTTTGAGTCTAGAGTGGGTTGGAAGGAGGTTAGTTGGAAAAGGGTTAGTAGTACAAAGGCCTAAATGGTTAATGGTTAATGCTATGGGCTCAGAGGTCACACAGACTACCTTCTCTGGGCAGGTGCCAGGATCGCTCTGAGATGGAAGCGGCACTTTGCCAATGGGCACGAGTGCCAAGAGAGCTTATGGCTCTGACTTGCTAGGTGGATTTCTTCCGTCCCTTCTTCTTCTTCGGGGGCCTCCAGGGTCTGGCTAGGCCATTCCTAGGGGGCGATGAGGATACTGACTCTGAAGAACGGCCAGGAGTGCCGTCAGGAGCAGGATCAGGGGCAGCCTCAGGGGCTCCGGGCTGGTCTCCCACTTCGGCTGCTGCGACAACCGTCGTGGGAAAAAAATCAGCATCTGCGTCCTGGCCAGACAGTTCCTTGTCGACCAGAAAAGAGGTAATGTCCAGGCCTGCCAGAGGGTCGTCCTCAGCAGGTGGAAGAGTGTGGGAAGAAGAAACATCAGGGGTTGGAGGTTCGCACTGTGCGATGGTCACTGTTGTGAGGTTTGGTGGATCTCCTGTAGGAGGATCCGAGTCATATTCTGGATCCGGCACTGGCACTAACTCAGGGCCAGGCACGGGAAGCACGCTTGGCAGGGAGCACCCAGACAAGATAGGCGGGGCTTGGGACTGACCAGTGCTCGCAAGTGGTACTGGCAGCGAATTGGTGTCAGACAAAGCTGAAGGGGGACCTGGGGGATCAAGACCCCTCAGTGTCCCTGGCGTGATTTGGGACAGCGATAATTTGTGAGGTCCCTTCGTGAGGAGGGAGTAATGCATTGGTGGCCGTCTGGTCGCAAGATCTGCGGACTAGGCCTGGAATGTAGATGTGGTGGATTAGGTGCTGTCGCTTTTAGGCAAATGGAAGGTTCAGCTAACAGTGGCACAGCCGTCACAAAGGCTGTGTCCCTATCCCAAGAAGTTGCAATGGATGTGCTGGTGGAAGCAGTCAGGCAACAGAGTGGTGTGGGGGTGGGACATCCCCAGAGGATGTCTCGACCAAGCAGGAACTCCACTCCATGCCTAATTTGCTTGACCACGCCAAGACGGTGCACTTTGTTGCTCCAAGGGGCGATCACCCTCAGCTCAACTGTGGGGAGGGTCAGGGACTGTTCGTCCACCCAGGTCACGGTCCACATGGTGTGCTCCTCTACCTTGGCACTGGGTTGCACTTGAGCCCGATCGATCAGACTAATGTCTGAGCCAGTGTCGGCAGTAGTTGGCGGGTGCATTTGTGGGCTGGAACCACCCAGAGAAGCCACTGACACGGACTGTGTCCAAACCCTTTCAGGGTGAGTTCTCTCCGGGGGCTCAGCTAAGGAGGCAGTGGCACTAATCATGTGGACGTGCCTGGGCGTGACCACATTTTTTGGGCATGCAGGATACCCTGAAGAAGAGTGTCCTGAAGCTCCACAGTCTCGGCAGGGGCCCCGGTGATATGTTGATTTCCCGGCAGTGACGGTGTGCTGGGAAGACAGTGTTGAATTAGTTGGAGAGGAAGACTGACGGTTGTTGGTAGGCTGCCGAGGGTTGTTGCCCTGCTGATTGCTATCTTTGTAGCGGCAATCTGCTTCGGCATGGTCATACTTTTTACAGATGGGGCACGGAGGTTTGTTAGGCGGTCCGTTCCGTGAGCGATTGAAAGCCAAGAGGTGTCCGGGTGGTACTATTTTGCACTGCAAGGTGCTGTGGGAGGGGTTGTATGTTTCCCAAGCATCAGCTAACGGCAGGCTTCCTTGAGGGTGGCTGGCTGCTTATCACTAAGATACACAGCCAGAGACCCGGGCGCACACTGGAAGAGGTCCTCCAGCATTGTCTGGTTGAACACATCCTCGAAGGTGTTGCATCGCAGGGAATCGAACCAGCGGGTCCCAGCCTGAGTTTTGTGACAGGCCCATTCTGTCCAGGACCAGCCGGCATCCTTGGCCATACCTTGGAATCGTTGTCTCCACCTCTCAGGAGTAATTTCATACGCCCTATCAATGGCCTCACGGATGGCAGCCATGTCTCCTCGTTGATCTCTTTCCAATGCTCGGTGGGTGGCCTTAGCCTTACCATCCAGGTGCTTGGTAAGCAGTAAGGCCCTCTCAGCCAGGCTAACGCCATAGGTCTCGAAGAGGAATTCATTCTCTTCAAGCCATTGTTCTGGCTCATCTTCTGTCCATTTGACAACGAGGTCATTGACTGTCGCGAGGGAGGTATTTAGTGCAGATGGGGTGGAGCTGTATGCTTGTTGGGCTGCTAGAACTTCTGCATTTTCCTTCTTGGCTCTCTCCAACTCGAGCTCCTTGTCCAAGAGAGCCAGCTCACTTTCCCTGAGGGCTAGTTCATGCTGTCGTTTCCTGTCTTCTTCTTCCCTCCTCTGCTCGGCTTCTTGCTGTCTTCTTTGCTCCTCTTTTTCATCTTCTTCTCTCCTTTCGTTCGGCTTCTTGCTGTCATTGTTCTTCTTCATACTTTCTCTTCTCAGCAATCTGTTCCTTTACAAACCTTTGAAGGGCCTGGCCGGAAAGACCGTCCTCCTTCCCTATATCCCTAAAATATTTTTGCTCCTCGGTTGACATGTTGCTGATGGGGAAGGGGTGCTGAGTGGGTTAACTGGGTGCTCCAGGAGGAAAAGGTTTGTGATGATGAGGAAGTGTCCTTAGATTGTTGGCACTTCAGTGAGTGGCACCTTTGAATGAGGTGGCACTGTGGATGAGTGCGCCGTGCGAAGGTCACACTAGGGGAAAGCATTCCTGAAGGAAGTCTGAGCCCTTATGGGCGGATACGCTAGTAAATGGAATGCTCCTGAAGGCTCTATGGTCCTTAGGGGCAGATGCACTGTTAATGAGGTGTTTCTGAAGGAGCCGCGGTCCTTATGAGTGGAAACACTGGTTGTATGGCACTCTGTTTCTTCAATACAGGTGCAATGGCTTATAAGAGATTGCTTTGGTTGGGTGGCACTATGGTGCCGGTGTGCTCCGTGGAGCAAGGCAAAATGTCAGTGCATGAATTGGCACTGAAGGTGAGGTACTCTGCCTGAGCGGAAGGTAAGTATGGAGTAAAAGGTAAATGAGAGACTCCAGCAGAAGGGAAGAGAAAAGGAAAGTGAAAGGAGAAAGATAAGTGCTTCAGTGATTGGGTGCTTAGCAGTGCTGCAGATTAGTGGCACTGAGAGAAATGGAAACTGGATGTGACATGAGTGGGTAGCTAGTTATGAGAACTAGAGGGCGCTGCCTGACATGAGGACAGGTAGGCTACAAGAGAGGGACACAATGTGATAAGATACCCCACTCCTGCACTCCAGTTGGAAAACGCGCAACGATATAGATATACACGCGCTTTATAGCGTACGATAAATGATCTGAGCTGAAGCACTTGAAAAGGAAAAAGCTGTTATGCGCGATTATTCGCTAAACACAAGTGCTCATACTGCTATCATAACCCCCTTCGGGTCATGCACCTTTGACTACATCTGTGTCGGCCTTCAAAATGCTGGTGCGACCTTCCAACGCCTCATGGATGAGATACTGGGAGAAATGCCCTGCTGCGTCGTTTGTCGATGATATCCTGATATTCAGCCCAACTATAAACAGCACATGAAAGGCGTAAGGCAAGTCCTGGAGAAACTTAGAGAAAACGGGCCGGAAGTGCAGGAAGATAAATGTGAATGAGCGGAAAATACCGTAGAATTTCTTGGCCAGCAAATGAGCCCCAAAGGAGTCAAACCCCTCCCGACGAAGGTCCAGGCTATCACCGATTTCCCAAGGCCAAACACCATCAAAGCGATCCAAGAATTTGCTGGCATGATCAACTAGTACCACCGATTCATAGCCAGCCTAAGCAGAAATAATGTCCCCTTTACACGAATGCTTAAAGGAAAAACCAAAATCTTTATGTTGGTGTGACAAACAAGAGACGGGTTTTCAATTAGCCAAAAAAATTCTCATTTTACACGTAGTTACCTGGAGTTTTAATATGTACAGATACATATGAGTGTGTATACTATAATGAGTATGTATACTATCAGTATATGGATATGTGTATATGTATGTATGTACATAGTAAATTTAAGTATAATTATATATATATAAAATATTGTGACATATTTGTTGATTTTTTACCTAAATTACATATATTGTATATGTATTGAATAGTAAAATGAACTTTAAAATGTATTTTTCTAAATAAAAGATAAAAAAAAAGTTCCGCAGGAACACTGTTTCCTCTGTCCTATAGGTCCCTAACCCTGACAACTGATGCAAGTAAGACAGCGATGGGCGTGGTACTCGAGCAGGACACAGACGAAGGTCGTCGGCCGTTGGCATTCTTTAGTAAAAAGCTATCTCCAGTGGAACAGAAATACTCATGTTCAACAGTGTTAATGGCAGGCCACCGAGCTATTAGGCGTTTCCGACACATGCTCGAGGGACAGCAAAAACAGAGACTGTTGGTCGGCGCGGCAGCACCATCACCTGTGTACAGTGTCAGTTCTCCTGTACCATCAGGTGCCTGAAGGGCTCTTCTAACAACGTCGCAGACGTCCTTCCAGAAATACCATCAGCGCCGTCCAGATTGGGATATCATATCCCGAGATCGCAGCAGCCCAGAGGGATGACGAGGACCTGGAGCGACTTCAGCGGGGAAGTCCCTCCCTCTTGTGGAGGGATTTCGGTACAGACGACGGAGAGATGACCATCGCCTGCGAAACGAGTATTGGACGAACTCGACCCTACTTACCGTCGGCCTTAAGGAGGAAGGCTTTCAGTCTCGCCCATGACCTTCCATGCTGCGCTTTTCATTAAATTCCTGATAGGCTTGTAAGTTAGGTTACTTGATATTCTGCATTCGTAAACTTACCATTTACCTGTGTATTATTTTTTTATTAATAAATAATGGGTCTTTATTTTTCAGTTCTTGACTACTTACTCAGTATTTTTATGGGGAAAATAAATTAAGTGACAGATGTTAAAGGTAAAAACTACTTAATTTAGAAATGCTGTTTTACATAATTCACGTGTGAGAGAATACACATGTGAAAGGTCTATATCAAATTTTAAACGTAAGCAAATTAATGTAAGCCACCCTCACGGGATTATTGAAAATTCTATTTGCTCAACACTTATAGTGGAAATGTGGTTTGGGTATTGGTTGTGACGAGTCAGATGCCCTTAAATTAGAAAATGTGATAATGTGATGGTCAGCTACACTTCATGGACAAAGGTCTTAAGCAATGTGGCTAAATATAGGATTTAACGACAGTGAAAAGAATGTTAAGTTATACATAATAAAAAAAAAATTTAATATTGAAGGCAAGGTTCATGGTTAAATATAGGATTTAAAGCAGGTGAGAAGAACTTTAAGTTACAGATAAAAAAAAAATTTTAAATACTTTAAATTCTTGTTCAAGTATTGCGCGACGTATTTAGGAGGGTGGGGGGAGTGGAGGTCGTTTGACAAACAAATCTGGTTGACCAAATGAAGCTTTGAGATGGAAGTTTTTTTTTTTTTTTACTATAAACTTAATTTTTTACGATTTCCGTTTGACAGGTCACTTTGATTCTGAATAACCTCATAAGTCCCAGCACTTTGCTGTTTGCCTAAATTTCATATTCCATTCAATTTAGTACGTCACTAGTATAAGGTAATGACCATTTATTTTCACAACTATCCGTGAAACACCCGTAGGGTGGTACCGCCGTCACTGCACCTCATGCGGTGCACCATAGGCATTACTTAAGGCTTTTTGCAGCGTCCCTTCGTCCTCTAGCTACAACCCTTTTTCTTTCTTTCTTTCTTTCTTTCTTTTATTGTACCTGTATTCGTATTCTTTTATATCCGTCTTTCCATCCTCTCCTATCGAATGTTTCATAGTGCAACTGCTAGGATTTCCTCCTGTTACACCTTTCAACCTTTCTACTCTCAAATTTCTTTCATCGCCGAATGACCTCATAGGCTTAAATGCTATATTCTATTCTATTCATGAAGCCAGTAAAGACTAATAATTCTCAGGACTGGTTCTTTAGGATAGTAACTATTGCAGATACTATTGGCTAAGCGAGTTTGTGAATTTAACACCAAATAGTAGATAAATGAGCAAAATAATCGAACTTAGTAATCAAAGACGTTTGGAGGATTTTAACATGACTGCCGTATCATATGAAATGGTATTTGTGTTAATGGGTCTCTTTAATAGCTATTGTTTCTGCTTATTACGGAAATGAAAGTTGTAAACTACTGAAGGAATTTGTAAATTAGTGAATGAAGTAAAATACTGGTTATTAAAAACTTATTGGTACATAAGCCCCATATTTTACAAACAAATTCTCAATATGGTTTTAATAAACTGGTTGCTCTAGAAAAGAATAGATGTGGTAAAATGTTATTGCCTTTTAAATACGTTCAGTTAAATGTAAAGAAAACGAATCTGAGAAACTGGCACCAGGCACGAACAATAAGCATTACATATTGTGAAATAAGTAACTCGAAAATTATAGGGGGTTACTTACCAGGATTATTATCTCAGTTAATTTGGAAAAAGGTAAAGGCTACTGAGGGTTTCTTTACGAAGAGACATCTTGGGATGCTGCTAAGTCTGTTTTTATGCAAATCTTGCCGTCGTTTAAAATGGGTCGCGCTATAAAGGTCAATAGATTTGCTTAGGGAGCTTTATCGTAACTGAACTTTTTTTGAACGGAAAAGCCGAAAGGGAAATAAAGAGCTGAGGAATTGGAATATAGAATTTAGGCTCAAAGCCAAGCACTGGAACATAAAAGATCATTCAGCGCTTTAGGGAAATTTACAGTAAGAAGGTTTGAAAAATGTAACGTGAGGAAAACCTTTCAGCTGCACTGTGAAACAAAATTAAAGAGGGTAAAAAGTCGGGTGGAAGAAAGAGAACATGAAGGGAGGTAGAGAAAAAGGAATGAAAGAGGTTGCAGCTAAGAGCCGAAGGGACACTGCAAAGAACCCTAAGTAATGCCTACAGTGTACCACGTGAGGTGCACTGACGGCACTACCCACCTACGGGAGAGTTAAGGAATTACTTAAGTTATGGATGGCAGACTCAATAAAGAATTACTCGGGCCGAGGAGGATAGACCAGAGGTAGGGGCGAGGAAGTGAGGCGCGAAAATAAATTGCTTAGGCCGAGCAATAACTTCAACAAGTATGAATGGTGTCATAGTGGTAGCCAGGCACATGCACGATATAAAAGAAAAAAAAAAACAGCCGCATGCATGGCATTAATCGTTTATGTGTAAAACATCGTGAACAGATCACACAAAATTTTAGCTTATGTAAAAAATTTTGTATAAAATAAGTATTGGGAAGCCTTCTGAGTAAATTATATATATATATATATATGTATGTATATATATATATATATGCATATATATATATATGTATGTGTGTGTGTGTGTGTGTATGTGTGTGTGTATGTGTGTGTTTAAGCATTAATATGCATGCATGGCATGTATATGTCTGTATGTCTGTGTATATACAAGTGAATGTATGTACACACACACATATATATATATATATATATATATATATATATATATATATGTATATTTTGCATGTACGTGCATATACTCATTACGTATTTTCTTGTAACCGGCAGCATCGTCGGTCCGTGTCAGGCTTCACAACACCGGGCATTACCGTGAGTTTGGTCAACTACCGGTGTTGGAAGTTCGCTGGTTTGTCCCTACTTTATGCCCGATGCCACAATAGACAGATTATGGAGGTGTGTGTGTGTGTGTGTGTGTGAGTATTTTTGTATTTATATTACCAGAATCGACTGTTTGGTTTTCTCGCTTCGACACTGGACACTTGGTGGATGACCTTATTTGAAAACCAATAGGCAACGGAAAGGCTCAGTAGCCTAGTCAGCTATGATATGAGTGCTACAGTACGGGACTGAATGAAAAGGACACAATAACCAAAAAAACCGAGAAAGGATGAATTCTGGGAATCAAAACTTGTGAAAACAGCACTGTCTTCATAGTGCATGTTACATAACTTTACTGTATCAACATTAATGGTAACCTTCCGTTTGCAGAGGTGGATCCACTTCGTCCTCGTTATTCTTTGTATATAGACACTGAACCCACTATGGGTTCTGCTACGATAGTGGATATATAGTTAATGTACTCTGTGCCTCAGTGATGAGCTTTACCTGGTGTGTTTGGTTTACAAAATATGAAGATATCCTTGGTTGAAATTTCCAGCAGGTGCGAAGCCAAATATCTTTTATATCGACTTGGTCTGTTAATTGACCTTGTTTCGCTGAGTGGATTCATAGCGTTTCTTTTTTTATAAGAAGGAACTTGATTACTTTTATCTAGTAAATCGTTGTCCATTTAGTTATAACAAGGTAGGGCATGGCATTAAAAAAATAGTTTACAAAGCCGAATCCTTACATTTTCGGGATCAAATAATAATGAAACAATGATTATCAAATAAGATTACAAATCATAATCGTTGTTAGAGAGATGATGCATCCCATGATCACTGGAGATGTCAAGCCAAGGTCAGTTTATATTACTGTAACAACACCCTAAAAGCTATCCCCATATTTGCCTAATGGTTGTCAGCTGTCGTCTCCAGCCTACAATACGCGTAGGACAATTAAATATCAATAATGCCTTGCGTGTTCTTTTTCCTCTAAAAACTGTTTCTGTGCTTGTAGATCTATCGTGGTTCCAAAATTTTTATTTATTTATTTACTTATTTATTTACTTTTTTGGAAAGGATGGAAGTGAAGAGTCTTTTCATGACAGTCCCATCACCTGAAAAACTGACTTAACCGAACTGGGTTAAATCAACCTCACCCTAACCGAGCAAAGGTTTCATTAAAGTTCCATCAAGGAATGCAATGCTGCTCCATTTATTTCCTAACTGGATCGGAGTCTGGTAATTATAAGCGTATGCAAAAAATGGGTTTGGAAATCATGAAGTTAGGAGTTTACTGTGTCTTTAATTTACACACACACACACACACACATATATACATATATATATATATATATATATATATATATATATATATATATATATATATATATATATATATATATGACATTTTTATCACACCGTGATTTATATACAATCATGAAGCTACAACAAAAGTCGCTTAATAATATTAAGCGACATTTGTAGCTTCATGATTATATATATATATATAAATATATATATATATATATATATATATATATATATATATATATATATATATATATATATATATATATATATGTGTGTGTGTGTGTGTGTGTGTGTGTGTGTGTGTGTGTGTGTGTGTGTGTATGAAGCAGGTAGTTGGCATTTTCTAAAACCTTGAACGAATATCCAAGTCCAGAAATCTTAAAGATTTTTTTTATTAAAAACATGTGGCGCGACGTGTCAAGACTAGCATCTCATTCTCAAGATAAAAAGCAGCTAACATAAAATTAATACTAGTGTTAATTGATTAAAAAAATAGTCATAAAAGTTACAAGAACGGGAGGTACAAAGGTGCCGAAGAAGACCGGAGGTTTAAATGGTGAACTGCCGGTTTTATAAATAATGACTCTAAAATTGTCAACACTTGGTGGTTCGGCGCCCTGCCCAGAATTTTGCAATCTTTGTATTGGATATTACTTTCGCATTTTTTTTTTTTTTTTGGCGTGGTCTCGGATATTAGAGAACTCAGGATTATTTAACCTGACACCAGTTCGATAACTGACGCCCTTATGACAATCGATTTGCACCTTTAACAACCTCAGTGACGATCCCACGTAAGTCCCCAGACTACATCTAGGGCAATCGAATTTATATATGACACCTGAGGTCATCAAGGAACTTGGCTGTCTTTGAATTTGATAAGACTTCTTATTGTAACTGGATTGATGGGAATGATATTTAGTTTAATGGCAGGAGCACATTTATAAATAAGACCTCGTAATTTTTTGTAAAAGTACTCATCATGAATCAAAAGAAGGCTAGCATGGAAGGGCAGTTTAGGTGCTGTAGGTATACTGCTTTTAGAAAAAAAAACTTTGTTAAATTTAAAAACATGCCTGTAAAGCAAAGATACTGGAAAGCAATTATCACTAAAATACTTATATAAAAACTTCTATCTCGAGGTCAAACGAGTTCCAACAGGAAGTTATCGAAAATGCTCGATGCAAAATAATAGAAACAATTTAATTTAAAGTGAAAGAAACAATGACTATAAAAATTAGACCAAGACCTGTAAAGGTCTTTTTTTTCCGAAAACGGGTGTGCGGAAACCAAGCAGTCATCGATAAATTAAAATATCTAGAAAGGTTAATTGGTTATCTTCCTCGTATTCTAAACTGAATTTTATTTTTGGGTGAGCTAACTAATAAAACCCAAAAACCTTTCAGCATCAAATTTTGTTTTAAAAAAGGCAAAGTTATCATCAAAGTAACTTCTGTTAAATAAAGGATAGTAACTTAGAGGACAGGTCTCCAACAAGCGCCCATCCAAGGAGCACATGAAAATATCTGCGAATATGGGTCCTAATGGGGAACCATTACCATACCATCAGTGTACATAGGACGGGTCATTAAAAATGAAAGCAGTGTCCTGCACTGACAACTGTAAAAACGTTTTAAAATAATCGTCGTTAAAACCAGCAGAAACAGTTAGGAAGAGGAAATGATTATCCAAAATAATTTGGATAGTTTCCTCCACAGGCACGTTAGTAAAAAGGGACTCTATCAAAACTGACCATAAATAGGTCGGAATCTTTGCAAAGGATCTTTTCTTTAGTATGCAAAGAGTTTCTTAAGCTCTATTCGTTTGATGTCAATGGAGGAAGTAAAGTGTGGTCAAGACGACAACGCTGTTCTGTTCCCTTCTCCCTTTCTCATGGCTTGTTTCCTTCCTTTTAACCTAGTGTAGATTTTTGTAACTTTTATAATTAATTTTTTCAATCAATTAACACTAGTATTTTAATTTTATGTTGGTTAATTTTTAGCCTGAGAATGAGAAGCTAGTCTTGAAACGTCGCACTATAAGCTTTTGATGAAACGTCTTAAATACTTCAGGGATGTGTCTTCTCCTCCCCCGATTTGGATATTTATTTTATATATATATATATATATATATATATATATATATATATATATATATATATATATATATTTATATATATATATATATATATATATATATATATATACATATACATATATATATACATATATATACATATATATATATATATATATATATATATATATATATATATGTATGTATAAAATACTTGAATCATAGTTTTCACTCACTCTGATCCATGACATTTTAAAATATTCAAATGTCAAGTTACAAAATAGTCCCTTAAAAATGGCATTCATTGCACCTTGGGAATAATTTGTACCGAAAGGTCAGTATATTTAAATGTACCTACCATGATCTGGAATCGAACTAATGTCTTTTAGGGTTAGTACAAGGAAAACTGTATACACTCAGGTGCCATTTTAAACGAAGAACTCCTTTGAACATCACTGTTCACAACATGCCCGCAACTTCGCTGATTCAGTTGTCCCAGTTTGTTCATTGTTGCTTTGGGCTGCATCTAATTTTCTCAGTAGAGGGATAAACCCTGATCATCAAAGCGAGAGGCAGCTGTGGCTTTGGCCGTGACAGATTAAGCCTTATTTGTTTGTTTATCACATCCCCAACTGATATTCAAAGCTGTTAGAACTTACATGTTTATTACGTAAGTTGTGTTATGAAGGGGTTTGTTTGCTATATATCTTGCTTTTAGGGCATTGCATTTGCCAATTTATGCTACTTATCTTCCCTAAAAATTATAGGGATTTAGATGGTGACCTCTGAGGGTTGTAATACGGTATGTATCCACCTTTGCGGCGTGTTTTGTATAAGCCCGTTGGGGATGACAAAAGACTGTAAATATCTTAAAAATAGTGACCCACAAGAAATATTAGTTCTAGATAACGACCCCCGAACTTTGCTGGGGGTCAATATCCAGGAAAGATCCAGTTATAGTAACAGAAAGGAGATATTACTCTTCAACTATTTAAAAGTAATGCAGGCATATTAACTACACCTAATGGAAACAATTAAGCTCTATAAATAATGCACCTCAATTAAAACACGACCATATTATTCCAATTGTATGTAGATTTTAGAGCAGCTATAGAACCTTTGACGAACAAATAGTTCATGTCTGTACAGAAAACGCTACTGAAAAAAAAATCCCGGTAATTCGGAAAGTATCTGAACTTAATGAAGCTTTAACGTAAACAGTACGTAACTAAATTAGAGTGATTTATAAGATACTATAAACAAATTTTAATGCGTTTCCTAGATTTGTGCCTTCGCCACAATGCTCGTGAAAAAATCATAACTAAATATATCTTAGTACGCCATTAAAACATTCCATTATAAGATAAACATTCAAAGCGGACATATTAATCTTTTCATTATTCAAATTCTTGAATTTGCATGATGGTAATAATCTTTAAGCAATTTTCCGGCAAGATGCCTACCAAAGGAAGGAAGGAAGCAAGGTACGTTGGTTAGCTGTTACTTTATCGCTGGCATTTGACGGTACATCTGACATGTTCTTATGAAATGCAGCCTCGTGTGATTTAAAAATGTAACTACAGAGGATAAAACTATTATTTCAAAGATTTAAGCCGTACAGATATTTGCAATGTGAACTAAAAAAAAAAGTAAAGATGAGAATATTTCAGTACCGACATGAAATGAATTTATATTGCGAACACTTTTACTACCAGGATGTTCTTCCTTTATTATATTGTTTCTCATCACCCAGTCCTTTCGTCCTGTTATATCCATTCAAAATTCATTATCCCTTTTAGATGCAAGTATCTCTGCAACAGACTTGCACAGCAGCACATGTTCATTAACTTGACATTGTTCCGATGCAGTTTTAAACTTCCTTTCACAATTCAGCATGTTCTGAGGCTCAACACACTGCAGTGTTCCCTCGGACTTACTAATGGAGATGATGTTACCTCCCTTTTGAATGCAGGTGCTTCACGTTTCCATTTCACCCTGGAATCACTACAAAAGGCTTCTTTACTTTTGAATGGTTTCTTGCATCAACTATCGGGTTCTTTTATTATTTAAAAGATATAAAGTTAGTCACTTTATCGGGCATGATTCTCATTTTGACTCTCGACATCAGTGCAGTAATAAACAAAACACACACGAGAATTTTATAAAGCAATGTCCACGTGATTGTTTGCAACTATGTAACTATTTCTTAGTCCAGTAAGTTATATGTAATTCCAGCTGATATATACGCCTGGTAGTGTACTCACATCAACATTCTCGAATAGCCAATATTATCATTGTCATCTTTTTTTTTTTTCAACATTATCCTTCCTTCACGTGAATCAGCATTTCTTTAATAATTACTATCATTGTTTTCGTTGTTGTTGCAAAAAACTCATTATGACTAAAATTTCAATTTACAGGAAAAAAATAATAGTCATCATGATCAGAAGGGTACGTATTCCATAAACCTAGGGATCTAAGCTATTCCTATAATATATATATATATATATATATATATATATATATATATATATATATATATATATATATATATATATATATATATATATATATATATATATATA
>NC_089798.1:2962934-3010434 GCF_040412425.1 Macrobrachium rosenbergii
ATATATATATATATATATATATATACATATATATATATATATATATATATATATATATATATATATATATATATATATATATATATATATATATATATATATGTGTGTGTGTGTGTGTGTATGTGTGTGTGTGTGTGTGCTTTGTGCAGCGTGATGCAAAGATCATCAAAAGTTTCATTGGCTAAGTACACTAAAGGATCGCCTGTTCTAAAGCTAGTTCCAAGCTAAGCCTAATGACCTCTCCCATTACCTATTGTTTGTAACCAAGGTCATCTGCAAGTCGTCCATAGTTGAAACCGACAATGCGAAGCCCTCAACATCTTAACCCTATCCAGTATTCCGTTACCAATTATTTATGGTGCTTTTCCTGAGCTAGATCACAATTTTTGATTGTGGCTCTAATCCTTAGTTAACCTGATCTTACCCTGAGCCCAGGCCCTAACTAAGGTTAATCCTTCAACTAATGAGAAATTAAATTTTTTTCTTTTCCCCTCTGTATGTAATACGATGAGAGGGACCGGAAATTATTTTCAAACACCGCCGCACGTTTTCGCCGAACTGGATATTGAAACATTGACGGGTTAGTTGAATGAATCTTTTTATATCATGGTTATCTAAACATCAATTTCAGTTTGTCGGGTACACTATCGATTTGTTGAGTATTAAGAAAAATAAATCCATGTTCATATTACCCAAGAAAAGCCTGTGTTCGTGTTATTGGTTTTTTGGAAGAGCATTTAAGATAATTTGTGATTTCGCTTATATATTCTTTTCGGTCTTTTTTTTAATATATATGCTTGTATTCTGCATACTATACACATTTCATTTATTAAATAAACAGGAAAACTGCTGTCTTCTTGAAATGTAATTTTTTTTATGAATACTGGCCACAGTATTTACTCCTACCATTGTCTGCAATTTACATTTCTTTATTCTATTCCGGAAAATCAAAATGCATTTTAGTTAGGATTAATTCTGACTTGTAGCCAAAATCATTTTTATTTTAATTTCACAGTATTTTTACATTTCTAAGCTTTCCATGAAAATTATTTTCCAAAGAATCACTGCATCCAGTGACTATATTATTTCCGTGAATATTCAGTTTCCTCGAAAAATATTATTATATACAAAAATGAATAATTTGCCAGACCATTGCACTAAAGATTTTCATATAAAATATATGATAGCAACAATTTTCAAATTACAGGTCACATTTCCTAAGAAATAATTTCCGATTTTTTATGAGGGCAACTAATCACTTTTGAAGTCCTACATAAAGAAAATGGCATAGCGGAGAGAATCAGGCAGGTCAATTGTAATTCAATTAAAGTGGGAGGGTTCTGTTGTGGGGCCGTTTGAAATGGCTTACCTTTCTCAATTAAGTATTGTACCTTGATTTCGTTCGTGACTAAGTAATATTACTATTGTTGCCAAAGAAGTTAATTCGTTTCTAAGAAGTTATAGGCATGTTAGTTGGGTTGAACACTGGTTCATACACAGACACAGAGGTCTACAGGAGTTAAAATTTATGTTAGGCACGGGATATGTTTCATTCATTGCGAGAAAAACTTCCATAAGTAAAACAGTTTAACCACCATAAGATAAAGGCTAAATGTAAGTAGAATGGTGGAATTGTAAGTGACAGTAGAGGATGTGTAAAGCACATTAATTATATCTGTGATAGATGAGGACCATAAAATAATAAGAGCTTTTATAAATAAAGGGGAACTAATAACTTTCCATAGACAAGTATTTTTCCCGAGATTTTATCTAGGAACAAAATCAGATTTATAGTTAACACAAATTCTTCTTAGTATATTACGACTTTTCCTACACCCAGGCTAGTGCAAGTGTCAGGAAACGTAAACAGTTAGACTAGAATTAATATTATATTATATGTGAGAATGGGTTGATTATGAGAAAACGGAGAGGAAGTTAGACCAGAAAGAGGAAACGAGAAAGGGTAGGGTGTTCACTAAATATTCTAAATAGAATTCAATAATGGAAGTGTGATAACCTGCCGTTTTATGACCTAAAAATTTTTGCATGCCTGCAGTTTCAAACGTAACCACTCTTCTCATGAGGAAGTAGTTTACGCTCACAGGGGTTCATTCACAAATAGAATGTGTTATCAGCTGACGTTGGTTCATTAAGTTATTTTGTATTGTTAACATTCAGTTGCCATTGCTCGTGATTTATTTTCATCTATAAGATGAAAATCTTGTGTGAAGAATACTGGCTAGCTATGTTTCACTGATAGAATTTCATCTTAGAAAAAACATTGCGTCCCCTCTTTCTTTTTAGCTTAACTTCTTTCTGAAATACAACATATTATTTTACTCAAGTTAATATTTTCATGACTAAATCAAAATGAGCAAGCTTTAAACTATTCCTGTTAACTAATATTCTAAATTTAACAAGAAATCTCAGTAAAAAACTGATGGCTTCTTCATTTGTTAATGATTAAGGTTTAATTTGCAGCTTGCGATACCGCACATATGGTGATTACTATCTTTATAATGAATAGCATTAGAGATATTCATCATTATGGTACTCACTGAATTACTTGGTTATAAACTATTATTTTCCAAGATTCAGGTTACTGTCCCGTGCTTGCTCCCTAATATCCATTAATGTACGAATGGCTCTCTTTAAATGAGGGGATTTTTATGCCACATCGTGAAAACTAATCTACAGTGATTTTATTTATCCTGCATGTACAACTCTGCAATAAAACACTATCGTGTAAACTTCAGAGAAATGTGTGGCTTCAGGAATTATCGAAATCTATGAACTGGATTCTTGGGCCTTAGTGTTTGGAGGGTTATATTTGGATCTGTTAACCGTCAGTCAAGTGAAGATTATAAATAGTCATAAGATGTAAAAATCCCTACCTTGAACTAGGCAACCCTTTAACGAAAATGCTGTGAGGAATCCATTAAGGAAATTATCTATAATAAACCAAATGACGAAAACTCTTTGCATTTGGCTAAAATAATTTAATATATGGAGTCATACCCGACCAGACAGTTAGGTTATGTTTTCGTTTACATGAGCGATTGTAGACATATGTTTTTATACATGAATATCTTTAATGTTAGTTTATATACGGGACGAGTTGAGTGAGACTGAAAATATCCTTTTTTTTTAAAGTTAAGGTTTGTACTGTATATATCATTTTCACATGGAAAAGGTAACTTCAGGAATCAGCATATTTCGACTGAAGGTTTATTCTCAATTTGCACGTTAAACCAAAGACATCAGCTACCCTTAAAGTTTTGTGCTTGATAAAATTTGCAACTACCCCAGAAGGATTTTAGCGCTCACAAAAATATACACCGAGATCTTGAAGGAAACACCCTGTAGGGCTTATTGCAGTCAGTGCACCTCATACAGTGTACTGTAGGATTTATTTAAGGTTCTTTACAGCCTTCTTCGGTCTCGAGCTGCAACCCCTTTCATTCCTTGTTTCATATTTTAACTGCGAGGTTTTCCTCCTGTTACACCTTTTAAACTTTTGTATTCTGTTTCCCTTTCAGAGCTGGATGACCTTATAGGTCCTTGCGCTTGGTCTTCGGCCTAAAGTTTATATTCCATTCCATTCCATTTAAAGCAATAACTTCCGAAATAATGTTCCATTGTTAAAATGGATTCTGCGAGAAAAGTAAAGAGAATATTTACCATTCATGAGCTTTATAACAAATACTCAAAACTGCTTAAATTTAAGACTGAATGATTTCCTTTTCGTTATGAGCATGCTTCGGGGGAATTTGTACTATGCACAAATTTAATTTTATGAATTTGAAAAAAATTATCTGAACATTTTTTGATAAACTTTTTTAAACAGAGAAACAGCTTAGAGACTTGGGGTATCCCAATGCTAATTCCTGGTAATTCCTGCAACAGTTTCGGGCATATTGACCAAACCTCACACCTCAGCAAAATTATCCTAACAAAATTATCCTTCTCATTGGATGTGGTCTTGAACGACAGATATGGTTGATCAAATAACACCAGTTGAAGACAAGTCATATACTTATGGAAGAATATGAAACGGGAAAAAATCTTTTGAAATAAGGAATGGAAACGATTAGAATATTATCCTAAATTTCAAACCCACTGTGACAAAATTAAATCTCGAATATGATTATGGGTTTCGGGAATTCCCAACATGGTGCTCTCGAGCACCAATATGTTAGAGCAGTGCTTACGAGTACCAGCAATTTTTGGCCTGAATGTTAATTAATAGCTGATCCCTCGATGTAGACTTCATGTCAGTTATATAGGAGAACTGCTTAATAAATGCATATTATTTTCTGATTTGTGTATATATTGCAGCTAATTGACGATTCTGAGTGATTAAACCCGTAATTTACCCCCAAGGAAGCAGCCATTTTCCAACAAAAAAATAAATTTTTTTTCATACACACATTCAACTATGCAACATTATTTAATTTTATTCTTTGAATTAACTCAAGTAATTTAGCTCATGTAGTGCATTTTCGTCCAGAGAGAGAGAGAGAGAGAGAGAGAGAGAGAGAGAGAGAGAGAGAGAGAGAGAGAGAGAGAGCTGATACTATTATTTCCTGTTTGTTTGTTGGTTTGATTGTGTTTTGTCTTAATCAGAATCATTTCTCTATGTTTTCTATCGCCATTCCATGCAAATCATATGCTTTATGTAACAAGCATTACATTTTCAAAGGACAAAAATCTTAAGAGCTCTGGATAATACTTGTAATGTAAATGCTGAGAAATATCTGCTTCAATTTTGTACGTTAATCATTTGTTAAAAAAGTCAAGTTTTTTTTTTATTAAAACAACTCCTATTCAGAACTTTATTCATTAATTTCCAAAGTGGATTACTATTTTTGCTTTGATATTTTTTTTTATTATTATTAAAAGCGTGCAATGAAATAAACATGCCTAGAGCGAACATAACCTGTGCCAATTAGAACCTGGACATATACTGTATGTAAACATGTAACTTGTAAGATGCATATATTTTATGTATATGTAGATCGTTAGAGCAAGCTATTTTACTTAATTTTTGAGGCCGTATAAATGGTCATTATGAAAACGTTCAAAGGTATTTGGAAAAGTTTCCATGAATTTTTTTCTACTTGTTATTCACTATGAAAACTTGTTCAGTGTATGGAGCAGTCTATCATCTTTCTTGGATAGACCATTATGCTTTACATCTTTTTCTATATATTTTTCAAAAAATTCTGGCAAAAATTAATAACTCCCTAACAAAATTCTGAGATGCACAAGTTTTAATTGTGAATCTTTTGTAAAAGTTATCAACAATTCTTGTGCCCTTTCAAATAAGTCGTATTAAATGGACTGCTTTATGAATTATAAAAATATGGCGAGGCTTTCATTATCATGCTTTCATTATTTTGTCGCAAACTTCGTAAATGATAGTGTTAAAATGGACGAGAAATTTCTAAACTCCACTAATGGACTAAGAGTTTATTAAAGAGCTTTACATTTGCTTAGGAAGAACAAAAGCATTTTGCTTCTTATTCTTTTCTATTATCAGGATGAGGGTAAAGTTATTGTGTGAATATTATCAGCCACTGATTATTCTTGCGCATAACATAATCAGTTTTATCTATGATATTTTTGATAAGGAATGTTAACATGTAACGTTATGGGGAGGTCAGTTTTGGTAATCTGGATTCCTGTTAAAGATATAAGCCGCATACGAATGCAGAATATCAACTTTAAAATAAAGGAGCGTGTAAATAAAGTTCTGGGTGCATCTTTAGCAAGGTGAACTGTAGCTGAAGTCAAGAAGAATTCAAGGTAACGATGACCAGGCTTAGCCCAGTATTTGATCATACTGAATATACGGCCTTTTGCGTGGGAATAAACGACCAAGCTGACACAATGATAAGCTGGATACTCCAGTCAGTTAATCAGGAAATCTTAACTTCTTGATTTCTTAACACTGTGGAAACGCTTGTCACTACGATGCCTAGATCCGAATAAAGAAAGAAATGAAGATATCCTGATGCCCGGGTGGGATTCGAATTGGCATCCAGGGTATCAGAATGAGGAATTTGTAAAGGAGGTTGAATAGTAGATTTACATGCACTCTAAAGAATAATATTCATAAATATTCATTTAGAGAAAATGATGACATTAGAGAACTGGTAGAGAAAAAAGAAATTGTTTCATTGGATACAGTTCCATGGCAGAAAATGTCCATTAGTAGTATACAAGAGAATACACAAGGCAGTCAAGAACAAAGTAGGTGAAAAGGGAAAGGACTGAAGGCAATTGACTGAAAAGGCCAAGAAAATCTTTATGAAGGGGGATTTCTACCTTTGAAAAATTAATAAATCAAAAATATTAGTCAGAACACAATATGCAATATAAGACATTTACTTTTGAAAATGATACAGTTGGGATTCACTGGAGTGTTCATTTTCAAAATTTGTTAAATCTGGAGGATGGGAAGAGAGGCAGATTTGAGTTATTGCAGGAATGAAACCGTTTACTATAAGTTTAGAAATGTCTTTGTAAAAGATTGATGAGGATATAAAACAACTGAAAAGCTGATGACCAGATTCATCATGACACGGATTGAATACATATTCAATGATGATTAGGTGGCTGACCAGGGTATATGAGGTATGTATGCAAGAATGACGAAGAGATTATATTGGGACAAGTGAAATGGATAACTGCTGTTTTTATAAGGCTATAGGACACAGTGGTGACTGCAAGAATTAAAAACAAGATACTACTTGATATATCAGGAAAGAAGTAAATTTGTATATTCTTTGAGAAAGGAAAATATGACAGAGGGATTGATAAAGGAAAAGCATTTGAAGTTTAGTCTGTGAAGAACGTGACTACATAAAGCGTTCATTATGAAGCAGTAGTGTGAGGAGTCTAGGAGTTAAGGGAAGCTGACAGAGGTATTGAGAAAGGTATTGATGATGTATAGTGTGCAATGTATATTGTTGCATGAGTTGAAAGTTTTTAGGGTGGGAGTAAAGCACACTGGTGCTTCACTAGCTTGGTGGAAAAGCAGGGCTGACATACGGTTTTTCTGTCTCTGAGGTTTTCTAATATTTTTATGGGTGTGATGCTATAAGAATTTTGAAAAGTGGCATATGACGTACATATGAAAATTTTCAATAAGGAAATTAATAAAAAAAGGAGTGTAAAATGCGTGGTATTTACATATGATGATTTATAACTGGTAATGATGAAAGAAAAGTAAATGTGAGTGAGGACACTGAATTTTTTTCTGTTTAATTCTTGTCCTTCACCTGGCCTGAGCCTCGAACCTTCTTTGCCTGAATCACAAGGATTACCGGAATTTATGAGGGAATAATCTCAGATTTTATACCAGGTGCAACCTCTCGTGTTCCACATCCTCTCGACGGTATGTGCATTCTCAAAGCTATATTTTACATATATAACAATATATATGACGAATATACCAAACTGATGTGCTATAACTATTTTTGATATTACAAGAGCTGGGTAACTTGTGGGATTTCATAACCGAAAGTTTCATTTTACAGGAAACGCTTTGGTAACGACATAAACCGTAAAGCCAGTAATATTTGACGAGGCTTGTTGCTTATGGATGAGAGAAGTCCATAAGCAACAAATCTAGTTGCTCGTTATGTTCAGGCCATATTTTATATGTTCAGTTCGTTATAATCCCAGCAATCGGAATTTTTCCGTTTATTATAGTTTTTATGATATCACCATATTATAAGCTAATTGCTTATTAACAATAATGAAGCTTAAACATTCATGCATACTTACATACATAGAATAAGTACGCAGATTCATTATATGACTATCCGTTTCATCAACTAAGTTGAAAAATGCTGAGTCTGGATGGATGACACCAGGAGAAGTCAAACACTGTCGCAGTAAAACCTAACTGAAGTTACATGGGGTAGGGCAAGGGGTAGCTTGATCTCATAAATAATTACTGAAAACCAGAGGCTTCACACCTGGTACAACACCGCATATCAAAAGGTTCTTAAAATCTCACTACAGATGTCCGTCACGTGCAAGTTTCCTCAGCACAGCCCGGCTTTCCTTTCCTACTTGCCTTTACTTGACCCTCATTCTGATTCTCCCTGCCATACGTACATTATTCTAACCTTCTGTCCGTGAAGGTCTGCATAGGGCTAACAACCATATCATAAGGTTTCTCGAAGGTAAGAACGTTTTATCCAAGGAGCAACGCCGAAAGTTCGTGAGGTCAATCCCTTTGTTTTGTGACCTAGAGATGCACACACACACACACACACACACACACACACACACACACATATATATATATATATATATATATATATATATATATATATATATATATATATATATATATATATATATATATATATCCAGATCACAAAGGAGGAACCTCACGAACTTTTGGGGCCTCTTCATAGGCTGAAGGTAAAGATAATCTCATGTATGGCAGGAGAGGGTCAGACCGAGAGTCAAGTCAAGGCAAGTAGGAAAGGAACGCCAGGCTATGTGTGTGTGTGTGTATATATATATATATATACATATGCATATATATACATATATATATATATATATATATATATATATATATATATATATATATATATATATATATATATATATATATATATATATGTTCATTTACATTTATGTTACCGTACGTCTATGTATGCATATAAGAATATAGTTTTGTCAGCATATCTGACTATTAAAGATAAAATTTTACCGAACATATAACTATAGCCAGATCATCAAAATTTCAGGTTCATGTGTGAGTGGAGACGCATGTCCTCCGATTGGAAACATTTTTATCTTAGAATTAGCGTTATTCCTTTTTTCCTCAGAGTTAAGCGCGGATTACAAAATAATTACAAAGGATTCATTCCTAATCACAAGTGTAATTTGTTTCTGACGCTAATTGCTAGATTTATAACGTCGAAACAGCAACTGTCGGTCATTTTTCTCTAACCACTTAATTATTTTTGTCCACTATTTGATCTTCAATGCTTTATAACTACGTAATTTTGTTATCCGATTGTGCCTATAATCAAAATAAAATGTTCATCTAAGCTATCGAGTACAAACCGTAGTGCACTGTTCTTGTGGCCTTTTCAAAATATTCCCAAAAAGCATACTGTCACCTCCGTTTAAACATCATCAGTTACAAAAAATTCAACATAAATCTGTTCCACTTCAAAGGCATACACTGATCTTTTTTAAAAATAGTAGGAAAGATTAATCACTATAGCCTTTGAAAGAATTACATAATTTTTCTTAATTTATTTTTCACTTTATAAATTCCAGATACAATCAGGTTCGTTATTATCATATTTATCACCTAAAGGAAGTTTTTGAAAGATATAAAGACATTTTTTTTTCTTTTACGAAATATGTATACGTATTTGCGCTTATTTATTTCAGTAGTCCCCTTTGTCATTTTTGTAATAAGCACCTACTAAGTCTCCTTTGTCATTTTCAAAAGAAGGACCTATTAAGTCTCCTTTGACATTTTTGTAAAAAGCATCTATTAATTCTCTTTTGTAATTTTTGCAGTAAGCACCTGTTAAAATTATCTCCTTTGTCTTTTTTGTAATAAGCACCTATTATAGCTCCTCTGTTATTATTAAAATATGCACCTATTATGTCTTTTTTGTCAATTTTAAAATAACCACCTGCTAAGTCTCCTTTGTCATTTCTAAAACAAGCCCCTAGTAAGTCACCTTTGTCCTTTTTTTTATAAGCATCTATCATATCTTCTTTGTCATTTTTAAAATAAGCACCTATTAAGTTTCCTTTGTTATTTTTGTAATAAGCACCAATTAAGTCTATTTTGTCATTATTAAAATGAGCACCTATTAGTCTCCTTTTTCATTTTTAAAATTAGCACATATTGTCTTCTTTGTCATTTTTTAAAATAAACAACTGCTAAGTCTCCTTTGCCATTTTTTAAATAAGCACCTTTTAAGTCACATTGGTCATCTTCAAAATAAGCACCTTCTAAGTCTCCTTTGTCATTTTTGTAATAAGCACCTATTAAATCTCCTTTGTCCTTATTGAATAAGCACCTATTAAGCCTCCTTTGTCATTTTTGAAATAAGCGCCTACTAATTCTCCTTTGTCATTTTTAAAATAAGCACCTATGATGTCTCCGTTGTCATTTTTGTAATAAGCACCTATTAAGTCTCCTTTATCATTTTTTCCAATAAGCACCTAATAAGCCTCCTTTGACATTCTTGTCATAAGCACCTACTAAGCCTCTTTTGTTGGTTTTTTTATTGTTTTTTTTTTTTTGTGATAAGCACCTATTAAGTCTCTTTTTTTTCATTTTTGTAATAAGCAACCATTAAGACTCCTTTTAATTTTTTTTTTTGTATAAGCACCTATTAAGTGTCGTTTTTCATTTTTGCAATAAGCTCATACAACGATTTGTTAATAGTTCCCTATCCTCGACTTCAACAACGTGGAATTCTGAACCCCTGACTCATTAACAACCTTGCCCAGCTGACTTATAGTGAGGAAAAAAATATGACACTAAAATTATAGTTACAAAGTAAGACATTATCCACATGAAACTTTAAATGCTATACCATTTGCTTTTTATCTTTTGATTTCCTCTAAAATTACTACATTAAAATGATGTAAATCAGTTGTAGTTTCATAACTAATATGAAACGGTTGCCCAGCAAAATGAAATTTTTAAGTATACATAACTCGTCTCAAAGTGCGAACTGAATTATTTTAATCTGAATGGACCTTGTTGATTTATTATTATTATTATTATTATTATTATTATTATTATTATTATTATTATTATTATTATTATTATTATTATTATTGCATGAAGCTTGAAACTTGCATGTCAGTCTCTCAGGCTACGAATTTTTCCTTTATCCGAAGTGTAAACGATTTTGTTGTTGCAAAAGCTGGTAAAGGTTGCCTGGTGTTTAGACAATGAATATCTATTGTTGAATTTCAAAAACAATTGTTATGTTTCAGTTTTACTTTACTGGAAAGAGAAAATACTGCAGCTTCCTGATTTCATAACATCAACTGATAACCGTAGGCCATTTATCTGAAAACATATAATAAATGCTTCAGAATTTACATTTGGTATGTGAAAAATATCAACAATATCCTTTGCTGCAGCGAATAAGCTGCATGCAATGATAAATCGTACCTGGAACAAAAGCCATGCCGAAGTCGATCAAAGTCCGTATTCACATCTAGTTTCATGGCCGTAGAATGCCCATATGCCCATAAAAAAAAGACGTGTTAATCTTACGAGTGGTTACTTTTTTCAATGCACAACAAACCACAGTGCTTGTAACGAGATGTCTATCTCTGCTCCTAAAAAATTTCCGAAGATGCACAATATTTCATGAGCTGTAAAAAGTTTGGCTAAGAAAATGCAGTCTTGCATTTTCGGTACGTTCTAGAGTTAAAAAAAAAAAAAAACTCTGAAATCTGTCTCGCAACTGGGAATATTTCTTGAAAAAGAGAAATATTTAAGAAAATGATTAACAATCCTGACGAGCAACTTCTAAAACGTTAAAACCTTCTTCTTATAAGAGACGGGATGAAAAGTTTGGGAAGCAGGAAGGAAAGAAATAATACCGGTGCTACTTAGGCTTGTTATCTACGCATCACCTGCTCCGAGGTGCTAGTAATAAAAATGACGGAAGCTCCTTGGGACGCAGTGATTAGTACCAGCCCCTCAGGGATCAAAGTATTATATAAACCCATTTCTATATTGTGTGGTCGACAAATTTTTTATATTAATAAACGATATCTTCGTGCGGCCGTCTACTTTACATTTACCGTACTGTGTTCAGTACTAGCACTTAGGAGTAAGTGACATCAGATAAAAAGTCAAAGTAGCACCTAATACCCATATTTTAGAAGTGAATGAAATATACTTAAGGGCAGAATTTGAGCTGAAAATCCGGAAAATATAAAAAATAACGAAAACAAGCTACCCGGTACTATCAGGCATGACGAATCGAATGGCGTAGTGCGGCCAGGCGTATGACGCAGTTTAAAGGGACAATGAACGCATTTAAATGCCTACGCTGTCCTTTTAAACGCCCACCTGAATATCAGTACTCTTCTTTTTTTATCTACTGTCCACTCAAAAATTGAGATATCTCGATGGTTTTTTTTTAATCGTATCGTTGTAAGTTGTACGATATGTTGGGCGCTTAGTCATCTCCCGGCAGAACTCTTAAACACGCTGGTTGACGAAAACACACGTGGTAATCGTCCGAGATTTTGTTTTTCACGTCGGTTTTTTCATCTTTTACGGCTAATTTTTAGTGTTTTATTTGTGCTGTGACAGGAGGTGACTATAAAATGCGTCCTACAAAGCGCAAGCAAGCTTTGAGAGCTCGTATGCTTGCAGCATTGCAAATAAAACGTGAAAAAGAAAAACAAAACAGTAGCATCAGACTAGCTCTCACGTGTAGGCGAGAGATGGTGATTCATCAAAAGTGTGTGAATCGGTGGAAAACGGTGACAAGGGAACTGTGGAAGTACCGGGAACAAGTGAAATAAGGAAAAAGTATGTTTCCTTTGAAGGGAAGGAACTTCTTGTTAGCGAAAATATTGTCATGATTGGTGAAGACCGACTAAAAGAGCTTGCTGAACTGATTGTGTGTGACAACAAAAAATGCATGTCGAAGTGCAAAGTTAACATGAAACGACATCATTGTGAGGTAGATTTGGTTGTCCAGTGTATCAAATGTGATAAGATAATGTATGAAGATAAGCCTAAAAGTGTAACAGTTCCAAATACGGAAAAGGTTTATACGGATACCAATCTAAGAATGGTTTTATCTTCCCTGATGAATGATGTTGGTTGTATAGGCCTAAAGAGAGAAAGTGGCATTCTAGGTTCACCACCTTATCCTCTTGGATGTTTGATAAATATCAAAATGCCATATGTGATGCTGTGCTGGATAAGCTGTAGACATGAGAAAGGATATACTTTTTCCTCTTACTATCATTGTATAAGCAGTGATGAAAAACCCCAGCATTATTTATGTCCAAATGGGAGTGCCTCATGGTGCTTTTACAATAGGGCTCATGCACAGGGACTTGAACCACACTCCCATAAGGAAATGAAAGTACATTTCAGAGTGACAGATGAAGTGAATGAGGCAATTTTGAAAATATATGAAGACCTGACAAGCCTGACCCTTCTTGAGAAATGTTTGAAAGGAAAGACTCAAAATGCTAATGAAAGTTTGCATAGTAAATTGTGGTCTAAGTGCAGTAAAACAAAATTTTGTGGCTTGACCAAAGTTCAGTTTGCTGCAAGGGTTACTACGATTCAGCACAATTTTGGCTATGGTGATGAACTTGTGCTAACTGAATTGGGCTTAGGACAAACATCTGAAGGTAAAAAGGTGCAAGAGTATTTTGAAAAGAGAAGAACATCACACTGTTCTGAACCACCCCAAAAAGGAGGAAAGGAGGAGCAACAGGAAGAGATTATGTGCCTGGTGGATTCTAAGCTATATATACCTTTAGTTGTATAACCTGGCCACAATGAATCTGTGGCACCAGATGAAACCCACAACTACTTGTATATGTATTAATTATATACTGATATATGTATATTTAGAAATAATATCCCCATCTCCTCAAATAAGAGTGGGAAGGGGACCAGGAGCCATACTGCGTGCCACTGCATCAACACATCTCAATCGTACAGTAAGGTAAGTAGTTTTTAAAAGTCTCTAAGAAGTTTAATTATTTATAATGATTTTCAACACTTTAACTATGCATAATACATATCTACTTATACAAGTAGGCCAAATTTTATGACTATATCACCTCAAATGGAGTAGTAGTCATGCTTTGAATGTTTCGGAAACTTTGAACGCGATTTTCTCAGTTTTAATTTTTTCAGCTAAAATGTAAAATATCTCCGTTAATATGTAAGATAATTTAATGGGGTAAATTGCATTCTGATTGTGAAAGTTTTCTCTAGAGGTGTCATTTGGCAGATTTGTTATAAAGTCTACCTAGGATTTGATAATTTTTTTAATTTTTATTCTGTAAAAAACGTTAATCGGCAAACCTTCGTAAAATAAGTGGTTTATGGAAATCTTGGCAAATAGAGTTTATTTGTACTGTTGAATACATTTTGTGTTTTAATTTTGAAGGCTACAGCTGTGTTAGTTATCTCACTATTATTTTGTAAAAAAAATTATATTTTATTTTATTTTGACCATATATCGGGTAGTTTTGACCTTAGAGTAATTTAATATTTAGTTTACCTTTCGAACTTGGTGAAATCGAGCTATTTCGTTTCCATCTTTTATTCTTGGCGAAGAGAAAGATAATGAATAATATATGAAGAAAGTGAGTTTAGGAAAAAACACGGGAAACAACAGCTACTGATGTATAAAAGACCACATGCGCTCTTCTTCTTCTTTTAATGTGCTTTTTTCCCATTTGTATGAGGTAAGCACGATGCCTTCTTTTGAAGGACTTTGATTTGGCGTTGGGGTAGACCGTAGTCTCGATCGGCTGCCCTGCCTGTCATCGCTTAGAACCCGGTAGCGTATGTACAGTACATGTATTGTACCAGTCACCAGCGCCCTTTCTCCGGGCAGCGAGAAGTTGTTGCGCGGTTAGGTCGACAGTCGAGACTTGTGAGGTGTCTGTTATGTTTTTAGAAGATGCTGGAGTGGCCTTGTTTGAAAGGACCACCTGCATTCACACCTTTATAAAAACGCATGCATCATACATGTAGCATCCATTCATGTAAACACACAGCTATCCACACGTTACATAGGCGTGAACACAGAATTTCGAACACTCACTCTCAAGCTCATTTGCCTCGTCCACACAGACACGCCCAGAAGGACACATAACTATCTGCGCCTACAAACAACCCTGGGATATTCATATATTACATAAGCAATTACAACAAGGTTTATCTCAGAATATGTGGGTATTCATTTTCCTTAAACCTTTAACCTGTCATTTCAATGTAGGCTAACCGTGTGTGCGTGTGCTAATGAATGAATGCTAATTTCTGGCGTTTGTGGGTCTCTGTGTGCATCAGTGTAACAAACAGAGAGAGAGAGAGAGAGAGAGAGAGAGAGAGAGAGAGAGAGAGAGAGAGAGAGAGAGAGAGAGAGAGCTATACATATTTTTTCGTTAGATATGGCTCTTCCATTTGCACTTAATTTAAAAATTAAAAGTGAAATCTGAGGTAAATATTAAATATCAACAAACTATTTAGTTTTCACGAAACAAATAACATGGAGCAATGCGTTCGCACACAACCAAGGTGATCTTACGTTACAGAAACAAGATGAATTTCTTATTTAGGCCTAAGTGACTTTTGCAACATCAAACAACTTCATGGTAATTCATCCAGATAAATGAACTTTTAAGGGGAGGCTTTGCAGTATTACCTTACACTCGTTATCAGTCATCTTTAACGCAAACAAAAACTACGAATCTATTTTGACACGTCAACTGATTTCATAACCAGAACTTTAATTCCTAGTCATATTTATTATTGTGTCCAGAATCTAAATTGTTAGAGTCAATCACCTTCAAAAACTTCCCCTAATCAATGGAATACATAGAAATGTATCAGTTGTTCTTTTTCTCAAAGACTGAGATAACCCTAACTTTTCCGTTTTGCATTGTAATATTACAGATTTCACTCCACATATATCAAGATAATCGTGGAACTTGGCACTTTGCTATATGATATTGCACAATTTAATTCACAGACATAAAGGTAATCCCTAACCAACAGTTTATTACAGCATCACGCAGGCACAAGGAGAAATGTTCTCATGAATTTTACTGACACCAGAAAATTCAGTATTTGGAACAACAATACACTACACCGGTCGATTATGACAAAAGACCAATTTCAATTGTTTTATAAAAACACAGAGAGAACTGCAACTACAGAACCAATGTGCCACACATAGATGCTTCTCTCAAATCTGCTTATCAAGACTCTAATCCATCTCTAATATCCTGAAAAACAATGAGTTTTATTACAGTTAAAACAAATCAAAAGGTCGCTTAATGAAAATCCATTTAACACAGGAGACTACTTCAACATCAATAAGAATTCCGATATAGTTTTCTCGGAACAAAATCTATTTCTTATATGTAAAACTGGAAGTTGCTTTAATATTTTATTTTACTTCCCCAACTCCCTGTATCAACGACTCTCACACTCTTCGACCTTTTCTTCGTCTCGTCCCTTCCCTATCTTAAACGAGGTACTTATCTTTTTCGACTCATGCATGTCTGACGTTTCCTTGTGGCACTGCATTGTCGTGTAGGCAACTCAAGACTAGTGATGGTACAGGTTCAGTGGAAGGAGTATGGCCGGCGGGTCTCACGTCAATCGTCAAAATGGGGTCTCCGTCAAAATGGGTCTTGTGATTCATTCTCTCACTTTGAAATCATTACTGTTTTCCCTTCATGAGTGATTTCGATTTCTTCTTGTCGTTCATTAATTAAAAATTTTACACCGTCTGCGCCTATGCAAGCATACTCATAGGAGGACAAGATTCGGACTCTCATTGGCTGGATTTCAAATTTCGGATGGCAGGCCTTTGGTAGCTTCATGTGCTTCACTGGTCACGTTGTCTAATACAGCCGTATGACAGCCTTTAGGCAGAGCTTCACCTCGCCTTGTTTTTTGTGAACTTAACTCAATAATATTGAGGTTAGTAAAGGCATTAGAGCCTACTATTGAAGATTGACATGCAAGAACCGACTTAAACTGGCAAACTCTAGTTTTCCTGTGACTGCATTAACATTGCTTGAGATTAGCTTCACTGAAAACAGACGTAGTAGTTATTTTTGGTTTGATATGAAGGGAATAAAAAAAAGGGGAAGCAAAGAAAATAAAGTCTAGAGGGGCAGACTTCAGTCTGATCAGCAAGGGTACCTCTCTTATTTACCACTCGCATGTGACCCATACTTGGCTGTGGCTGCAGCTGATTCTATTCCTGTATGATAAATGTTATAGAATTTGAATGCAAAGTCAGGACCGTTATTGTATATATATATATATATATATATATATATATATATATATATATATATATATATATATATATATGACTGACCCGGCACTGCCTGGGAAAACTCTGAATGACTCAGAAAAACTTTCCTACATCTCCCTGAAATGTTTTGTCATGCTTTAAATGAACATGAAAAATATAAATAAATGTGCACATACACACATATATATATATATATATATATATATATATATATATATATATATATATATATATATATATATATATATATATATATATCCGCACTTGTCTGATTAAAATGGAGAGAGAGAGAGAGAGAGAGAGAGAGAGAGAGAGAGAGAGAGAGAGAGAGAGAGAGAATGACTGACTTGTAGTGGCAATTATGCTTTTTACCCACTCCCACCATAGAAGACCGTACCGACGTTCCTCAAAGTGCGGCAGTTACCGTTTTTTAATTTAATCCCTGTTTGCTCCATATACATTTACCCTACATAAATGCAGATTCTGAAATGTAAAAGATTTCCAAATGATAATTATCATAAATTATGATCAAAATTTACGTAAATTCTCATCAAAAATTTATGTTATTGGGGACTTATTGTTGTAGGATAATAGGATGAACGGTAGTTCTTTATCTCCCAAGTTATGCCCATAACTACGAAGTTTTTTTAATAGATTAAATACTTAGATATGATGATGATAACACCTCAAGGTAATTAAGAATTTGTATCTTATTAGCAGGGAATAGTTAAGTCACTTTTGGTTTAAGATGAACACTGAAAAAAATGTGGTAATTTCGTCGCGAGTAATTTTTTAATGAGTGGGTAGGTCTGTCACAGAAGATTTGGTCTTCTAATATGCATGTGCAGATGGTGATGGATTTGTTTCATCTCAGGGATGAATTAGTTCTTGATTTCCAGAATTGTGCCTGTAACTACGAAGTTTTTTTTCATGGATTAATTACTTAGATATGATGATGGTAATAATACACGCTACTTGAGAATTTGTCTTTTATTGGCAGGGTATGATTCTGTTACGTTTGGCTGAAAAAAATGTGTAATTTCAGAGTGAGTAATTTTTTAATGAGGGGATAGGTCTGTCACAGAAGCATTTGGTTTGTTACAACTTTTTTCCATGGTGAGGATTGTACGGGCTGACTGGTGTGGTGACAGAAGTTATATTTTGAATTACATTGCTTTTTTGACTAAGTAAAAGTAATTCTAATACAGTCAAACACATCTGTTTAATTTTTTGGATGTACTAAACTGATTATAGAGTATGCAGTGGAAGAAGTTTACAGATGTCACCAACAGAAAAGGTGGTAGTGTTCTGCACAAGCTACTGGTGACTCCCATAAAGTTACTGAAGAAAAGGTGAACAACACCGGTAAAAACGAAAATTTCATTTGTTTTGGCTGTGTTTGTATGTCTGTTATGGGGTAGGGGTTTGAGTTTGAGTTATAACCCTTCTGGGGTGACATAGTGGCCACATGCAAAATTTTGACTTAGTCTGTCAAGCGGTTCAGATTTCTATAGTGGACAAACATACAGTACAAGCATTCACTTATATATATATATATATATATATATATATATATATATATATATATATATATATATATATATATATATATATATATATATATATATCTGTATGTATGTATATGTATGCATTATATGTATTATTATATATATATATATATATATATATATATATATATATATATATATATATATATATATATATATATATATATATATATATATATATATATATATATATATATATATATATATATATATATATAGAAATCATCAACACACAATCACGTGTGGAACAGAAATAAATTTCTGACTCATGTCGGGATCGGACCCAGGTCTTTCAGGTGGAAGGCAAGGACGCTATCCACTAGGCCATACAAGCCAAAAGAAGTTGGAACCTGAGAGCAACTGAAAGATCTGGGTTCGATCCCGACGGGAGTCAGAAATTTATTTCTGTTCCACATGTGATTGTTTGTTGATGATTTCTATCTTCTTCACTCAGAGGGGATAATTCAAATGAAATGCTGTCTATTGGGTCATTGCTGAGTCGGGAAGTTGGGGAAAACTCGCTGGTATGCAAGCTGTTAGCTTGCCCAGGTAATTCCTTGGGTGCAGTTGCTCTCAGGTTCCAACTTCTTTTGACTTGTGTGGCCTAGTGGATAGCGCCCTTGCCTTCCACCTGAAAGACCTGGGTTCGATCATGACGTGAGTCAGAAATTTATATATATATATATATATATATATATATATATATATATATATATATATATATATATATATATATATATATATATGTATGTATATGTCTGTATGTACTTATAGCCTGTATACAATATATATATATATATATATATATATATATATATATATATATATATATATATATATATATATATATATATGTATGTATATGTCTGTATGTACTTATAGCCTATGTATATATATATATATATATATATATATATATATATATATATATATATATATATATATATATATATATATATATAGTCTCATGCACTAATTTGTTTAGCTCTTCCCACTATTCTTTGCCATCATAAAACGTTTGTTTAGTATGCAATGATGCTGTTCTGGTATCTTACATAGATTATTTGTATGTAGCCAGCTTCATCTCGCGGTAGATACGAAACTGTAGGTGGTGTTGAAATATTCATGAAGGTTGGAAAGAAACTTTATTTGTTTCTCTACTGCGATTTCTCTACATTGTAAATTTTACCATTTATCATGCGTCTCGGGGCTTCTTTATTATCAGGTAATTTCTGAAGTAGTGGCTTATAATAAATATTCTGTGTTTTGAAATAATAATAAAAAGTTAGAGTAAGAGTTTTAAGAGCCGTTAACAAATATAAGGTTGGCAGTAAATCATAAGGTAAAAATATGTCTTTCTTTATTTCTTTCACAGGACTTGTACATCATACGTCCTAAGAAAGGTTTTGAGGATCATAAAGGTGTGATTCGCATTGAAATAGAATTTTTAAAAAGTGGGCTAAACGGTTAACGTGAAAATTAATCTGTGGTAGTAAACGATAGGCCAGTATAAAAGAAAAACTTATTGCTGGTGACTGACAGCAGTTTCCAGGGTACCTGTTTAGTAATTAACATTACACTAAACTCTAATTAAACTATTTGATTTTGGCTTTTAAACAAATCCATAACCTTGAAAAACTGACCAGATAAAAGATATTCTGGAAATTTGATCACCAGCCCTCGAAGTACATAGGCCTAGGCCTATATACTTAGTGCCATCATATTCAGAGAAACATGACGTTGACCTTTAAATCTCCTTATGAACTTACAAATGAGCAAAAGTAAAAACTGCAAAAAGCAATACTCTTTAGAATGTTTCCTTACCTAACCGTAGAACTTTCGGGACACACTAATCACATTCTCAAATGTGGTGATGAACTACACTTTGAAGATGACTGCTCCTTTTGAAATTAAAACTAGTGTTTTCCTCCCTCTGAAATCAGAGGCAGTGGCTGATCAGCAGATAAGCTGTTGCCTGACATTAGTTCATAAAAGGAACAATTTTATCAAACTCTTGGGTCGTTAATCCTGTTTCTTTAATACCATTTTTTATTCGCGACAGGTAATTTAGACTAGGCACCCTCAGCAAATATCTTCATTTCTGTGACACTACTTTTCTATATTATTTCAGTATTTTGATAGTCCATATAGTTATTTATTTGCTAAGATGTAATATAAATGCACTCTTCCTCATTATCTAGTCGTGCCTTTTTGGTTGATAACCCTTCTATATTTTCCTATCCGTGTTTCCTAATCTCTTCCTCGTCCTGCAACATAAGACTTATTGCTATTCTTACAAGGCATATTTATAATTCAGGAAAAAGTTTTTCTTATATATATAGACGGGGGTTCCATCTCATTTAATCTTAAGCGTACCATTATGGCGGAAAAACCTAAAGATGACATCAGTCAAACTTTTGCACAAATTTTTTTCAGCTCAGTAATAGGAAAGTTTAATGAAAAGCTTTTCTTCACTCGAAGCTCTCTTTCCATCATCATAAAATGTTCCATTGGCTTCGAGGCAAATTTGCATGCAGTGAAGCCTGGAAAGACAAACTATTCTAAGAACAATTAAAACAAAACTGATTTCACTATGTTCTTTCAAAGTATCTCAAATACTTTAAAAATAATCCTGGTTACTTGAATAATTGCTCTTTGTATAACATCAGACCTAAACAATTTGTCATATACAGAATTATATCCAGGAATGAAAACCCTGAATCATTTTTACTTTCCAGTGCAGACTTAATGGATGTTTTTTTTATCAATTATAGGCAAAAATAACTGCACTAACCACCAGCGTGAATATTTGATCAATGGGGAGATATCATCTGCATATCTCTTCCACTTTGCAATGATCAGGTCAGGAATATGAACGTTGGGAGCAAGCGGTGTTAAATTCCAATAAATGGAGTTCATAAATCTTCCGTATTTCGAGACCATAAGAGAATAATAGGCTCCCCTCCGTTTTACGTTATTTGCCAATAATAATAATAATAATAATAATAATAATAATAATAATAATAATAATAATAATAATAATAATAATAATAATAATAACAAATTTCGACATTGTTAAATGGTTGAAGTAATGATATTGATTAAACAGTGGCCAAAGTTACGATGTCGTCACTTGCCTATTAATTTCCCTTGGGTTAATCGCTTGCAACGACAGAATAGATTTAATTATTGGAGACAAAGGGATGTCGTTAAGCTTGTGTAGTTAGCAATTCTCAAAAAGTCGGAGGAAAGTGAAGACCAGCGACGGGTTTTCAAGGCAATGACTTAGCCGTTAGAAAGCTACACGCCTTTGGAGAAGTTTCAATGGATATTGACTGTTAGAATTTGCAAACCATTCATTGGGTTCCGTGACAATGGCTCGATATTCAGAAAGCTGCAAAACATTTGTTTGGTTTTCATAACAAAAGTTTTACCATCATATAGCTAAAATCCCTTGTATAGTTTTCAATCAATACTTAACAATCAGACAGACACAAAGCATTCTTTGGCTTTTCATAACAATGTCTTAAATTAACAAACCTTTCGCAGGGTATTCATTACAGTGGCTAACAGTCACAAAGCTAGAAAAACTTTTGTTGTTTTTATTCTTATTATAAAGCTTGACCACCAGCATCTACAAACTGGGTCTTCAAAATAATGGTTTGATCATCAGGATTCTACAAACTTTTCGATGGGTTTTGATAACAACCAGTTCTTTCAGCTGTCATGACAACGCTGACACCCAGAAAGCTACTAAACTTTCGCTGGGTCTTGCTAATAATGGCTTTGCTCAGAAATATACAAAAGTTTTCGGAGTTTTCACGACAATAACGAGAACGTTAGAAGGGTTATTAAGCACAAGGCTAACAGTCAATAAGCTGCAATCCCTTTGTTGGGTTTTCGTAACACATAGTAGGCTACGTTGGGGGGGGGGCCGGGTTTCACTATGGCACCCCCCAGGATTTAATAAGACTAAAATTTTTATATTCTTTAAAGTGTCTACTAACAAGTTTGACATGTTAACACTGAAAAAAATTGGGCACTCTTTTGATTTTCCGTGTGTAAAGTGTAGCCTTTAAAAAATAGCCACAGAATATAATATGCGCCCGTACCGACACTTACGGACAATAACATGATAAAGAATGGCGTTCTATTTACACAAATGAGTTATGGTGTTATTGAGAGTGAATAATTTTGTATCTAAATGACCACTGATAAAAAGAAATGGGAAATTTTATAAAAAAAAATGGAAAGAATATTAGAAAACTTAACAGTTACTTAAAACAGGTCTGACATGTTACAACATACTAACAGTGAAAAAGAAGAGCACTCTTTGACCTTCAAAAACTAGTTGTAGTAGCTACTACCCGCCAATATCAGCATTTATGAACAATAATATAATGCAAAAAAGGTTTTATTTACAAAGCAAAATAAGGTACGATTTTGAATAAGTTTGTAGCCAAAATAATTTACAATCATTAAACTTTTTTGACATTTAGTATTATATTCACAGAGGGGTTATCAGATTTGAATGCTTGAAGTATAAAATGGTATTATAAGTCACCAAAAGAGAATATTTGGGAAATAGTTATGTTACTATGGAATTCAAAGAAATCATTTTAGAATGAAAAAATAAGGCATCTGAATTAATAAGTCATTATCTGAATCACTTGAAGAATATTCAGTCTTCATCTAGTAGTTCATTTTCTTCATGCCTGACCTCCGATTGCTCTACCTCTTCCTCTGTTAACAATGTCAATAAGCCTCTTTGGAAGAACGGGTCCTTCAGACGAGATAGGCTCAAAACTACTAGTTCCTGGATCCTTCGTCCAACCATGATCATTCAGCATTGGTAAACTAGGCATTCTTTCATGTGAACGTTTCCATTGACATGCTCTATAGATTGCATGTTGTGCATGCGGAATCAGGGACATCCTACACGGAGGAAGTTTTGAAAAGTCGATCTTTGTAGCTTTTTTTATTTCTTCATTATTATCACCAACCATTTTTCGAAGCAGAAGTGATCGTAACTTGTTTACATCTTTGACTCTGGCGAAAGATTGAATGATTAACTATCTCTCACATGGCTGCTAGCTTTTATGTAGAATTTACAAAGTTTGAGAGCATCCATGGTAACATAATGTCTTAAATGAAATTTTATAAATTGTTCAGAAATTATTCAGATGAGTATTATATTCAGACATCGAGGACAAACAAAATATTTAAGGTTCTAACTTACCTTGCGTAGCCATATATACATCACACATGTGAAACGTTCCAACTCTTCTGCCAGTTCTGTATCAACCTCCCAGCTTTCACCAAGTCTCTTGAATACATCGGGGTATTTAGGCATTTGCTGTAACTTTTTAAATAGCGCTACTTTTCCTTTGCCTCGAAAGGCACTCGTGTAATCTTCGCATGTATAGATATATATTCCGAGGAGAGTTGTGCAAAATCGTTCACCAAAGTCATCAGCAAGATGGGTCACATTGATGAGCCTCCTCTTTGCACCACTTTCCGTATCAATCAATACCGTCAGTGGCTTCAGCTTGGATGCATGATGTA
Source organism: Macrobrachium rosenbergii (assembly GCF_040412425.1). Lineage (NCBI taxonomy): Eukaryota > Metazoa > Arthropoda > Malacostraca > Decapoda > Palaemonidae > Macrobrachium > Macrobrachium rosenbergii. The sequence continues at coordinate 2,987,140 of NC_089798.1, forward strand.
GAATTATGAAAAACAAATCGCTGTCTGGACTCTGCACAATGCGTATGGGAAATTATTCTTTAGCATGAAGCAAGTAAAGAACAGTTCTACTGTCAGTTTCCTCCTGAGATGACTCAATAGCAGATAGCCTTTTGCCCTTGCTGAACCACATGACCATCATGAGATGTCTGACTGTAAGCCCTCCCACCAACTATGATGACTATGTTCTTACCCTTCAGTCTACTTGCAGCATAATCACTTTTCCAAACTTTTAACATAGTTCTGAACAATTGTGGTCCTTCTGCAAAAATAACTTAAAATCTGGAGGAATTCTTATGTTTTTCTCCTCTAGAATGAGCTTTCCACTAGACCCACGTCGCCTTCTTCCATGCCTTTTCGGTGATTCCTGTAAGGACATGTAAGTTGAAAAGATGACATTTTTTTTTTTTTGGTTACTAAGTTAGTCAAGTATTTTAGGGCAAGTGTCTTTAAATGTAGGTGGAATATCCTTTAGCGAATGAAGTATTGCATTACCATCTATGATGGAAAGGATTTCATCATTTGGCAGTTGGCAAGGTTCTGCATCTCTTGACAAATAATTCACTAAAGCTGCTTTATTTGTTCTGAAGAGAAACCCATCTGGGGTCCCAATGGCATGGGGGGTGGCAGTGATAGAATATCCCATGAGTTCCTCGAGGCTGGATGGTGAAGATAGTTGTTGAGACTTAATCAGTATCTGGAAAGCAATGTCACCTTGTTCTTGATATTTTATTACATTACCTTGTGGCGTGGTCAGTTTTACTTGCTTGTTTGTTTTTCCCATGGTCTTAGGTTTAAAACTAGGTACTCTGTCAAAGAAATTAATATGCTCACTATGTTCACCTTTCATTAGCCTTTCTTGCTTGAAAGCAATTTTGGCTTCTTTTCCCATCTTCTCTGACTGTAAGACATCCTTTTCAATGTCAGGAGGAACACATGCACCAGAAGAGCTATTACAGGGTTCATATTTGTTAGCCATGTTGAATGTGTTGAGCCATCCCTGAATAGTATCAGGTTCTCTTTGCACTGCGTCCTCACTTTGCTTGATTTCAGATTCATATAGCTCTCCGTGCTTTCCATTTTTTTATACTGCCCTCATCCCCAGTCATTCCAGCCATCTCGAGAGTAGCTTCATAATACTTAATACGTTCTGATGCAGTCTTATCCATCTTTGATAGGCACCATAATTATGGAGTATGCCTGAGAGTCCTGCACCTCCAGCACCTCCTCTAGATTTGGCAAATTTCATAAAGGTCTCTTCCATTGTTTTGTTAACAGCACACAGATTCCCTGGAATAAGAGACCTTGCTACAGATATTGCTCCCTTCCTTAAAAGCTCACTTACACCTGGATGTAATTCCTCAACGATAACAAAAAGCAGTAAAACCATGAAAGGTAGCGAGCATAATTCTGTCCACTAAATGAAAAAACAGATCTGCTATGTTCCCCAGTGTCTTGTTAAACAAAGGTAGGCTATTAGTTTTGACTGCATATATAACGAGAGAAACCAATCGAGAATCATCCAAGAAAGACATCAAGAACTGGGCAGTTTTCCCCAGTAAACTATTCCTCACCTCTTCTTGAAACGCGATGTATTTCTCCAGGTATTCTGATACACTTTTATCCCCTATGACATTAGTCATGTTATCAGGGTCATAGATGTAATGAGATCATTTAAGGCTTCTGCATTTATTTCAGTTTCCTGTTGCGCATCTAAGAAGCTGAAATGATTCACTCACAACTTTGAGAGACCATAATGCCTTGCTGTACCTTTTGCCACAGAGAACTTTCCCAACACATCCCGATGTAATAAGAACAGTTTCATTAAGCAATTCAGCATATCCAGATCCAGCCATTTTATGACCGATTATGTTCAAATTAATATTAATGGTATGGAAAGCACCATTTAAAACAATGTGGTTTTTTGTATTCAGCAGGATTGCCCCATATCAAAGGCAGAGCTTTCATACATACCCCTAAGTCAGATATGGTTATAGTATATAATTGGCCAACCTCTTTTGTAGCTTGTTCACACCGCTTAAGTAGTTCTTTTACAACATTATACTCTGTGATAGGTTCTGGGATCCAGGGATAGTTAGCTATAGTAGTGATTTGCAGTGGTACAATCCCTGTTGCTGAAATGAAGCCACCAAAGGCTGGCACAGTTCGTTTCCCTGTCGCACAAGCTTTTAGACAAAATATCTAGATCAAATAGAACATTTGTCTTTAGCAAATGCAACTTTATTTTCGGTAGGCTCGTCTATGTATTCCAAATTCATTATTGGTCCTCGCCTTCTTGATACATGGGAAGCAGGAAGAGGTGAGGGGTGGGGGGGTCTTTTTTTCTTACTGGAGAAGACCTAGAAACGGTAGGTAGTGATGCTGACTGAGAAGGAGTACAAGTCCCTTGGACTTCTTGCAGCGTTATTGGTCCGGCAGTGTTGATGAACGCAAGGCTAAATTCCTGTTAAGTGTCGATTAAAGTTATCCCATCCAGAGAACGAAACTCAGCATTGTATGGTGTTTTAACAATCTGGTAGCCAATACTTTAGATTTTTGCTCCAAGGCTGTGTCTACTGCAGATTCTAATTCCATTGCAATGCAGTTGCTTTCACAGTGACAAAATCGGTTTAACAATGTTAGTAGTAGTTTGCTATGACACAAATGATTTAATATCATACACAGCAAAATGTGTTTAGGTAATTTCCACTCCCCATTAGTAACAGCACGGCATATATCCTGCCTAATTGACAGAACAAGACGATTTGCATGATCTGACGTGCTCATCATTTGTTTGTCCATTACAATACTCAAGAACTTCCTTAGCCGGTTAGGTATCACTTCTGATGTGATCTCCAAAATCATTGGCAGAGGGTGGCCACGATAGTTGCTTTGATTCTCTAAATGATTTCATAATTACTCCACGCAAAAGCAAAGCAACTTTTCTAAAACAATCAGTAGTAGCAAGACTGTATGCGTTACTTACCGCATCTCCAACTGTTATTTTAGTGTTGTATAGTAAGAAAAATGGCTGACTGTTTGCAGGATTACACTTAACAAACTGAATTTTGCAATTCAAATCAGAGTGATTTTCAAGTTTTGGTTTTAACCTCTTGGCACCTTGGTATTTGGGATTCTTGACTGGCGTTTTTTTCCAATTCGGCAGTGTAAATTAATGTAAGGCATGAAAGTTGAATTGCTTTATTTGCATCGATTACATGCTCTGTAACATGTACAACCACAAGATGAAGTGCAGATTTATGGGCATCTTCTAGAGCAGTCTGTGCAGCAACTGATTGATTATCTTGCCTCCTCCAATATTCTGGTTCCATTACTTTCTTCTATAAGAAGGATGATATCTAGCTTCACAAACAAATAAATCAAATCCTTGTATAAGGCAAGTTTTCATCATTGCGTTCCTTTGCTATTCTAATTATAGACTCCCAACCTTCTCTTTCGAATATTGTTGTACTCTCTTTTGTGCGGCTTCTTCCTTTCTTTACATAATACGACCAGACTTATTGCAGAAGATACAGTCAGGGACAAAAATTATTTTCTCTTTACTGGTCCTATGCTTCTTTTCTCTTAAGCTCTCGCCAACAGTTGTACTTACACTGGAACTTTTGAGTCTGTTAAGATTGCAAGTAAACCGAAAATAACAATTCCGATGGTATCCATCTAGATTACTAAAATATTCTGGCATTTTCTGACAAATGTTCGCCATTTTGGTGGTTGATCCTTCAGGCACAGAACCTTCAGGCTCAGAAACACGTTGATGCTTTACATTCCGTCGTTTTTGAGGATCCTTTAATTCTGAAAACAGGATTAAATTTCCATGTTCGGTGTTTTCGAAATGAATGGCACAATTGTCTTGGCGCCTCTCTTTCTCCCGAGGAGGGTCTTGATTTTTTTTTTTTTTAATCAAAGTGGGGCTGATTTCCTTTTCTGCATGGCATCTTAGGAGTACAATGAGTTATTCAGTACCTGGAGTACATGAATATATACCAGAAAGATACTTTGAACGATTATGTTCCTGCAAAACAGAATAGAAATTAACCAATATCTAATAATTACTGTATTAAAATAATAACGATAAACCAAAGAATAATACAGCTGATGGATGGGAAAAATTTTATGTCTAAAGCATATTACATGGATAAAAATGCCAAAGTATCATGTTTACCGTGTATTTCCTTCGGAAGGTACAGGCATTACAGCATAAACACGGCTACCGTTGCTGATGATATAAAGAAATATGTGATACGCGTATGCTTTCTTCCGGCCACTTCACACAACGAATAACCAGAGTGCCCACTTTTTGGTATGTGTATGTTAACATGCCAAACCTATTTTGGGACACTATAGTATATAAAAATGCTTGGCTTATTAAGTCCTGGGGCGGGCCCAATAGTGATCCCCCCTACGTACCTTACTAATACGCAGTTCCTCATTGGACGGGTGGGTATCGTTCTCAGCTAGCACTCTGCTGGGCCCGCGTTCGATTCTCCGACCGGCCATTGAAGAATTAGAGAAATTTATTTCTGGTGATAGAAATTCATTTCTCGTTATAATGTGGTTCGATTCCACAATAAGCTGTAGGTCCCGTTACTAGGTAACCAATTGGTTCTTAGCCACGTAAAATAAATCTAATCCTTCGGGCCAGCCCTAGGAGAGCTGTTAATCAGCTCAGTGGTCTGGTTAAACTAAGATATGCTTAACTTACTAATAAACTTGAAGTTCAGAAAGCTACACATTGATCGTGGAGTTTTCATGTTAGTGGATGAAAGTCAGGAGGCTACAAACCCTTCATAGGGTTTCCATGACAAAGCTTGGCCGTCAAAAAACTACATAACCTTCGTTTGGCATTCATAATAATATCGTGACTGTCAGGAAGATACAAACTCTATATGAGGCTGACAGCCAGGAACAGTAAGCCTTTTCGTTGGGTTTTCAGCACTATGGCTTGTCGTTCAAGAATCCTAAAACCTTTTGACCATCAGCGATCTACAGTTAAATATAAGGTTTTCAGGTCAATAGTTAACAGCCCAAAAGCCACTATGACAATGGCTTGACCTTCAAAAAACTTCATGCCAGTTGTGTGGTTTTCTTGACAATGGATAACAGTCAGTGAGCTACAAATACTTTGCAGCATTTTCATTACTAAAATTGGTCATCAGCATTTACAAAACCTTAATTGGGTTTTCATGACAATGACTTCACAGTCAGAAAGCTATAACCCGTTCGTTGATTTTTTTTTTTTTGCAACAGAGGCTACCCTGCTAGAAAGCTAATAATCCTTTGTTGCTTTTCATGACAACAGACGGACCATCAGAAAATTACTTACCCATGAATGAGATTTCATAACAATGGTCTGAGTATCAAAAAGCTACAAGCCATTTATTAGGTTTTCCTGACAATGACTGATAGCAAGGAGGCTACGAACTTTTTCAGTGTAATAGCTTTATTGTCTGAAGTCTACAAAACGTTAATTTCATGGCATTCCCATGACAATAGCACGACCCCAAAGCTATAAAACCTACAACCTTTTCATAGATTAAGCAGTAGAAAGTTAATTTTCTTGTGATGTTGTCAAGTCATTGGCTAAAAGTTAAAAAGCTACAAAACCTTCATAATGTTTTCTGAACTAGCATGATCGTTAGAAAGCTATAACTGGTTCGTGGGTTTTCCATTTCAATCGCATGAGAGTTAGAAAGCTATAAACCCTTCATTGGATATTCATAATAATAACTTGGCAGTCAAAAGGCTACAAATCTTTTGTTGAGTTTTTATGACAATAGCCTGACTGTCTGGGAACTATAACAATGACTTGGCAGTCAGAAATGCACAAGATTTCCGTTGGGTTTTCATGAGGAAAGGTTGCAATGGTTTCAAGTCAATGCCCAACAACCAGAAAGCCACAGTGCATTCATAGTGCGTCTATGACAATAGCTTGACCATCAGAAAGGTACAGTAAAATATAGTTTTTAAGTCAATGGCTAACATCAGAGGGCTACAATCCCTTGCATCCCTTGCAGAGTTTTCTAGTTAATCATTAACTGTTTTGAACGTCAAGTAGCCATACTCCTTTTTAGTGCTTTCATAACAACGAATATCAGTCAGTAGCTTCAAATCTTTTGATGTGTTATCATGACAATAGTTTAACCATCAGAAAGCTATACATCCATCGCTGCTATTTCATAACCGTGTCTTGACCTCTGAAAGCTACAAATATTTATTGGATTTGCAAGACAGCATCTACACTGTCAACCCCATGTACGATTTTCAAGACTATGGCTAACAGTCACAAAGATACAAGCCTTTTACTAGGTTTTCATAATAAATACTTGATTATCAGAAAACTTCAAACCTAGCGTGGTACTTAGTAGAGAAATGGTCTGCTACATGGGTGGAAATTCAAGAATAATGCTAGGATGCTCACTTAGGTTTATTTTTACCAAAATATGGCTGTCTTAGATATATTCTATTAAAAAACCTCATTTTCTCCATTAAGTTAGACGAATAAATATTTGTAAATAAAATGTTTTGCTATCACTCACCCAATCACGCAATAGACAAAAGGGTTTACAAGCATGGAGTCTGAATTGTATCTAGAAAATTGACTCTGAAAAATTTAATCTTGTCATCTTCCCATTTCTGATTTAAGAAAAACAGGTACAGATGAATAATACTGACCAATGAATACCTTTTTTGAAATGTCATTTGGAATTAAAACTAATTTTGGGGTCAAATAAGAACCCATTGTCAAACCGTCGTTTCTCTTATATATTTCATGGTTGGATATGGAATAATTATCCTTCACACCTAATTCTATGAAGTAATATTAGGGCCTTCACATACCTTTTATAATCTTGGTGAAATGATGCATTAAAGAAGGAACACTGTATATCACAAAAAATTATTATAGTTCTAAAGTAAAATCCCAGGAATAACTGAGATGAACTTTGTAATGTATAATCATTGATTGGCAAGCTAGTAAATAGGGTCATTAACAATTTAGTAATGAATAAATTAGCGAATACCAAATATAACACGTAAAAGGACATTTTTCACATGTATTTGGGTATACCATAAAAAGAATTTGAGTAGGAGCAAGAGCTGTCAACAAACGATACGTTTGATCAGATGAAATATTATCATTGTTAAGATGATTGAGACCAGTTAATCTGGTTTTAAATTTTATTTATTTCATTAAACTCTGAATCCCCAGTCTCCCTAAACACTGTAGCATCGGAACGGACATGATTCATCTTGCCGATGTAGTCTTCCCCATTCAGTAGGAACATCTAACTAAGGTCTGATGAAACGAGTTCAAACCTTTATTAGCGATCCTTTGGATGAATTACTGAGGTTTTTCAATACAGTATAGGATAGAAACTGACGTTTGTTACTGAAGTATATTTGAAGGTATAGGAAAACTCAGAAAGCTTTTCTCTAAAACGAGACAAGCAGAGGTCTAGGCCAAGTAAGGGCAAAAACACTTCTTGTTTCAAAAGAGTGTAACTAGAGAAAGTGAGCAGAGATGCCGCAAATAATGGCTTAAATTAGGAAATGTATTTATATCAGCAGATTTAGTGTCAGATAAATTTTGTTTTATTTGATATGTGATACATAAAGCAAGGTCTGTGAATAAATTGAGCAGACTAAATTTATACGCGGGACCCTTTGATAATATTATATTATATTTGTTTATTTTACCTGACCCCGTAATATCAGTGCTTTAAGTCCTCCAATGATATAGTGCTTCATAGATGTAATGGTGTTTTCAATGATTATTTGATACATTGAAAAGAAGTTTTACTGTCTATTCCGATTTAGTCTACCACTTCATGAAAGTTTATGTGTATATATATATATATATATATATATATATATATATATATATATATATATATATATATATATATATATATATATATATATATTATATATATATATAATAGAAAAAGGAACCACAAGGAAATTAAAAAGATAAAATTTATATGTATATATATATATATATATATATATATATATATATATATATATATATATATATATATATATATATATATATATATATATATATATATATATATATATATATATATATATATATACATATAAATTTTATCTTTTAATTAAATTTTATCTTTTTAATTTCCTTTCCTTTTTCTATCTAAGACTTTTCATGTTTTTTTCCAGTAGTCTAGTAATGAAAGAAACATTTTTTTATAACCCATTAACCCACGGAAATAGCAAGAGAGAGAGAGAGAGAGAGAGAGAGAGAGAGAGAGAGAGAGAGAGAGAGAGAGAGAGAGAGAGAGAGAGAGAGAGAGAATATATTTTTTTACTATTTGAAGAAGACAGAAATAGTTTTAAAAATGAATTCTCAAATTTGAGCCCTCCGAACTTAAAAAAAAAAAAAAAAAATAGAGAAAAATAGTTGAGGATAAAAGTTTTAAGCAAACAGTGAAAAAAATCCAGGAACTCAAACGTAGACTGAATTCCAGATTTTTAAACTTAAAGAAATGACCAACCACTCAGCCGAGCATTCTGAGAATAAAAGGCTCTCACAAAATGTAAGATGCGGTTTGTAACTGTCTCCTGTGAATAGTGAACAAATGTAATATCCTTGTTAAAAATAACCAGGCTGTCTTACCCTGGAGAGAGAGAGAGAGAGAGAGAGAGAGAGAGAGAGAGAGAGAGAGAGAGAGAGAGAAGAGAGAGAGATAAAACAATAACTTTTATTCAAGATTTTCAAAACGAAGAAGAAGAACAGGGAAACCACAATCATGAAAACATTCATTAGGATGCGATACGATAATATTTGGTGTTGATGTCGTCAGACACCAATACCAAATAATTTTGTTTCGTGTGCAGAATATTCATTATGCAATTACGCACTGAATATGTAAAGCAATTTAATCCCAGAAAAAATTAAAAGAGACCAATGGATTTCACTGATATCTTTCAGAAATGACTTTCGAAATATGTAACAAACAAAGCAAAACGATAACAGAGATTTTAAGGAGACAGACATCTTTTGTAGAAGTAGGTTACATTTAACAACTGCAAAAAAAAAAAAAGTAGTGTTTAAGCCCAGCATTCATTCACTTCTTCATCAAAAAGAGGTTTTCTAGTCATTTCTTTTAAACAGAGTAGGACTATTCACTTTCTTACCATTTAAAATATGGTAATAGAAACGTGACAATGTCTTGAGAGTTTTATCGCCTCATCTAATCAACTTCCGCCATCTCTTCTTTTCTATTTTCTGAAGAGGAAACCGCGAAAAACTTCAGTTTAATACTTCGGATTGGTGACTGCACTCAGGAACAAAACACGAACTATGTTGAAGGTACGGGGACAGCAAAAGGTAGAGATGTACGAAATGAGCAAAATATAACTGAAAATATGTTTCTGTCTCTGAGCCTCAGGGGATGTTTAGAACCAGTCAGTGGTAGCATGACAAGGTACCATATCAAAGTGACGTCACACTTAGGCTCCCCATTGTAACCCAAGAGAATCGAATGGAATCGACCTGTTCTTGTAATTTTATTCTTACTTGAATATGTGAAAAAATATACATTTTTACAAGCAATTATCTTTTTTCATCATCTTTCATTCTTGCTTTCATTTTCTTCATTTCTTGAGCTTTCGATCCTTTTAGGATCGTGGTATCATAGTTATATTACCAGTGTCTTTCCTCTGCTTTATTACCGAGTTCATTCTAGCTCAAGTGACTATGAGGCAAGAACAGTAGTTTAGAGGGAGCGCGTAAGTTTGCCTATTGAGTCATCGTAGGCAATTGCTTTGCATTCCCAGTTCTTGCGTGAGTGGAAAGTGGGTTCGGGTGTTAATCATACATGCTTCCTCGGTTGCTTGGACATTGCGCGCAAGTGCGGTGAGGTGTCCCTTGTCTCTGCTGTTCGTTAATGACCTTTAAATCACTCATCCATCCTACATGCGGGGTACAGAAAGTCACAACGCCGTGGGGTTGTTGTTTTTTCTTATTGTTTCATTTGCTCATCGAACAAAAAATGGCAACACGGGAGATCGTCACTTTATGAACTCATAATGCCCTTATGCAAGTTCAAATTAGTTGTCGAACTAGCTAAATAAAGTGGTATATAATTAGTTAACCTAGAAGAAATGCTGTTTCTGTCCACACACGCTTTTTTTTTGTATTTTTTTTTTTTTTTGTTCCATATCCAGCGCTGAAACTAAAGATTACAAATAACAAACAGAAAAGTGGCTAGATTCCATACTACATGCCCTGGACAACATATATGCAATGTTTAATAAATCTAAGTTTTTGTATACTGCAGAAATCTGCCCCAAAATGTTTGGGGCCCATCAATACATCACTGACCTTTTGCATAATTGCAACCCCGTTAGCTCTACGCACTTGTAAGCGGAAGGAAATTTATTCCCGTGAACCATAATATGGGGACAAATTTTATTGATATCATCACGTTTTGCATTCCTTTTTGAAGCCTGTTCTCTTTGTTACCGAATGAAATGTAGCTGTGAACTCCCTCTCTGAGTTGTTCCCCTCTTCCTTCGATTGCTCAGTCCGGGCTTTTTAGCTTTTAGAGACAGTGATCTGCAAATAAGGTTCTCTACAAGAAACCCTCACGTTGAAATTAACTTGAAAGTTTTAGTTTGATCATACCAAAAAGCAAACATAACCTGTTTCCATCAGTTTATAGTCCACATCATTTTATCATACTACATTAGCCACGCCAACGGTAAAATTTTTCTGTGTTTGCCAAAACAAAGGCTTGACAAAAAGTTTGACAAAATAATATGAACATGCATGGGGCCGTACAGATTCATTAGTCAACTTGTTGCTAGCTTTGTTGTGGTGTCATTCTCGTTTTGGTGAGGAAAAAATATAGTTGTATGTGAAAATTAATTGTTAAATACCTGTTTCCTCTTTGCCCTTTTATCAGTATATTTTCTGTAAAAAAAAATATTGAGTGGCTATGATCAAAGGTAAGAAGTCAGAGGACGAAATAAGTTGATTGAGGTTGCAAGTGAGTGATTTTCAGTGTAATTGCTCAAGCATAAATGTAATTTATTCACTAATGCAGAAGTGAACCATTCATTACGCGCAGTTCAATTCGTCATCGCATGGCATTTATTTCATGATTCTAGTTGGCTCATTATTGCTTATTTGACAAAAAGCATAAACAGTCGTTTCCCAGTGAAGCCAAAGTAAACATGAATGAGAAGCAAAAATAGAATTGATTTTGTTAAATGCTCCTCAGGCGATCTATATTGGCAGTTGTTGAGCATTATCTGAATTGTCAATTAGCGTAACTATTACGGAACATTTGATTGATTTGCCAATTTAAAAAAAGGTATTTTTAAGTTGAAAACATTTATTTATTCATAACTCGTCTATTTATTACGGGAATTACGTTTATATTACAGAAAATTAAATTAACTTTGCTCCCAGCAACTTGTTCAATTAAGTTGAAAAAATGAAAATTTTAGCCGTTGATAATCTTAGTTAATTAACATCCCTGATGCTGAACGGAACTCTCTGGAACATCCATGAATGTTTCGCAAGAGAAATCTAAGCATACGACAAAAGTACATAACGTTTACCGTTTAGACGCATACATTGTATTTAACAATAAAGATTAATACAATAAACATTTCTGATACAACTGGATGCGTTTTCTATAGAAAACAAAGAAAACTAAATGAATGCCTCGGTTGGGTTTCCTTTTTTTTTTTGAGGCTCATTGTACCTCATGCATAGAAAAACAATAAAATTCCCCTTAATAAACTTTGCATAATCACGACATGCGTCACTAGGTTTGTTCCTTTTCCTGCAGGAGCAACCACGGAGAATGGAATTAAAAAAGAAAAGTAATAAACATGAGAACAATTTCATCCCAACTCATATTCTCAGTTGTAAGAACTTTCCTCTTAAATCCAGATGATTATCTTATGAAATTACGCTGTGACGAAGATCAGAGAAGAGATGGACGTCGACATATGAACGTCTACAAAACTTTTTCCGTCGAATTACTTGAGAGACAACTTCGATGTCGTTACCTCAATCTTTTTTTTAATTGCCTGTCATCTAACTACAAAAGTACAGCAGTAATTTGATGCTCAGGGTACTCAGGAAAAGTAAATAGAATTTCTGATGAGGAAGTATGTTTCTCCTATGTACTGTATATCTTACAAGTGTGATTATAAAAAAAGAAATTTACTACACTAACATACAGTATTATTTTATGTGTGTGTGGAGTGAATGAAGGAAAGGTCTTACCCTGAGCTTAACTGCTTAATTTTCGCTGTTTTGTGCTTTACAGAAACGATTCCCCTATCTTAGGAGTTAATTTGGTCATTGGTCAGTGTTGTTTGTTCATTTACAAATTCATTTACCTCGACAAGTTTGTCAATACACTGCTAAAATTATTTTCCATCCTTCTGGGTAGATTAATGTGACCTCTTTTATGCATGTGTATCATTAATGAATTTGGTGAAATGAGTTAGATAATGACAAACGTCGCCAATCCTTAGCTCAAAGGACGTTGTGCAGAGCTGAAATAACTTCAGGCTGAAATATAAATTACAAATGACTTAGCCTTTGACTTTTGAAGTATTAGGATATGTACCAGTTAGGTTTTCGTCCTGATATTAATTTTTAGGTCTAACTTAAAAAAAAAAATCTTAAGGCGATGTCGGATGAGTACGCTTCAGGCATCTGTGGAATCTTGTGCCAAGTTTTTTACGAAGCGGCAAGTAGGAATTTTCATATTTGCGCACAATTAACGCAATTACAGTGATGTTGTCTATGCGGTAATTTAAATACTGTCGCCAATTTAGCCAAATTTGCGACGTTAGTTAATGAGAGTAAATTAGTCAATTATTGGTTGCTTGGTTCAGAGTTTGGCTGAAACTGATAAATGATGCCGGAAATCGTACTACAGTGACACAAACTTTAGGTTACTAAGATGCAAGCTAGCTTACGAAAGGATTTATCCTAGAGATTTATCGCTCATAGAACAGCAGATGTTATATACTAAATCTCTGAAATGCCTGATATCTATATCTATATCTATATATATATATATATATATATATATATATATATATATATATATATATATATATATATATATATATATATATATATATATATATATATATATATATATATATATATATATATATATATATATATATATATATATATATAAATGGATGTATGTGCTAGGATAACTCTGAAATGTATTCAGCAATTTCAACCAAACTTGGTATACACATGATTTACGATCTGGAAAAGAATGCTGTGGGGGGTAAGAGATCGTTGGCACCAAAGAGGGTGGGTGTGGGAAGTGGGTGACGTGCAAAAATAACAGAAAACGACAGTTATTAATGTCTAATCCTTAGTTTTCAAGGTCACTGTGATGAACAGTGACACTCTCGATGCAATTTAAGTCCAAGTTCAGCCCCAGTAGGAAGGGGTGTGAGAAGGGGGTGGGAAGGGGGTGACATGTAAAACTAACAGAAAATGACAGATATTACAGTAGTGGCTAATCCATAGTTTTTGAGGCCGCTGAGGTAAATAGTGGCACTCCTGGTGCCCTTTAAGGCCAAGTTCAGCCACGATAGGATGGCGGAGGGGGAGGTGAGAATGAGGTGGGAAAGGGGTGACATGTAAAGATAACACAAAACGAGAGATGTTGGTGTCTAATCCATAGTTTTTGAGGTCGTTGAGTTAAACAGTGACACTCCTGATGCCCTTTGAGTCCAAGTTCAGTCACGATAGGAAGGGGGGGGGGATGAGAATGAGGTGGGAAGGGGTGACATGTGAAGATAACAGAAAATGATAGATATGTGTCCAATTCATAGTTTTTGAGGTTGCTGAGATCAATAGCAACACTCCCGGTGCCCTTTAAGTCCAGGTTCAACCCCGATAGGAAGGTGGGGGAGAAGGGGGTGGGAATGGGTGACATGTAAAGGTGACAGCAAACAACAGCTATTAGTGCATAATCCATAGTTTTTGAGGTCGCTCAGATAAATAGTGACACTCCTGATGCCCTTTAAGGGGATCGGCCGGTTTCCGACTTTTTTAACGACAGGTTGTTGATATGTAGGGGGTTTGTTAAATTATATTGTGTGGAACTTCTGGGGAAAAAATTTTTGTTCAGTGACCTTAGGTTTTGTGACGCCAGAGCATTTTTCGGCCAAAAATGGCCATTTTCAAAATGCATCTCCTCCTTTGCTTTTTGGTTTTAAGGGATGAGATTTGAACCACGTATAAAACACATATGGACCTTCGATACAAAGCCGGGGATTTTTGATTTTTCAATTATTTTTTGAGATATGAATTTTTTATTTTTTAATGAAATTTTCCCGGAAAAATTACAGAAAAAAAAATTGCCAAAAATCAGAAACTCAAAATATTAAAAATCCCCGGCTTTGTTTTAATCTACCATGTTTCCCCATGTTATATTTAAAATTTCATTTAGATTGGTCCAATACTAAGGGAGGAGATGCATTTTAAAGGCGAAAAACTTATGTTTTGAGAAACGGGCCTTCAAAGTTTTAGTTACATAAAAAAAGTAAAAGGGACTTCAAAGACTGTGTTACAATTAATTCTATGGTTTTAATTTTTATTTTTGGGTATTAATTAATGCAAAATGATTATAAATAAGAATATTAATTGATTATTTATGTGCCTAAGACACATTCTTATAAATTTTAGGTTCCTGGTCCCCCCCTGTCTGATCTTGCTGCAAGGTATTACTCTAGGGTATCATAGTTGCCTACACTTTTTTATTAGTGTCTCGAATCCATCCCTTGCCAAATGGATCCTGGGAATTACTTTACATTCACAATTAGGGATTCGTGATTCAAGTAATTCATCAAGTCTTGCTTCACTTATTATGATCATTTTATTTTCAGGATCGTCTATAATATCAGCCTCCGAGCTACTGCTTTCTTTTTCTAAAATATCTTTGCCCTTTGGTAGTGACGAACAAATAAAAAGGCGTTTAGGGGTGGATGTGGTTGGTCTCTGGTCAGCAGAGATCGCTGCCTGCGCAGTTTGATGGGCGACAGCTCTCTCTCTCTCCGTCGCTCAGATTCCCCTCTATGGCACTAATTTCTTGAACTCTTTCTTCTACTTGTCGCCTGGACTTTTCCACTTGGCTTTTCTGCATTCTAGAAGCATGAAGTGAACTCTTGGACCTTTTAGGCACGGTGAAAAAACAAAACACCGCAGAAAATACAGAGTTCAGTCAAGGCTAGCGAGCATGAAAAACGTGTCCTTCTAGCTTGGAAGTTTATAGGCAACTCTCGGCCAGTCGGCGTCATGGTATGACGTGTGCTTTGTCATGGCTAGGAATAACTAAAAGGTGCCGAGTAGGATATTATTGACATTATACATTTCATTTCAAAGGAAGTTTTCAATATATATCACAAAAAACTATACCAGACTAAATCATTTATGCTACTGGTGTTTTATGGGTATATAGTTATTGTTACATTTTAGGCCATAACTAGAGAAATACGGCAAATTTTAGCATAATATTTCGTGGACACATTCTTGAACCCTATACGAAGCCATAGAATTTTTTTCAGCAAATCGAATTTTTTAAAGATTATTGGGTTTTTTTAGGCGGCCGATCCCCTTAAGTTCAAATTCAGCCCTGATAGGAAGGCAGGTGAGAAGGGGGTGGGAAGGGAGTGACATGAAAAAAATAACCAAAAACAACAGCTATTATGGTCTAATCCATAGTTTTCGAAGTCACCAAGATAAATAGTGACACTCCTGATGCCCTTTAAGTCCAGGTTCAGCCCTGATAGGAAAGGGAGGGCGGTGAACAGGGTGGTAAGGGAGTGACATGTAAAAATAACCAAAAATGATAGCTATTAGTGTCTAATCCATAGTTTTCGAGTTTGCTGATGCCCTTTAAGTCAAAGTTCGGCCCTGATAGGAAGGGGGGTGGGAAGGGGGTGACATGTAAAGATAACAGAAAACAACAGATATCAGTGTCTAATCAAAGGTCGCTGAGATAAACAGTGACACTCGCCAAGCCCTTTAAGTCCAGGTTCACTCCTGATAGGAAGGGGTCAGAATAGGGTGGGAAGGGGTGACATGTAAAAATAACCAAAAACAACAGATATTAGTGTCTAATCCAAAGTTTTTTGAGGTAGCTGAGATGAATAATGACACTCACTGTGCTCTCTAAATCCAAGTTCAGCCCTGACACGAAGTTGGGGTGAGAAGGGTTGGAAATGTAGTGACATGTAAATATAACCAAAAACGACAGATAGTTTTCGAGGTCACTGGGATAAATAGTGACGCTCCTGATTCCCTTTAAGAGAAGGGGTGGGAAGGTGGTGACATGTAAAAATAACCAAAAATCACAGATAGTTTTCGAGGTCACTGATATAAATAGTGACACTCCCGATTCCCTTTAGGTCCAAGTTCAGCCCCGATAGGAAGGAAAGGGGGATGAGAAGGGGTGGGAAGGTGGTAACATGTAAAAATAACCAAAAACGACAGATGTTAGTGTCTAATCTATAGTTTTTGAGGTTGCTGAGATGAATAGTGATACTCCCAATGCCCTTTAAGTCCAAGTTCAACCCCAATAGGAAGGTGGGGTGAGAAGCAGTGAAAAATGAAATGTCAAAAATGACAGATATTAGTGTCTAATCCATAGTTTTTGAGGTTGCTGAGATGAATAGCGACACTCCCAATGCCCTTTAAGTCCAAGTTCATCCCCAATAGAAAGGGGGGTGTGAGAAGGGGTGAAATATAAAATGTAAAAAATGATGGGCAATGTAACCGCAGCAAGTATCTTAACAGGAAAGGGAGAGAGAGAGAGAGAGAGAGAGAGAGAGAGAGAGAGAGAGAGAGAGAGAGAGAGTTTATCAGTTGTAGTTGTCACTCAGAGTTTCCCTGGGCAGCACCAGGTTGGTCAGCTAGTTATATATAAAGAAGATAGTTACTAATTCAAACAGTTATGGTATTAAGAGCAAGACCTATGCAACTCACAGTTCTTTTGATTAAGAATATAATTTTCTTAATTAAAGGACGCCTGTTTGTTTTTTTTATGCTTAATTAATAAAATCTCTATAACTGCATAAACATCATGCCTTTGTATGCTCTTCAGCCAGCAACTGTTAGTGTAGTAATATTATTAATGTTAAATATCAGTAAGTAGAGAAAGTTAAAACTCCTATGCTATCAGATAGGAACAATTTTTTTTGCATCAATAAAAGGTGTACATTATTTTATGAATATTAGTGAATCAGCTATTTTTTTTAAGAGACTTGAAATAAATATACCGCAAGGAATTTCACATCATTTAAGGAAATTCATTTTTTATATGCACCATAAAATCAGTTGGTCTGTTACTGTCACCTTTCAGTTATTGGTGGAAGTTTTTTAGCTGATTTTGTTATTATTGTCTATTTTTTTCATTAACAAAATGTAAAATTAATTCAGCTGATTTGTATTTAGAATTTTTTGGTTATGTGTGTCATAGACATTCTTTACTGAATGCATCGGTCCTGAATGGTGGAAAGTGTTTGAAAATTTTCGTCATTTTGTTTTTAGGACTTTTTCTATACTAACATTTTTTTTCTTACAATTTTGACATAGCCTCCTTTCGTAAAGTGTGTCTTCACATTCAAAAAATGAATAAACAAGATGATGAAACCTTATGAAAACGTCATTATTACGAGTACTGCTGTACCATCGATATTCAACAACTAATAAATTACGAATGTATCAAGGAGCGTCAATGAAACTGAGTATTAAAGAATTGTTTTGAATCAAAGTCGTATTGAAATTGCTGATATTCGTTCCTGAGAGAAATTAATTTTCGGGGGTGATTTTTATGAAACAGAACGTGCTTTGTTGTGACAGCCTGGCGGGTGTTTCCATGATTGGCCTGTAAATGTCTATTTCATAATTACATTCTAGTTTAATAATGATTTTGCAGGGTGCGAGCGTTCACTTTTTTATTTAGACTTCACAATTATAACAGTTTCAGTTTTAGTTCATTTCCTTTGAAATTTTTCACTTGTTTTCATGCAGTCTTTCAAAATTTTTGAGTGACAGATAGTATGTTTTTTTTTTCTAAATTCTATCGTTGCTTCATGTAGTAACCCGTATGTTGTCTCCTCTCTCTCTCTCTCTCTCTCTCTCTCTCTCTCTCTCTCTCTCTCTCTCTCTCTCTCTCTCTCTCTCTCTCTCTCTCTCAATCAGTCATTTCCTGTGGCACCCACGGGATACATAGGGCCTCGATGAACTCACGCCACCACATTTTGTCCCGGGTTAACTCCTCAAGATCTCCCCAACACTCGTCTCCTGTTTCCCTCGTCATTGTCCTTAACCACGTCTTCTTTGGCCTACCTCTACCTCTTCTATCAAGGGCAACCCACCTTGGTGTATCTCGTACTATTCCCTGAGGAGCCTTTTTTAATCTTTACATAAATTCTGTGCTCAGAGAATCATTCTTACCTGAATAAGTACCTAGATATTTAAACTTATCCACTTGCTTGACAACCAAACCTTCAATGAGACAATTCTGTGCATATTCAATATTCATATTCATGATTTCAGTTTTTCCACTATTAATAACCAAACCAACCTTTCGACCTTCACTCACTAGACAATCCAACACACTCTGCATCTTTTCTGGTCCCTCGCAGATCAAAGCCATTTCATCAGCATTATCCAAGTTAAGAAGTTTCACATTTTCTCCCCAGAGTATACCTGCATCCGTTTCTCTTTTAACCCTTCTCATAACGTAACCCACGACCAATACAAACAACAGAGGAGACAAAATGCCACCCTGAATCACACCAAACTTGACTTCAAATGGATCACTCAAATACCTATCAACCATCACTTTACAAGATGTGCCCTCATACCTGTTCATGATAACCGTCACAAAATTTTCCGGTATTCCATGATGCCTCATGATTTTTCCCATAGTCCTCGAAATACTATCAACAGCCTTTTCAAAATCAACAAAACAAAGACACAACGGAGTTTTCATTTCATTTGCTTGCTGCATTAAATGCCTAACTATGAGGATCTGATCACTGCAACCCCTCCCCTTTCTAAAACCAGCCTGTTAATTTTCTTCATCCCTCAGAATGCCGTCAATCACTGGCTCCAACCTATTCAACATTACTCTACAGAAAATTTCAAGGCTACAGGTGACAAAGTGATTCCCCTTCAATTACCACACCTACTCAGACCTTTCTTTGGAACTTTAATGATCACACCATTCTTCCCGTCACCCATATCTCGCTAATTAATATATCCAAGACAAATACTAATCTATCCTCCTCCACTTTAAACATTTCCGGGAATAAACCATCCTCTCCTGGTGCCTTATAATTCTTTAACTGTTTTATTGCTTAACTACTTCTAGCCTGATCTCACCTTCATCAATATTTTAATCTTCCTGAGCAGGCGGTATGTCCTCTTCTGGAGGGACTTGTCTATCAGAAACTATCTCAAAGCGCTCTTTCCATCAATTTCTGATTTCAACATTTTTGGTCAATAAATTACCTTCCATATCCCTGACTGCTCATACCAGTACTGGCAATCACCTCTTCAGTTGCTTTATATGCTATCCTTTGACTTTGACCATCATTTTTATTAATTAATTTTTCAGTTTCCACAACCTTTTCATTAACAGATCTTCTTTTACCTCTTTTAGTTAGTCTTTTAACTTCTGAATCCAAACTCAAGTACTTAGTTCTTGCTAATTCAAATCTTCATCACTAACAAAATGCATCTCACTCCTCAATTTTGCTGCACCTCACTTCTTGATCATACCCCATGTTTCCTCAGACATCCACATCTTTTTCCTCAATCTAAGTCTCCTTCTGATCGCACAACCAGCAGCCTCATGCAAAACTTTATTCACATCCCCCGACATCTCATCTATACTTCTTCCTCCCTCCTCCAATGTTTCCAACACCAAAAACCTGTTTCTGCATTCTGTTCTAAATTCTTCCTTTTCCTCTCCTTCCCTTCTAAGCATATCAGTATCGTACCTACCAAAAACAGGTTTTCCCTTCTTCTGACTTTTTAGCTTAAGTCTCATTTTTGCAACGCTGAGATGATGATCACTACCGATCTCTGCTCCCCGATTAACACGAACATCTGGCAAAGAGCTTCTGTTCCTTTTACTAACAGCAATATGATCAATCTGATTTTTATATTTTCCACACGGTAACAATCATGTCGCGTTGTGTATATTGTGGTGTTGAAAAGTGTGTCCCCATATATATATATATATATATATATATATATATATATATATATATATATATATATATATATATATATATATATATATATATATATATATTGTCAGGTTCAGTCGTTTCTTTGCAGGAACGATGTTGTTAAGGTAGTTTCCTTGTTTCTCCTTCCCTCCAGTGTTTTCGTCAGGTTGGCGAGTTTTCGTCTGTCATGGTGTGAGTGACAGTGGCAGTCAGGTTTTGGGTGGCAGACAGATCGGTTCTTGGTGACACTTAGCCAAGAAGGCAGCAGCAGCATGCTTTTGATAGAGCAGTGGGAACTCACTTTGTTTGGTAGCAGGGGTTATGGACCTGTTTACTTCGGTGGGAGGATGAGGTCCTCTACATGTGATTTGACTTCTGGTGTAGCAGCGAGAGGATATTGCGACAGTAAAAGACTGTCTCGACGAGTCGGCAAGTTCATCTGTGTTGAGGATGTGTTCCTGTTTTGACAGCTAATTGCTGTGTTCGATGAATCACCGATTATGTCTTATGTTTAGCCTATCCTGGTTGGCGGTAAAAGACTGCCTCGACAATTCTTTGGAATTTGTTTTTGTTTTATGCTGCTTTGGTGATATGTCACCGTTATTGTTTGCTGCCTATCTTTCTATTTTATATTGATTTAATTGAACATGTTATGATGTCTATTTCATTATTATGTAGTGGTGTAGGGCAAGTGTATGGCTCTGGAAAGTTGCTGTTTGCATTTATTTTGCATTTGATGTTCT
Source organism: Macrobrachium rosenbergii (assembly GCF_040412425.1). Taxonomy (NCBI): domain Eukaryota; kingdom Metazoa; phylum Arthropoda; class Malacostraca; order Decapoda; family Palaemonidae; genus Macrobrachium; species Macrobrachium rosenbergii. The sequence goes on from NC_089798.1 coordinate 3,008,193, forward strand.
TTGTTTTTATGGCTGCTGTTAAGCATTTATTTGCATTTATCAATGTTTATTATTGTTCTGACTACTGTAAATTATTTAAGGATTCATTTATTTGAGTTTAATTGTGATAGTGTTAATGATTGTTGTCTTTTTGCCACCTAAAACCTGTACTCAGTTGTAAATATGTAAATTTGTATGTAATAAATTAGACTTAAGGTATTTTTGGTATTTATTTTGCACCCTCCTCTGGCTTGTCCCCAGTCCCTCCAGCCATTCCAGTCCCATATGAGTAATTTTGTTTAATGGAACCTGTAGAACCAAAAGTGGTCCATAACATTTAGCGACCTTGCCAGGATTGGTTCTGTTCTGGCTGGCGGGTTTGGTGACGATTTCAGTGGAGTCGTGTAGTGTTAAGAAAAAAATAATTTTTTTTGGAAATTTTTTTTTTGTTGGGTAAGGAGGTGTCAAGTTCGGTTGTTTCTTTGCGGAAACGATGTTGTTAAGGTAGTTTCCTTGTTTGTCCTTCCCTCCAGTGTTTTCGTCAAATTGGCGAGTTTTCGTCTGTCACGGTGTGAGTGACAGCGGCAGTCAGGTTTTGGGTGGCAGACAGATCGGTTCTTGGCGACACTCAGCCAAGAAGGCAGCAGCAGCATGTTTTTGATAGAGCAGCAGGAAGTCATAGCAATATATATATATACATATATGTATGTATGTATATGTATATATATATATATATATATATATATATATATATATATATATATATATATATATATATATATATATATATATATATATATATATATATATATATATATATATATATATATATATATATATATATATATATATATATATATATATATATATATATATATATATATATATATATATATATATATATATATATATATATATATATATATATATATATATATATATATATATATATATATATATATATATATATATATATATATATATATTATATATATATATATATATATATATATATATATATATATATATATATATATATATATATATATATATATATATATATATTATATATATATATATATATATATATATATATATATATATATATATATATATATATATATATATATATATATATATATATATATATATATATATATATATATATATATATATATATATATATATATATATATATATATATATATATATATATATATATATATATATATATATATATATATATATATAATATATATATATATATATGTATTATATATATATATATATATGATATATATATATATATATATATATATATATATATATATATATATATATATATGTATGTAACAAAGATGATGATCAGATTCTTCATCTTATTTTTATTGTGGATTTTTAAAGCAAACTGTTTTATAACCCCAGAATGTTCTAAAGTATAATATTGATTTTAATAAAAATATATGAGCATTTAATGGTAAGTTTATATCATAAAAATATGTGTACTATCTAATTAGTAAAAATATCGATAAAATTAATATTTCTTTTCACAGTTGCATTATGGAAAATGTAAAACAACTTAGAGGTCCATTTTCACTACAAAGTTTTTGTGTTCAAAGTATTAGTACTTCTATGATGTTAGTTTTAGTCATTATATACTCGTATTTGGAATTAGTCTTCAAAATAGATTTAAATAAATGATATATATGAGAAATTATAAGCGCCAACTTTATCGTTTGTATTACGTTTATCATGCTTATGTAGAAATCTAAAACGCAGGTTTCGTAATATGCTGCCTATTATGTGAATAAAATTAATAACAGAAATATAAGTTTATTTTTCTCAAGAAGAAAAAGTATAAAACAAAACTAAAACTTGTTCGCTTACGAATGACGGATAACCTGACATAAACTGGCGGCTTGGGGAGAACTGATTCCAAACACCAGTACACATTGAAGACAGAAAGCTGTCAGCTTCGGAGTGTTTTGTTCATGTATATGGGAACTATAACCCTTTCACGTCTCCTTAGTTGTGTCCACCCTTTAGTGAAACATTCATAAACATAAGACGGTAAGTTATCGCATGCACACTGCAAAATTAATGACTTATTGGTAATCCTAACCAGTTCGCCATACGATTATGTTTTCAACCTGTTTGTGATTTGGTTGCGATAATTTGCCGGCAGCCGACGGGAGTTTACGAAGTGTTTTACTGTAGTGTGGACGTATCCTTACATGCTGTCTTTACTCAGGACCTCCTAAAA
>NC_089798.1:3015434-3022934 GCF_040412425.1 Macrobrachium rosenbergii
ACATCATTCTGTCCTCCATCTGTCATATTTTCTATATCCAGCCACGCCCGAAAAATGACTCAGTCCAATGACCGAGAGAATCTCTCTTTTAAGAGAGGATCCCTCCATTTGCATCTTTCATTTCGAGTTCCGTCTACATCTTAACCTTTCTCTTTGCAGGTAACTTCATGTAAAATGACTTCTTGTTCTGCCTGAAGTCCTTGGTAAACTCTCATCCCAGCCCATTTTATTACTTACCTTCTTCTGCTCTTTTACTTTCTTCTTGATGACCTTATCCATCCTTCTGAACTCCTGAACACAATAAATTTTTCTGTCTTGGAATTGAACTCCAAACAATCCCCGTTCTTTCCTCATTCCAGTTTTAATTTTCTCATGTTACCACTCAAATATCTAATCCCCCTTCCCACAAGGCTACAATTCTTGCAGACTCAGCAACCCCATCCCGGAAATTTCATGCTCTTCTTAAATATACTATGCACTTCAGCATCTTTAACTGTAGCCCACTTTAATTTATTTTTTCGATAAACACTCTCCTTACATGCTCTTTATCTAACTAAGCTGTCTAAGTTGCCTTTCTCATCAAAATATTCAACGCCCCATCTACAAAATGAAACTTTAATATTCCTTAACTTTTGCTTCAACTAAATGATGATCTGTTATCCAACCAGCCAATAAATTTTTTGCCTTTAAATTCATCTACATTCTTTCCGATTTACGTTGATCCAATACATGTTCGAAAATACAATTTTCCTCTCCACACACACACACACACACACACACACACACACACACACACACACACACACACACACACACACACATATATATATATATATATATATATATATATATATATATATATATATATATATTTATATATATACATATATTGGTAATTTTGTTGTCAATGAACTTTTGGAATTAATAACCTTGCATTATCCTTAGGTCTTCTTGTAGATATACGTTAGTACCTAGAGTCCTTTCTATTTTGAGAAGAGAAAGTGGAAGTCGACATAAAGATTTCACTGGTAGTAGGAAAGAGAAATGTGCCTTTCGAAAATCATTCCCAGATTCTCATTAGCGTTTTTAAATGGTTGTTTTCAAGTTTCTTTTGTTTATTTTTCTTTTTATGTACATTCTGTCGTGTTTTAGTTTATAATGTGACCACCGGAAGATCACTTTGATTTTTCCTATATTTTATTGCTATTGTTTCTTTATTCAATGACCTTATTTCAGAAGAAAGTTAATCAGATTAAAAGAACGTAATTTCAGCAAATCTTACACCATACGATTTGCTAAATTAATTTTATTATTAAGAAAAAAAATATATATTTTATTATTAATGAATCAAAAAACTAACAGCATAGTTCACGGAAACATCTTGCTGTTTCAATGGCGCGTCCTGGAAAAATGAACCTTTTTTTTTTATTGAACTCTCTATACTCTACTTTCGTCTAATAATTAGAAAGATGGGCAAAGATTTACTTTTTAATGCTCATGCAAGTTGGATTTTTGAAGAATCCAGACTGGGCAAGCAAAATAAGAAGAATATTTGTTCCTTCAGAACTCTAATAAATTTTGCGAAATCTCTAAGAAAAAAAAAATAATAATAATAATAATAATAATAAAATAAAATAAAATAAACAAGACCCTTCTCTTACTTTAATTTCAGGAGACCAGATACACTGTACTGTAATTTAGTCGAATTCATTCATATTTACATAATTTAAACGTGGTTAGTTATGAAGAAGTGTTTCAGGTGTTCGGCAAATACGAAGTTAAGTGAAAGTTGAAACATAAGTATACTGGCTGAAATTGATATCTACTGTGATCAAACAACTGTGCTCATTAACTGCTTAAGAGAGTCTTGGATTTTCATAATCCGTAAATTGCGAAGCAAACACCTGCCAGCCAAGTGTTTTTAAACTCGGCAAATAATACTAACAATAACGTATTCCTTATACTGCTTTCATAATTGAAGCAAAACTTGGCAGATATGATTTATTCATGTGTTGTCATCACAGAACCTAGGAAAACTGTAAAACACACATGCACACACAGGCACATAGACACGGATATATATATATATATATATATATATATATATATATATATATATATATATATATATATATATATATATATATATATATATAAACCTGTGTATCTTTCCAAGTACAAAGAAATCGGCAAACTGCGTAAGTAATTAATTTACAATGCCGTTTGTCAAATCTGATAGCAAAAAATATAAATATATAAATAAAAAGTAAATGTTTTCTATACCTTGCTGGTATGCATACTGGGATCGAGAACCATTCGCTGAAGTGGCACATCATTTGCACCAACCGGAATGTGAGGGTGAGAAAAGAGAACAAAATCTACAGAGTTGATTTAAATATAATCATCATGCAAACTGTATAGCATTGTAACGGGAGGGAAAACTTGTCCTCTTCGTAAATTATCTGGTTTGTTTTGCATAACTCAAATGTTTCTTGGTATTCTGGCCATGTGCTAGGTGTATTTGAGATATTTCCCCGGTTCCTATAGAAATCTGCGTTCAAGAAATTCTCAGAACTTCCTGCAAGTCAATTAAGTTTCTGCTTATTCATACATAGCTCCCACACTGAAATAAAGAAAATAAGGATAATTTTAAATAACAGATTCTTATTCTTCTTAATAAATTCTCTTTGTATTTTGATTATGTAAAAATGCCAATCCAATGATAGATTTCGATACACTCATGAAAAAGAACACCGCCTACGTTTGATTTATTCTGGTTTATCTTTAACGATTATCGGTCTTTATTTCCTTCCGGAGAGGTGATTCACAACTACAGTCACACTTGAACTGTTGAATCAATGATGAACCACCTCTTGGGTAAGAAAAACGCAATTAAAAAATGCGCGAAAGTTTCTTCAGCTCAATCGAGCTTTCTGTACAGCGCATAATCAAGGACACCGAAAACTGATATATATTTCGGTGATCTCGGTATAATGCTGCATGAGCCGCGGCTCTTGAATCTTTAACCACTGCCCGATGGTGGCCTGTCCTATATCGTTGCCAGAAGCACGATTATGGTTAACTTTAACCTTAAATAAAATAAAAACTACTGAGGCTAGAAGGTTGCAATTTGGTATGTTTGATGACTGGAAGGTGGATGATCAACATACCAATTTGCAGCCCTCTAGCCTCTGTTTTTAAGATCTGAGGGCGGACGGAGAGACAAAGTTTACTTTTACAGAAAACTAAGAAGGACTTTGTTGGTAAATATACCTAACTACACCAAAGGCGTATAATCAAGGCATCGACAGCCTTCATATCAACCCGCCCCCACCCACATTATCCCAATCCAGCAAAAAACTGCACTATTATTCTCTATCTTGGCCACGATCTCTCACTTCCTGAATATCATAACAGTAATATTTCAGCGTCTCTTCCACTCCATCTACCCAACACTTTTTATGTCTTCATCTCCGACTGTTCCCATATCTCTCGAATTATACATCTTTCACCACTCTGTTATCCTCTATTCTCTCCATTGGAGCAATTTATTCATCTCACCCATCCCTTTTGAACATCGCCCACATCCAGGCAAAGTAAACAGACTCATCAGCCCTCAGTTCCATATTACCCACGTACTAAATCTTCGTCTCCTGGCATCTCTCCAATTTTCGACTCGCTGATTGCCCTCTTTATATCATTAGTGGATACATTCACAGACGTTTTTATGCCTAAATTAACCCCTACCACTCTAGTATCATTCGGGTCTTCCTCTTTTCAAAATAGTAGCTCTTAATACAGCATCTATCAATGCGTGTCATGTATTTTGATATAAATTTGTTCACAAATTGTTTTTCCGCATTTCCCTAAAGGACAGTTATAGCTCTCCATAGAGTGTCTGATCATGTTTAACGTTTACGTTCTAGTATTTGTTATTTACTTAACTTCCTCAGTTTATTGCTGCATTATTTGTCCTTTTGCAAACCATTTTACGATCAAATTGCCTTCATTCCAGCATCTGAACATCACCCTCCTTTTTATAAGCAGTCCTATAATCATCATGTCACCATTTTTAGCCCTTGTATACCATACCACACACTCATCGTAGCTTGTTCTTGGAATTGTGCAGTTCTCAGAAGTCCGATCATTTCGCAGTCTTTAACCTAAATTTACTTTTCATTCGGTTTATTCCATGTATGGTATTTTCATTTGCTATCAAGGATCATTACCTTGGTTACATTCATTAATAACTGCAACTTCAATATATATATATATATATATATATATATATATATATATATATATATATATATATATATATATATATATATATGTGTGTGTGTGTGTGTGTGTGTGTGTGTGTGTGTTTTTTGTATATATATATATATATATATATATATATATATATATATAACTAAGATGTACTTAACAGTATATATATAAATATATATATATATATATATATATATATATATATATATATATATATATATATATATATATATACAGTAATAATTATGGAGGCTCTTTTACTAATGTTTTCAGGTTATTTGTAAAAATTTTTCCTTATTATGTATACGTCTTAGGAATGGTGATTGGTAGTGGATATTTGATTTGATTCGACATTCTACAGGCAATGAGTTCGAATCCCGGTCATATGTACTTAGAAAAGTTACTTTTAAGATTAATGATTTCAGTATTTATGAGTTATTTTTGTCTAGATAACTTAAATATGACTTTCAAGTGTTCAGATTTAGAGATAGGTAATCTCACAGACGCACACACATGTAAACACACTCGTATGTATGTGAGACGAAATATATCTACAGAAAGTCTATTGGACGAAAAATACAAAACAAGAGTGGCAGAGAACAATGTAAGGTAAATTACTGCATGCAGTGATTTTACCATATGGTAAAAGGTCTGCACTCTATGAATATAAAAGGAATTATGCATACATACAAGCATGTATATATGTATATATATAAATATATATATATATATATATATATATATATATATATATATATATATATATATATATATATATATATATATATATATATATATATATATATATATATATATATAAATATATATATATATATATATATATATATATATATATATATATATATATATATATTTCTTTCTTTTAATGGCTTTAACACATGATTCATTCGTCACATATTACCACAGGTGAAACAGGTGAAAAAATGAGAGGCGAGGTGTAGGTCCTGACCGGTACCGAACTTATTTCCAAACCATTGACGGAGGACGAATACGTTGTGTAAGAAATCATAATCTGTATACTACACAAAAAGCACTGAAGAAATACACAACCGTTTGAGATTACGAATCAACCGCTGAAAGGTGTCAAAGGGGGGAGTGGCTTCAAAGTGCATCAGGTTATGTGGTAAAAAGCGCAACATACTGTCAAGGAACAATACCGACAAACATGCAGATCTTAGGAGACTATAATCCACACCCTACGGGGACCAGGGGCGGGGGTCAAAAAACTCATTAGTAATACTGCCCACTTACCGTGTTTTCAAATATGATAACCCTTTTTTCCATACATTTCTACTGCCTTCCTTCAAATTTAAGCATTTTGCAAATTTCTTTCGAAATTACAGGGTCAAGTTTATACATACATACATACATACATACATACATACATACATACATACATACATACATACATACATACATACATACATACATGTACATATATATATATATATATATATATATATATATATATATATATATATATATATATATATATATATATATATGTGTGTGTGTGTGTATGATTACTTGTGCTGTAAGGTGTTGCGACCCAAATACCACCTTGCGTAAACGCAGCCTGACAAGCCGATGCCATGGCTGAATGGTGCAATGTTTAATTCAAGCGTCCTTAATACGTGGATCGCTTATGATCTTTCACCCACAAGGTCTCCGGTTTTAAACGACTATCAAAATTTATTGAGGAAACGAAACAAAATTGGTGTAGGATAGTAACAACTTCATCTCTGGAGATTAACTAAGGAACCCCACTCTACACCACTGGTACCCTTCCTCCAAAGGTGTATAATGAAGAAACGTACATTTATATTGCTAAACTTAATCTTACATATGCTGGCATCTGACTAATTCATTAGTTCTTATTCTTGTCCCCTAGAGCAGTTCTGGTACTTCAAGAGCGAACCCTCCCTTTGCACAGTACTTTTCAACTATCGTGAACAAAAGACACCCATTGTCTTTCCCGCTTCTGTACGCACTTGTTGCCAATATAATATCCAGACTTTTTTGCCCAAAACAAAGGAACTATCATATAATGCTTATCTTATGAACCCCATCAATGCACATTTTAATAAAGCCAGACAATTGGGGATTTACACACCCTACGGAAAGTAATAAAAGGAAGGAATAAAACAGTGACGTTCTTGGTGATAATCGTTCAGAGGTAACGGATGTAGAAGGTAATTATGCAATTCCTTGAGCAAGTTAGCATAACGAGAGTCCAGTAGGTTTGTATTTCGAATTAGGTTGTACCATTGGTTATAAATGATCGTGAATTCAAAGTACTCCTACGTAACCTTGGAAAAAAAAATGGCGATGAAAAGTTTTTTGGTTCATGTATTGATCAAGCTGATGTAATATTGAGCAAAGTTGATGATGATATTCATGATTATTAAGTGATTGCGGAAAATATTCACAATAGTGTATATTTTAGTTGGAGAGAAGTATTAAAAGTTAAATTGTAAAAGTAGCCAACAAAATTAACATATCAAGAAAATAAAATAACTTAAAATGAAATGATGTTTATTTGATTTGTTACCCTTAAAGTTACTGAGAAGCAAAGTTTGTAAAGGCCATGCAAATTTCAAGATTGCTGTCATAGCTAAAAGGGATGGTTATCGATATAGAAGGGAAGGAAGAGAGAATGAAAACAGAAGTGGTTGGAAAAAGGGCCGAGGTTTTATTAGGAAAAAAAAAAAAAGACTCTTGGAACATATGGCAGAAAAAAACGTTGTGTAAAATACTACGAGATGATGGATAAGGTAGTGAAACAAGATAGAAATGAGACGAAAAGCAGGCACACAATGAAAATATTCACGCACGCCAGAGAGAACAGTCAGTACTGACAAATGGTATATGGAGAGAGAAGTAGGTTTAAGAATAAAAGATGAAAATGGAAATATACCTTCAAAAAAAAAAAAAAAATGCCGCAGTGTGTCGATGAGGTGGACATTTTCATGATTATTGAAACTGAAGTTTAATGGAGAAGCAGATCTGAATGATGGTATAAGCGGGAGGAGAGTTGGTGTTAATTTTACGACAGTTGAAGTGACTATGGACGACGCAAGGTCAGTTAAGAGGATAAAGACTAAATGAACCATAACTTCATGAGATTATAATAGAGGTGAGCTGATAAAATTATTGTTATCCTGGTATTAACCCCAAAAAACGGGTTAGAACGATTGCTGATTTGGG
>NC_089798.1:3027934-3122934 GCF_040412425.1 Macrobrachium rosenbergii
TTTGCATGTTCACAACTGCTGGAAAATTCAGATGACAATTTAACTTCAGCACGAAAACTTACCCCGCTATAGCAATTTATTCAGACCATAAGAAGTCTTCTTGAGGCTGGATATTTTTCTTCACATCTAGGCATATACAAGTCTTCTTGGATGCCATCAACTTGTCTTTATATTTAAAAATTTTGTCTGCTTTGAATCACAATAAGTTCTAATGATTTAGAGCATGGCTCAGTACAGCAGCAGCTTCGGACTTCGTAAAAGCCGGCTGATCAGAGAGGCAGACACTTTGCTATCCGACCATCCCGGGATTATATATCTCAACGGATAGGTTTGTTGGATGTTACAGACTAAATACATTTTAAAAACATAACAAACATCTCACACGTCTCGAACTTCTAAATGATTTGTTGCATTTTGGAATGAAAATTTTGTTTCAATGTAAAAATCGGAACATTGGTCATAGAAAGGCAAAAGTCCTTAAAGTATATACAAAAATCGGAATAAAAGTATTTTTAAAGAAAAGAAAAGAAGAAAATTCATAAATTTGTTGCATTTTGGCATTTAAAAGATAAACTAACATTGGCAGTAACAATTGTCAATAAGATTAGTATTTTTTAAAAACTTCAAATTCATAAATTTGACCTCTTTAAAAGATAAACTCAGACCAATCCAATAAGAAATTTCTTTAAAAATGGCTCTGTGGAAAACCATCCGTAAAAAGAGAAAAGGCTATCTTAAAATTAAAATTATTACAAAAACTATAAAAATTTGTGCCCAAACCTATGAATGACTTCTTCCTGAAGATCGACGTATAAAAACCTGAATCATTACGAGAAACTTCAAAATCTAGCAAAGCAAGTTTGTTATATTTCTCGTAATCAATAGTAAATTTTATATTCGGATGGGCTAAAGTGGCATACTCTAAAATTTATCAGCTTTATATTTATCTTGAAACAAGATGAAAGTGTCATCGACATAACAACAGTAAAATAACGAGTGATAAGCCGGTTAACGGTAATAAAGTCACATGAAAAAAGTTACAATTTTGGCTAGGAAAGAAAGTCACAGGAAAAAAAAGTCACATTAATTTATGGTGGTAATTAAAACAGTTAAAGTCATAAAACAGAAAATATTTTGGATCTCTCCTAGATAGTGACCCCCAGGGGTTTTCGGGGGTCGTTGTCAAGGATTAATATTTCTTGGAGGTCATTATCTTTAGGATATTTATAGTCTTTTGTTTATGTTTTTTGCGGCAATTCCCAACGGGCTTGTACTAAACACACCGCAAAGGTGAATACATACAGGGTTAAAAACCCTGGGGGTCACTACGTATGAAAGATTAATGTGACTTTTTTTCCAGTGACTTTTTTCCTGTGGCTTTTTTCTGTGACTTTTTTGACCTGTGACTTTTTTTTTACCTGGATTCGATAAGCCAGAGGGCAGTTGTCCAGCAACCGCTCTTCTAACTCCACATAAAGATATTAGCTAGCGAAGGGCCAAGAGGACTCCCGATTGCCATGTCGTCAATCTGCACATAAGCTTTATCATTAAAAATAAAGGCTGTATCCTGCACCGCCAAGGTTAAAAGTTTCTTAAAATTGTCGTAACTTAAGCCGTGAAATTGTGTCATAACGGTAAAAATCTCATTTAAAATAATCTGTATAGTTTCTTCCACAGGAATGTTTGTGAATAAAGCTTCAACATCGAGGTTTAACATGAATAGGCCCGAGTCCTGACACAAAATCCTTTCATTAAACTTTTTTAAAAGTATAGTTGTTCAAAGAAAATTCAGTTAACAGGGGTACCAAATATTTTGTCATTTTGTAATTGGGGTTGTCATTTGAAATTGGAATGGGCCATATGGGAATACCTTCTTTATGTATTTGGTACCAATGTTACCAATGGTCCATTTCTACTTGATACAAAATTCTATTCCAAAATGCAAAAAATCATTAGAACTTATTGTCCCGCCATAAAATGTCAGCTGATTCCAACAAAACCACTGATAATTTGACCTTTTTTTTCAATATAAAGACAAGTTGAACCCTCTTATGGCATCTAACATTGTCTATTTGTATACTTGGCCTAGATGTGCCCTGCGAAAATATATCGGAGCCTCAAGAAGACTCCTTAAGGTCCGAATAATTGCCATAGCGGGATGAGTTTTCGTACTGGAGTTAAATTGTCATCTGAATTTCCCAGCATCTGTGACCATGCTAAGAGATGCAAGAGTAACATTGAATATAAACACTTTCAAATTCCCTCAAAAGTTTCTCTTCCACAACAGCTCGTGGTCTTCGAATTGCACTATATAATAACGGTTGTTCCGAAACTGAACAACCAAACTACCTCCTCCTTTCTATACCTGGCGTAAACAACGGACATACCTTCGTTATTCTAGTCACTCGCCTTGCTCCCTCTATTATTATTATTATTATTATTATTATTATTATTATTATTATTATTATTATTATTATTATTATTATTATTCAGAAGATGAGACCTGTTTATATGGAACTAGCCCACAGAGGCCATTGACTTGAAATTCAAGCTTCCAAAGAATATGGTGTTCATTAGGACGAAGTTAAAGGGGGTAAAAGAAAATACAGAAAGAAGAGATCCCACTTATTAAAAAAAATAAATTAATAAATTAATAAATAGATAAAAATGTATTCAAATGCAAGGAGAATAGTACTGGGAGAAGGAAATGGTACTTGAGCTTCGTTGACGTTCCTTTAACTTGCTTTATATGTAATTGTGTATTTTTAGATGAGTATTTTTTTTATAATTTTATTTCATTATTGTACTTTTCAGCTTAAAAATGGGGCTGGTTCCTGAAATGACGCATTAATAAAACTACACCGATATGAAATAGACGCCTTGAATATATTGAAATATATATATATATATATATATATATATATATATATATATATATATACTTATATATATATATATATATATATATATATATATATATATATATATATATATATATATATATACACACACACACACACACACACACACACACACATATATATATATATATATATATATATATATATATATATATATATATATATATATATATATATATATATATATATATAACAGAGCCATTAACCCTGGCAGTATTTGGCTCTATGGAACGTCCAAAACACTGGCTGTTTCATGCAACTACACACAAGAATCATCAGCCAAGTGTCAAACCCTACTTCATACAATGCCTTGTTCACCTCTAAAGTGTATACGTGCTTAAGGTTCATGGATAATAAGGACACTCGCTTCCTACAATCTTCACACTGTATTTCCAGCTTTTCTAGGTCTTCACATCTTCTCTCCTTGTGAATTATGCACTTGTTTCACCAACTTATTGTTTCCCAATTTTTCAATATCTTCAAAACATCACAGGATACTCTGAACAATCAACCCATGTGCAGTAACCTTCACAATACTTCTTGTTGCCTCCATATTTTTCACCCCGTCAGTCTTTTATTTTATGGAAAATACTATTAAAATCATCATCTCAATATATCCGTAGAGGAGAGAGAGAAACAACTAAATACACAGGTAAACTGACACGCATGAGGACAGAAAGATAAGGAGATAGGGTGATACACTGAAAGATAATAACTGAGAAAGGGTGAAATTGAAGGTGAAGTAAAAATAATTGATATTAATGAAAATAGTATCTTCCTTTTGACTAAAACCTTCATTACAACGTACCAGCAGTGCGTATTTTTATGACGTCGTCTCTTTGAATTTTAAAGGCATTCTAAAACTGTTTACGTTGAAGTATAAGAAGAATAAAGTTCAAAATTGCTTATGATAATTACAATGATATAATTCGGCGAAACTTCATTATAGATAGCAATAACCAATTAAAATTATGGGCACCATTCCTTGGTCAGATATTACTCCCCAGTTCTCAAATGTGGAAATTGTCAGGACATGAGCCTGTATAGACAAGCCTTTGAAATAGATCCTTGTCTTGAACATGCAGGGAAATATATTTGCATGTTTTTGCAAACAACTTAGGCCCTGAGTCCCTTGCATTGGAGATAGGCAGAAACTTTCATGTTGCGATATCAATGTCTAACTTTATGCTATAGGGGTGGTTTCCATATGGTAGGCAAATTGTGAAATTCTACCGACTGGTATGGTAACCCCCACCCCTCTCTCTCTCTCTCTCTCTCTCTCTCTCTCTCTCTCTCTCTCTCTCTCTCTCTCTCTCTCTCTCTCTCTCTCTCTCGTATTTCTATAGTTGTGAATAAGAGTTTTATTTCTGAGTGAGTCTGGAATTTCCTGTCTCACTTTTGCTGCATCCTTCCGGATGTGTTCTCAAAATCTTTCTTTTTTATTTCCTTCCCCCTGATGATTTTTTCCTCTCATTTTCAAATGGTCTTCCATCCAAGTTTACCAAATGGCAAGAGGTATATTTTTGACCCAAATAACACTCGCTGTTGCAGAAAATACTGGAGAGAGAGAGAGAGAGAGAGAGAGAGAGAGAGAGAGAGAGAGAAATAACCTAATAATGAATTTATAAAAATGTTCACATACAGAGAGAGAGAGAGAGAGAGAGAGAGAGAGAGAGAGAGAGAGAGAGAGAGAGAGAGAGAGAGAGATAATAATGAACTTATCAACCTCTTCTTTTCTGCTCATTAATAGTTTACTCGTTTACGAATAGGCGGTTTTAAAAATGTTGAGAGAGAGAGAGAGAGAGAGAGAGAGAGAGAGAGAGAGAGAGAGAGAGAGAGAGAGAGAGAGAGAGACTGGAGGGTAACGGATATGGAGGTGAAGAATGTCAGATTCTGGTAGAGATGAAGTCACCTCTGAAGATGTATCATCCTTTCATTCTTCACCTTAATTTCCAAAACAATAGTTTGTCATCATTCATAAATGTCACTTTTATGACTAGAAATTAGTCTCATTATGAGACGCAGTATGTTAGAAGACACATTATAGAAGGCTTCAATATGACGTACGTGGTTATTATACTTTCTAGTTGTGGATTCTATACATGATAAGATTTTATTGCTGCATCAGTGAAAAACCTAAATTTGAATCTCGAATACCCATGCAACAAATGCTGAGATAAAAATATATTTTCTTTTTTCTTTACTTATATGAAAGCTTTTGCGAGTTTTCAGCTTTTGGATGTTATTCATAATTCTTTTAGCCTTCCACTCATAACTAAATTTCGCCGCCATGATACTTTGAAATTAAAAAATCTGTATATGTTGCAGCAAAATAACAAAGAAAAGGTATACTGCAAATTTAGACATCGAGGGGAAGTTCGTCAGAGAGGTTTGACTAAGATTCTGCTTTATAATCTATATATTTTGCTCCCTAGAGAAGGTTAAATGCTTTCCATTTTGTCAACGGCCCAGGTTATAAAAAGTTCGAGTTATTTTTTCATTACTTGTGGTAATCTTCCCCCCTATATAACATACATCATTTCCAACGTTCACATTTCTTCATAAGTTATAGTTTCCAGTCCTATTTGCTAAGTCCTAGATGTGAGGCTTAATCCAAGGGTGCCTTTTTGAAGAGCAACGCAATACTAAGACGTATCCAATATGAGAGTATGTTGCTTGGCAGAATATGATCAAATTGCATTCCTTTCGATTCATTTCCTCCCCTCCACTCGGAGTCCGAGTAGACTCACTCTCTCCTTCGGTGAAGGAGTTGATTTTAAAGCATACCTTTGCATACCGCATTCAGTTTGATCTTTTCTGTAGAACAATTTGCTGATATTCATTTTTACTGAATCTTTTGACATCCTCTTTTTTTATCTACTAAATATAAATGTAATAAAAAACAATATTTCATTGTTATATATATAAGTTGAAGCTTATCTCTAGTGGCTAGGTTCCAGAACCCTTTCCGGTGGGAGAGGTGTATTTGTTCAGAAGTAAGTAAAATAAAAAGTAATGTCACATGTCTGGTAAAAGGATACGCAGGAAAACCCTGTAAGAGTTGTTATGTGAACATGTGAATATTTCATTTGTGCAAAAATCTTGTTGAAAGGGAGTCACATAAAAATTTAAGTTTACTGAAGAAATATTGAAAAATGCGGAAAACTTCAAGGCTACAACCACGATTTTTCAGGTCATCAAACTTAAAATGCTGTGCCTTGTTTTGTTTTCAAGTTTTCTGATATGTAAACGAAATGGAAGAGAATCTAAATTTATTGTAGAATTATTTCATATATTTTTACCTTATGTTAGTACAAAGTTTTTTAAGAGGAAGTTCATGACCTCATTGGTAGAGGAAAGAGTGAACCAGGGTATGTGCATTAGTCTGCTGGTGCAAAGTTGTGGCAGATGAAAATTGAAGATGAAGGAGGTCATTAAATGTAACCATGACTGTAATCAAAATACGCAGTTTTGAACAAATTTTTTATATAAAATTTGAATTTCTTTACTAAACAAGTACAAAATGTGCCGAAGTTTCTCCGGCGCAATCGATTTTTCTGTACAGCGTATAATTCTGTATGAAACTCTCAGTCACGGCCCATGAAGCTCTCAGCCTCGGCCTATGAAACTTTCAGCCACGGCCGGTGCTGGCCAGCGTTGTTGGAACCTATGGCGGTGCTAGACGCACGATCATGGCTAACGTTAGCCTTCTATAAAATGAAAACTATTGAGGCTGAGGGCTGCAATTTGGTTTGTTTGATGACTGGAGGGTGTATAATCAAAGTACCAATTTGCAGCCCTCTAGCCTCAGTAGTTTTTAAGATCTGAGGGCGGACAGAAAAAGCGCGGACGGGAAGACAAAGCCATACCAAAGGTTTTCTTTTACAGAAAACTAAAAAACCAAATGCAATTTAACTCTGCAGGCCAGATTACCGGATTGGCTGTGAAGGAATCAAAAGTGCAGTTTTCAGAAAATAGAAAAATAATAACAAAGATCTTAAATACTTTTAAGGAGCTGCGCAAAATTCCATGGTGATTTGTTGCATGGGGAGATTTGTGGGAGAGATACAGGTTAGTTGTGGTCTGGCATAGATTCGCCGAAGCTTGGTAGGACTCTATACATAAC
This sequence comes from Macrobrachium rosenbergii, assembly GCF_040412425.1. Taxonomy (NCBI): domain Eukaryota; kingdom Metazoa; phylum Arthropoda; class Malacostraca; order Decapoda; family Palaemonidae; genus Macrobrachium; species Macrobrachium rosenbergii. Next base: position 3,034,982 of record NC_089798.1, read on the forward strand.
TAAAATAGCTTATGCAATAGCCTAGCTTAGGTGAGAATTGTAATTCCATAAAAAAAATCTGTTCTAATTGAATGCTATAACAGCCATTGTCCAACTATATAATTAATGTAATCTTTGTAATTCAGTAAATATCATTTGTACATTGCATGCTTTGAAGTAAGAATGTCATGTAAACGAAGTGAGGACGTGTTTAAGTTGAAGATAAAAAAAAATCTGCAAAAGATAACTGTTGTAAGTTCATTAATGTAGCATCCTGCGTCTACGGGTTTAGGCTTTAAGTGTAATCATAAATGATTTCTTTTGGTCTCGTTTTTTTTTATTTCTTTTTCTTTACTTTTTGTTACTGCTTCTGCGCCGTATCATTACTGATATAAGCATAATATTTTTAGCTATGATGGTTAATATAATTGGGGTTTGTATAGAGTTAGAGAGAAAAGTGTTCTGACTGTGTACAAAGATAAATATCCTTTAACTGCAGTATTTACGGGAGAAAGTTACAGGAAAATTATTTTTAATTATCAAATAAAGAATAGGAAAATGATGATCGTGAGAGTAATTACGAGTGCAAGATGATTTCAATATGTGTCTAATGACATTCCCTAATTAATTCTCCTAGAAGGAATAGACGTCAATCTAAGAGCATAGGGAGTGAAGTTCTCAGGATCTGAGCTGACGGGGAATGGAGTCAGCAAAACCGTCACTTAAGATATTGTCAAAGCGAGAAGCTTTCTATCTGGAACAAATATTCCTTTTTTACCTTTCTCACTCTTCTTCTTTTCGCTGACTTATTTCCACACACAGACAGACTCTACCTCTCTCTGGCTCTTGATATATATATATATATATATATATATATATATATATATATATATATATATATATATATATATATATATATATATATATATATATATAATATATATATATATATATATATATATATATATATATATATATATATATATATATATATATATATATTATATATGTATGTATATATATATATATATATATATATATATATATATATATATATATATATATATATATATATATATATATATAGGTGTGTGTGTGTGTATTTGCTCTAATAATATGTGGTTAATTTGGCATACTTTCTTTTCGAGATACAGTACATGAAAACGTACGTATTTATGAATTTTTGCAGCTTACTTCACAGAATAACATGTAAGCAGTAATCATTAAACAACAAGACACTAATATGGGCTCTAAATATTACTCGTTATTAATAAATTTATCGTCCTCAAGTTATGATTTTCATCACTGAACTGATATTTTGCATGACAAACAACAAGAAAAATTCCTGTTGTTTAATTCCTCTCCTTGCTAGATTCTCTAGCAAACTGGAAAATGATTGCTCTTGCCTTTTTAAAAGCATTGTTTGAATTTCTGTTAACTAGAGACTGGACATTTGAAACCAATTCAAAACAAGCAATCTGAACATCACAACCTAAACCCAAATACATCGAGGTACGTAAGAAGTAAGTACGGTGATAGAAAAGTAATCACCATTAATGTCAACATTTCAGAGAGTGCAAGATGCATTCTACATGATATTTAATGTTATGAAATTCAAGATGCTATATTTATACGCCATTAATAACCAATCGGAATTGGCAATGCTTTGAGAATTTATGAAGTACTCATGTATCATTTTATGTACATGGAGCTCTAAGGAGGAGAGTTTTCTAATCATTTTAACTGATGCAGTTCGTAGTAGGCCCACTTTTCAGCAAGATAACTTTCATCGGCGTCAAAGGCATGTGGGAAAACAGTAATCAACTATAAACATTTTTGTTATCATTTTAGAAACACTAAAACTTAAATATATAGTTTGTAAATAACCTTTTAAACACTGGCACAATATATGTTTGGGGGAGTCGCTTTGATACGAAAAAAAAAAAAATGCGAACACGTAAGAAACCGAGTAAAACTTAATAATATAAATGATTTTGCTTTCCTAATGCGTGAAAGTTGAATCTAGACCTCTAATAACGACAATGTCCATAGGAAAATAAACCAGAAAATTTTTTCCGTATGGAGATACTTAGGAGAAGTGGTGGTAGGTTAGCGGGAAAAAAACAAATGTTTTAGATATTTCTGTCACGTAGAGAGAATGAACGACAAGGGGTTGATGAAAAGAGTATAATAACGTTAAAAAGAAAAACATCAAAAGGAGCGGAAGACCTAGAAAGTTTAGGATAGATTGGTTGAAGGAGGTACTGGAAATTGTCTTGTTACACAGGATATACCAGATAATTTCCAATAAAGAGATACATGGCGCTGCAGGTATTTAGATTCGACGCTTTACTGATAAGCAGCCTGTGCACGTACGTATATAAAGCGATTAATGCTCTGGAGGTTTCCAGCACAGACTGAGCAGCTGACGTTAATCGACACGACTTGTCCCCAAAGCAGCTGATAAGTATAAATATATATATATATATATATAAGAAAATGGCATCGAAACATCAGCTAATACCGCAACTCGATGCTGTTCATCCCAAAGCAACACCGGGCTTAATGATAAGAATGTAAATATTAATATATATTATATATATATATATATATATATATATATATATATATATATATAAATTAATTAAATTTTATTTATAATTTCATGTTTCTTGAATACTTTTATTTCGATTAAAGTTTTGTAGTTGTAAATATATGGATATATTTATTTTTATTTTTCATGTATGTTTTTCATGTTCCTATATCATATTTTTTTTATTTCAATAATAGCTTTAAAAATCTTGGTACTTAGCAGCTGGACACTGCTTGGATCCTTTGAAACATCAACGGTCGTAATTACTGTCACTGTCTATAACACTGTGTCCTTGGAAATAAGTGGTGGAGAAACGTAAGACTCCCTATTAACCACTTTATTTTAATTATATAAGTTGTCTTCCCTGTTCATTAACCCCAGAAAGGGTTCTCTTTCAGGCAGAACAGGGACAACCTTTTGGAGGCATAGTGTTCCCCGTTGGGGAATCCATTTCTCTTGTCGACTGTACATGTTACCATATATAATCCTTCGTGTTAAAATGCATAAGTATGTTTAAGAAGTTTTAAGATTGTTTTGAATTGTAAGTAGGTTAAGATTTCCTTTTTCCCCTTTTTGTCTACCACTATTGTGTGATTGAGAGAGAATTTGTTCTACCTTTATCTTGTCGCTTTCTCTTATATACTGCGGCTGTGTATGGGATTTTTATTGTTGATGATTATATGTTTTCTTCCCTATTTATCCAGTTTTCATGAGTTTTCTAAATGTTGATCATTATTTTTATATTAAATTGTTAAAACTTATTGTCGAGTATTTTGTATATCCTTTCTGAGATTATCTGAGGGGTTTGTTTGTCATATCGTACTCCTTGGAATTCTTCCATTGTGGTATTGATTATAAAATCAGATCAAAAGAACCTGGTTGAACCCTGTACCACCTAGGAGTTCATATATATATATATATATATATATATATATATATATATATATATATATATATATATATATATATATATATAATGCATGTGTATATATATATATATATATATATATATATATATATATATATATATATATATATATATATATATATATATATATATATATATATATATATATATATATATATATATATATATATATTATATATATATATATATATATATATAATATATGAAGTCGAATGTGGTTGCTTTAAACCTGATGAACAGCATCGAGTTAAGGGAGAAGAATAATTCCTTTATTTCCTTTCAATGTGCTCTATTACGCTGACGTTTCAGGACTATGTGTCCCATTTTCAAAGCTATAAGCTAATAAGACAACAGAATTGAAAATAGACTCAGATTTAAAAACAAGAAAAATTTTTTTATATAAAAGTATAAAAAGAAACATAACAGAAAGGAACAATGGTTACCAAATAGTGCTGAAGGCAAGAGCTGAGTGACGCTCTGATCAGTTTTGGTTCCAATGGTAACTCACGAGAGGCATAGAGGTGTTGACGTGGACTGAATATTTAACTGGAGAACTATTTGTTTAATAAAAACAGTTTCTAGTATTGGCAGTTGGTGGTCATTCGGAGCTTTGCCTATTATTTTAAAATCCTTGTAACTGGTACTATATTTTCATTTTTTCCCTTGGTCTCTTATGCATGAAAATTCGGGGTTTAGTAATTTAGCGCCCGTTCGGTAACTTACACCACGATGGGAGTCTAACTTCACCTTCAACAACGTATGAGTGGAGCCTGCGTACTTCCCCAGGTCACATTTGGGGCAATTAAACAAGTATATGACTCCTGGGATCATCAAAGGGTGCAGGCTTTCTTGCCAACCACTTTTTTGCAGCAGATATGTTGATGGCACCTTTCTGCTGCTTGGGAGCAAAGATCGAGCAGATGAATTTCTTGAGTATGCAAACCAAATGCATCCAAACATAAAGTTTGCAAGTGAATCTGAAAGTGAAAACAAATTGCCCTTCTTAGATATAATGGTTTCAAGACGTGATGATCATTTTAATACCAGGGTTTTTAGGGGAAAAAACTGTTATCGGTCTGGGTTCTAATTTTTATAACCATTGTGTCTTTAATTTTAGGTTAAATTCTTTGTCTGCCTTCTTCCACAGGGCCTTTAGCTTAACATCTGATTGGAATGATTTTCACGAGGAAATTCTGTATCTCCACCAATATCTTATTAACAACTGTTTCCCATCTGAGCTCTTTTATAAACATTTGCGCAAATTTTTAAATAATATTTTTCATCGAAAATTCAAAATACCAATAGTAACTAAACTGTCTTTCTATGCAAGTGTCCCCTTATCTGTGATAAACACTTTTGCCAAGACTAACGACAAATAATAAACAAATATTTACCGGCTGCCGAATTAAACAAATACCCAATAATCCAATGACGATCAAGTCTCTGTTTAAATATAAAGAAAGTCTGCACCCTTTGACGACCTCAGGAGTCATATACCTGTTTAATTGCCCCAGATATGACCTGGGAGGTACGTGGGCTCCACTCGTAGGTTGCTGAAAGTGAGATTAGACTCTCATCATGGCGTAAGTTTACCGAAGCGCTAAATTATTAAGCCCCAAATTTTCATGCATAAGAGACCAAGGGAAAAATGCAAATATGATACCAATTACAAGGATTTTAAAATAATAGGCAAAGCTCCGAATGACCACTAAATGCCAATACTAGAATCTGTTTTTATTAAACAACTAGTTCCCCAGTTAAATACTCAGTCCACGTCAACACCTCTATACCTCTCTTGAGTTCCCTTTCTGTTATATTTCTTTTTATACTTTTATGTAAAAACTTTTTTCTTGTTTTTTAAGTCTGAGTCTATTTTTAATTCTGTTGTCTTTTTAATTTATAGCTTTGAAAATGGGGCACGTGGTCCTGAAACGTCAGTGTAATAAAGCACATTGAAAGGAAATAAAAGAATTCTTCTCCCCTAACTTGATGCTATATACCTGGTGTTTCGAAATTAGAGCCTCCCCCTTCACAGAACAAATGGAAAGTTAGCCTATCTCCAAGTACATTATTTTAAGTTTCTATTAAGGTATTTTTCATTTTACATTTCTTGTATTTTCAGACTGAGTGACGGAGTTAGATACAACCATGGCTAACGACTCTGAGGAAATCAGATGGATTGACCGAATCCAGGCTATAACCTTCAGAGAGGCCAGAGATGCTGGCGCATCCTTCATTTCACATTCCTGGATAGCTAAATACGTTAAAAAAGATGAATCCTTTGTTAAAAGAAACTGGAACAAAAATCCATATGACTGTCATCGTGGAAAGAGTGAGAATCTTGGAAGGCCTGAAGTCCTTTCTCAGGAGTCAAAAGACATCACAGCTGAGGCAGTGGGTAGACCAAGAAAGTCATTACGTAAATTGGCGCATGAACTAGAAACAAAAAGGGGAAAGAAGAGAAGTTATAGGGCTGTATATCGTGAGTTGAAAAAGTCTGGTATCAAGCCATTTCATGTTATCAGCAAGCCCAACATCACTCAGCAATAGAGAGAAGACCGTGCATGGTTTTGTGGTTCATTTCTTCAAGATTGGGATGATGCTGACTTTCTCCATGTTGCCACATCAGATGAATTCTTCATTTACACAGTCAGGAAGCCAAATCATAAAAATGACATCATTTGGGCTGCAAAGTTGGATGATATCAGCGATGATGTGCGCTATCACCGAGTTGTGAAATTTCCTGAATGTTTGGGAATTTTTCTCTGTTTCACAGCCAAACAGTTAATGTGGATCATCAAAGAAAAAGGACAGTCATGGAATGGCGAATACTTCAGAGAAACTGTGCTTACTGGTGGAGTATTTTGTTTCCTCAAAGATCCTGAAAATGTGTTATCTGTTGAAGACGTCACATTTTTGTATGATAAGGCACCATGTTTCAAGGCTCTTCAGACACAGGAGCTGCTTTGAAAAAGTGGTATCGATTTCTTCTCGTCAAGTGAATTTCCAGGTAGCTCCCATGACCTTAATGGGTGTGAAAACATTGGTATTATCTTAAAGGATCGTATTGAAGCGTGCACAGTGAACTATGATGGTATACCAAGCCTCGATGACCTGCGAAGAGAGGTGACCAAAGTGCTCAGGGAAATGGAGTTTGAGTCTCAGCTTTTTGTGATTTGCTGAAATCTTACCCCTCAAGAATGCAGGCTGTATTAAATACTACAGGCAGATGGAGGCCACATAAAATATTAAATACTCATAGAGAAACTTAAATAAATACCTGTTCTGAATTACTTTTGTTTTTGTCCATATCAATTTTAGTTTATGCTGTAGATATATATATCTATATACACACACACATATACATATACATATATGTATATATATATATATATATATACACACATATATATATATATATATATATATATATATATATATATATATATATATATATATATATATATATATATATATATATATATATGTGTGTATATATATATATATATATATATATATATTACACATGTGTGTGTGTGTGTAATGTAAAGGAGAAGGCTAGGAAGCTTGTCTGAGATACTATGGCCATGTAATAAAAAGAGAGGAGGTGGAACCAATCTAGAGAGATAAGAACATGCCAGTAACGGGGAGAAGGAGTGTGGGGCGTCAGCGGATCACATGGATGGAAATGGTGAGGAAAGATATGGGTGAGGTGGGACTTGGGGAAGAAGATGCAAGGAATAGAAATAGATGAAGAAAGTTGACTCGAGCGGCTGACCCAGCTATACAGTGGTACTAATAAGTTCGAAAGAAGAAGATATATATATATATATATATATATATATATATATATATATATATATATATATATATATATATATATATATATATATATATATATATATATATATATATATATATATATATATATATATGATAAGAAAATCATATATAAATATATATATATATATCTATATATATATTATATATGAACCTATATATATATAAATTCCAGTTGAATACAATACCCAAAATGGTAGGTGGCCTATACTAAAAAACTCACTGGCGGAGAGTAGCCGGTCTATGTGTGCTAACGAATTGCAATATAATTAGACCTTAGTAGGCAAATACCTATTTGAATGGTTACCCAGGCTAAGCAAATGGTTCTGCCCATGTGCCGGGCATCATGGTTTACGCTCAAATATTAACAGATACTCGTGGGCCTTGACTTTAAACTTGTTCGAACTGAGTTTTTTTAGGTATAAAAGAAAATTCTGATTTTATTTCTCACCTAGAAATAAATCTATTGGGTATCTGCAATAAAAGGAAGGAGGCTTCTTAAATACGTCCTTGGACTAGACTTTGACATACTGTACATAATATCTTCATCGTCACCAATGATGATTTTACCCTGTAAGGGGTAGTTCTGTCACATTATTTAAGGTTCTTTTTAGCGTCCCTTTGGCCCTTTGCTGCAACCCCTTTCATTCCTTTTACTGTACGTTCGTTCAAATGCTCTTTCTTCCATTTTGTTTTATTTCCTCCAAGCAATTGTTTTATATTGCAACTGTAAGGTTTTCTTCCTGTTACATCTTTAAAAAACTTTTACTGTCAATTTCTCTTTCAGCGTTCAATAACATCATAGGTCACAGCGCTTGGTCTTTGGCCTAAATTTTATGTAACATTCCAATCCAGTAATGATTGTACCGATAAGATGAATTCTGTATACAAGTGACACCTTTATTTCTCACGATGTGGTTGTTTTGGGGTGAGAAAGATGCTAATCTAATAAGAAATAATCATGTTCTTCAGGAAAATGCATTTTTATAACTATTAATCCTTATTGTGTTCTCATACGTAAGTACTCGCGTTCAAATATAACGTTAAAGAAGTGAACTGATCGAGTGATTTAAAACTTCTTAAAACAGAAAGACAAAACTTACTTTCTCGCACGACTACTTGAAAGACTTAACATGTGAGGAAAGAAGACCTGAAAACTTTCTCATACGTCTTGATGAGGCAGAACAGTTTTGCAGACGCTGTGATTGCTCACCTCGGCAGTTTTCCCTTGCTTCCCAAGAAAGACGTATAAGTTCCTGCGATGATAGCAACAATTAGAAACGAAAGCATTTCAGAAGTATTTAAAAAAAATTTTCAAGAATAATAATCCCTAATTTAAAGACATTAAAGCATTTTAGCTGCTCTAAAAATATAAAAAAAAATTCTGTTTACGTTCTCAAAAGCATTGGAATTACAATTTTTCGAAGAAAAAAGTGTTAACATAGACAGATAGAATTTAATCCTCGGAAGAATATTAATGACCCATCGAGACATTTTCAGTTTCTATTTCTACATGATGGCATATATTTTGATAGGTCATTGAGCGTCCGTGTACGGTGTATATCTCTATCATTCTGTCTATCTCTCTCTCTTTCTCTCTTGAACCCTAGATTAACCCACTACAGTTGACTGACTTCTGGGTGTATAACTCATTTTCTAGGTCAACGAAGGATAAAATGTTTGACTTAAGTAAATTGCGTTATGGTGCTTGGAATCAAATCTGTGACCTTCACTGCTCAAACCAGGAGTACTGAGAGAGAGAGAGAGAGAGAGAGAGAGAGAGAGAGAGAGAGAGAGAGAGAGAGAGAGGGGATAGGATATTTTTTTAAGTTAAAGAATAATTTCCGATATGAAGCTTAATGTGACATCATGAAGCACTGATATTCAGCCGTCAGCTTTTGATGTGTTTTAAATGGTCACGGTAGACTAACTATATAGCATACTTTTCACTCAATTTATAAGAAAAAATGACTTAGTTTTTCAAACTTGTTAAATTCGTCGGATATTTGACCAGTTGTTGATATAGTCATGTTTCTTTCCCATTCTGAATTAGCCATTTCGTATATGTTTATATCTGAAGTTATTTCTGCTTGTCAATAAACAAACGGGTAAAACATAAGCATAAAGAATCTGAGAATGTCTTTAATAAAAGTTATGAAAAGGATTGTTTTAAAAAAAAGGTGAGAATTGCATCGCGGTTTTCATGTACATGATTACCTACACTGACGAATGGACATATCTATTAACACCCGTATTTTAGAAAAAAAACGACAAGACTTTAAGAACAACGTATTTCATAGCTATTTTCACATAAATCAAAACACCTAAATTGTTGCTAAGGTCACAGTTATTAACTATTATAATCCCCTAATTCCCCATTCAGAGGTCCGGATAAGTTGCCTCCGAATGACCCCACCCACATTCCAAGAATGGTAATGATAATTCCATCTGATTCATTGGCTGTATATCTTATGAACTAACACCTTTTCTTATTATATTAACAATTGCATATTTAATTACAACATGTTAAATTATGTACTTAATTTTCATCTTTATCCAAATCTCGAAGTTCTGTAACTCCAGTTGCCATGTCTCTAGTTTCAGAATAGGGAACTACTAGGTCATACAGTATAAGAAGCCGTACATGAAAGGTATAATGCTGCGTGAAACTCTCAGCCACGGCCCATGAAACTCTCAGCCGAGACCCATGAAACTTTCAGCCACGGCCAGGTACTGGCCTGTGTTGTTGGCACTAATAGCCGTGCCGGACGCACGATCATAGCTGACTTTAACCTTAAACAAAATAAAAACTACTGAGGTTAAAAGGCTGCAATTTGGTATGTTTGATATTTGGAGGGTGGATGAGTAGCATACCAATTTGCAGCCCTCTAGCCTCAGTAGTTTTTAAGATCTGAGGGCGGACACAAAAAGTGCGGACGGACAGATAAACAGCCATCCCAATAGTTTTTTTTTTTTTTTTTTAAACTAAAAAGGAAGTTATTTTGTTGATGAGATTAAATAATTAGATTTCTAAAAATATATTCAGTTGTGATGCTCCTCTGGTGTTCTGGTCATTACATGGGTAGCTTACCAAGCTTCGGCAATCTGCCTCACTTTCGTTGTGAGATGTTCTACCTTCGGGGGGAAGCCAATGAGGGTTACTTACTGGGTCCCTCCTGTCATGCAGTGGACACTCCTGAAGGTCACACTTCGTCCGCAAGCCCTCCAACAAGCTTTAAATCCTAGGGAAGCCCAAAGGAGCGTGGCTCTTCTCTTACCTCGACCATGGAGGTTTCGCCAGAGAGCAGCTGCCCAAAGAACAGGGCAGCTGCCCATATATAACAGGTATATATATATATATATATATATATATATATATATATATATATATATATATATATATTTATATATATATATATATGTATATATGTATATATATATATATATATATTTATATATATATATATATATATATATATATATATATATATATATATATATATATATATATATATTATACATACAATTATAAAAACACTTGTGTGATCTGAAGTTAAAGGAAAACGACGTGGCTTTTTAAAAATCCATATGCCATCAACCTGTCTGGGAAATTAACACCACGTTCAGAACAATGGTAATGTCATTCGTGTCCTTTGATTATATCTCCTTTCTCCTCAGCCTGCTCACTGGGATAAAACTCTCTGCTTCTTGGCATACTGGCCAAGCTCATCAGCCCTGAGATTTTTTCTTCATTACTTTGGATGGAGTTATCCAACCATAATTCTTCAGTCAAACAATTCCAAGTTCATGAGAAGCTTCTTGACATCGTATGGAATCTATGTAAATAATGAGTTTTATATTATTTGCCAATTTATTGATCTTTGCTTTAGAAATCCACAGCACGGGATGTCTTAATATGCAATTGCACATTATGTCCTCTTGTGTCCTCAATACGTTTTATATCATCTTGCCACGTAAATAATCTGATTATAATTCCTATGTACTCAAACATTGGAATAATTTTTGTTTTTATTGCTTACTGGTATAAATAATTAAAACATACCGAAAGTACTGGGTTTTTATAAAACGACCCAACTCCATTCCTGCCCCGGTATCAAACGCTGGTCTAATCAAATGAGAGCTGTAGATAATTTATAAGTATGAACTAGAGAGAGAGAGAGAGAAATCAAACGTTGCCTTCCACTCATAAGCCTTATCTTCCAAGAAATTTGTTATTCATTGGCTGACAGCAACAACGCCCAGCCTGATTACGACTGTTTGGAAAAGTCAATAATCAAACATTGCCTCCCATTTATATTACACCTTTATAGTGAACAAATTTCGTATCGATTTAAATTCTCATAATTTAATGAATTATTTTATCTGTTTGTATTTTCAACGATTTATCTTCCAAGAAATTTGTTATTTTGTTGGCTGACAGCAAATATCAACGTCAGCCTGACTGCGACTGTTTGAAAAAGTCAAAAACACTAATTCAAGCAAATAACATTCTAGGAATTAAATTTTTCAGCTTTTAGGGAATCTTAGTTCACCTCATGTGTAGTTAGCGCGAATCTCGTTATGATTTCTAGGTGTAGGTACTGGATATTATTAGTATTATAGTTTGGTGTGGATGAATGAGGTTTAAGAGCATTATGATAATTGTATCATAGTAATCTGATAACAAGAGCTTATAGTAAACAGTAAATATACTGTTTCCAATCGTCTAATAAGTAGGAGGGCTTATGTTAAATGTTCTCAGAAATGTGGCTGGAGATTATATTACTTGCCCAGCCTTGTCTTGGTGAAGTCAAATGTTGCTGTTACTAAGTAGGCGAAACTAATGATGATATGTTGTCAGGAATTGAGAGTATGGTTATTGGGTTTTTATTATATTATTGGAGCGTGTAGTGATATGTTTACAGTTCATAGATATCCAAGTCAAATGCTGATCCAGGGACTTATTTTCTTCTCCCTTTCAGACTTTATCAATGATGGATCAGGTCTTTTTATGAACTAGTGAAGGTAGAGGCTTCCAAGCATGTATTAAAAGGGGTGCACAGAGACAATTCAGGAAAAACAATTTCTTAAAAAGGAAATTATAAACAAAAACACCAAGAAGTTAAAAATCAAAATAAAATAACTAATGTAATGCTTCTTCAAACATTAGTCAAAAATAAATTACCTAGCCTTGTTGAAAGTAATTAGTTTTAAGTCTTTAATGAAGCCTGTTTCAAATAATGTTTTTTCAAAAGAGAAACAGTTATTACACTTATTGGAGGAACTGGGAGCAAATAATTTTAAATGGTTATTGGTTTCTTATTAATGGAGCGTGATGGTGGTTCTTCTTGGAAGACAGTGATGTGCGTCTTTATTTGGAATGTTTACAGTTCATTTTCTCTGGCGCTTGTATAGTTGGCTGCTTGTTATCTGGGACAAAGTGTTTGGAGAAAATCGGTAGGCTTAATCAAGTCAAATGCTGAAGATGCTCCAAGGACTTAAAAATTTGAAATACCAGATGATTTAGACTTTCTCCACTTTTCAGACTTTATCAATGGTGTTTGAACAGGTGGAAGACCAGCCATTTTCTTACAAATTCATTGAATTCAGTCAAGATTTTAGCTAAAAAGCTGATTAGAATAAATGCTGGAAAACAGGACACTGCAAAACACTCAAAATATGGTGGATATAGATATGACTTGACAAACTAGAATATTTGCGAGCTGTTAGTTTTCATGTAAAAAATTATTTATTTTTATATTTTATATAATAATTTTTTGTACTAAATCCAATAAATAAATTTTTTTGTGCCATATAACTAGAATAAAGTTTTTTTGTACTAAATTCAGTAAATACTTGTTTGATATTTATAATTTTCTTTTTAAGTGTCTTTGGAGTTATTTGCTTGATGTCTGCGCTGCACGCTGAATTGTCTGCTTGTCTTTCTGACCATTATTTTTCTTACTATAATTTGCTTGATGTGAACTTTTCCTGTTATTTCTTACTGATGAACTGCAAGAAAAGAATATTCGGTTGACCATAAATTTTACTCGTGAAACATAGTTCTGATAACAATGAAAAATTACTTTACATTTGATGAATAAATAGGAAAATCTCTCTTAGTCTTGTAATTTATTCTTATATTAGGCAGGAGTGAGGACCTCTTTTAATTGCAAAAAAAAAAAACAAATACAAATGCAAAGAAAAAAAATAAAAGAATGAATAACAGATCAGTGTTGAAGGAATTTTTGAGAGATCAATTGCCTTGTATATATGCTTTCAATTCTGAACGTTCCAAAGGCTGTGTGAAAGAGTGCACAAGAATATAAATGTTTTACATAATTGTATATTGTTGATAGGACAAGCCCCAATACATTATTTTCACGTTTACTAGAGAACAAATCGGAATTCGTTGGGCATGATTAAATAATCTTTACTGCAGCCAACCGATTTTAATTTAAAAGTGATTTAAGGGATTCATCATTTATTTGAATGGATGATCAACTCTCTTCACTTGGAACAGCACTAAAATATTACTGTTTCAAAATAGTTAGTAATATATTCTCACTGAATACTTTTAGTGGTCGCTAGTAAATTTAAACGACCACTGATCTGCTTCGCTCTATTCCATTTTTTTTTCTTCAAATAAATAACTTTATGAGGTACGTAAAACGTATTTTGATCATTTGTCATATGCAGTTTATATAACACGTCAGCAGCACGCAATTTCATCAAAAGTTTTTGTCTGTTACTTTGATTAAAAACTTACAAACTATTTCCAAAGACAGCGGTAGATCGGAGGTACAAACAGCCAGAGCAAAAGTGGCAGTATATTGAAACCACTGGGGACCTGTCATCAGGATGAGGGGAATACCACCTGGTGCTTCAGAAACAGACAGACAGACAGACAGATAGACAGAGCAGGAGACAGAGGAACAGGGAGGGGAGGAGTTTCGATTAAGAGATCTGTGAAAAACAAAAGGTATTGATGCTCTGCCACCATCTGTATTCACGCCAGGAGCGCTGATAAACGGACGGACAAACAAGAAAACTGTCACACAGAAAGAGTGACATATAATAAAACGAAATAGATGTATGATACATGCTAGCAACGCAATTACAGCATTTTAACTTCCTTGAAGAGAAGCCAAAGGTTAACCACATGATTAAGGTGTTAACGGATATTATCTAAATGAGATTAACTATTACAATAGGGAACTTAATCAGGAATTAACGATGAGTGAAAACGAACACAAAAATTAACGTTATATTTGAAAATAATACAGAGAGAGAGAGAGAGAGAGAGAGAGAGAGAGAGAGAGAGAGAGAGAGAGAGAGAACTTGATATTGGAACGGAAAACTTGAATAACTCTTATCAACAAAATTGACTAAAACTCTTTTTATCCCTTTCAGTTGATTCGTCGAATTTCATTTTCACGTATCATCCAGTTTCGAGTCACTATTTCAATATGATCCCTCTGCTATAATAGATGGCAACGATTTAGTTTTTGCTATTAGGTAGGAGGGGGACCATAAACAAGAGTTTCTCCTTGTGGCTAAGGAATCTTCAAGGGCGTCTGTGAGGTTGTTAACCAGCAAAATCACCTGTGGCAAATTATCCTCTCCTCCTTTCTCTGACGTCTTACGCAGAATCGTAAATAATCGTCAAGGTCCAAGTTCAACTATCGGGCCAAAAGAGAACTGATATAAAAAGGAAACTAGTAAGAAATGCGCCGAAGTTTCTTCGGGCAATCGAGTTTTCTGTACAGCGTATGATGCTGTATGAAACTCTCAGCCGCGGAATATGAAAATTTCAGCCAAGGCCCGGTGGTGGCCTGCGTTGTTGGCCCCTGTAGCGGTGCCAGACGCACGATCATGGCTAATTTTAATTTTACATAAAATAAAAACTACTGAGGATAGAGGGCTGCAATCTGGGATGTCTGATGATTGGAGGGTGGATGATCAACATACCAATTTGCAGACCTATAGCCTCAGTAGTTTTAAGAGCTGAGGGCAGATAAATGTGAAACATTTTCCAAGTATTGCTCAAAATAGATGTCTCGTGCATAAAATGCATCTCTCTTTCTCTCTCTCTCTCTCTCTCTCTCTCTCTCTCTCTCTCTCTCTCTCTCTCTCTCTCTCTCTCTCTCTTCCTTTCCTGTTCAGATAGTTGCTTCAATTACATTGCCCAGCATTTTTGACACTGTTTCAACCCTTCTCACCCCACTTCCTATCAGGGCTGAACTTGGACTTAAAGGACATTGGGAGTGTCACTATTCATCTCAGCAACCTCAAAAAACTATGGATTAGACACTAGCATCGGTCGTTTTCAGTTATTTTTACATGTCACTCCCTTCCCACCACTTCTCACACCCCCCCCCTTTCTTATCAGCACTGAACTTGGATTTAAAGGGCATTGGGAGTGTCGCTATTTATCTCAGCAACCTCGAAGACTATGGATTAGACACTAATATCTGTCATTTGCGGTTTATTTTTACTTGTCTCCCCCTTCCCACCTCTTCTCAACACCCCCCTTCCTATCAGGACTTTACTTGGACTTACAGGGCATTGGGAGTTCACTATTCATCTCAGTGACCTCGAAAACATGGATTAGACACTAATATCTGATATTTTTATTTGTTTTTACATGTCACCCCCTTCCCAGCCCCTCTCACCCCCTTTCTTATTGGGGCTGAACCTAGACTTCGAAAACTATGGATTAGGCGCTAATATCTTTTGTTTTTTGTTATTTTTACATGTCACCTCCTTCCCACTCCCTCTCACCCCTTCCTATCAGGGCTGAACTTGGACTTAAAGGGCATTGGGAGTGTCACTGTTCATCTCAGCAACCTTGAAAACTATGGACTAGGCACTAATATCTGTGGTTTTCAGTTATTTTTACATGTCACCCCCTTCCCACCCCTTCTCATCCCCTTCCTATCAGGGCTGAACTTAGACTTAAAGGGGCAATGGGAGTGTCACTATTCATCTCAGCAACATCAAAAACTATGGATTAAACACTAATTTCTGTCATTTTCGGTTACTTTTACATGTCACCCCCTTCCCACCTCTTCTCACCCCCTTTCCTATCAGGGGCAAGCTTGGACTTAAAGGGCATTGAGTGTCACTATTCATCTCAGTGACCTCAAAAACTATAGATTAAACACTAATATCTATCATTTTCAGTTATTTTTACTTGTCACCCCCTTCCCACCCCTTCCTACCCCCCTTTCCTATTGGGGCTGAACTTGGACTTAAAAGGCATCGGGAGTGTTACTATTCATCTCAGCAACCTCGAAACCTATGGATTAGACATTAATATCTGACGTTTTCAGTTATTTTTAAATGTCACCCCCCCTCCTAGCCCCAACCCCTTTGGTGCCAGTGATGTGTTAACCCCACAGTATTCTTTCCTAGGTACTAAGTTATATGTATACCAAGTTTGGTTCAGAGTTATGCAGGAACACACACTCACACACACACATACATCCGGAAAACTGAATGACACTCGATTAACTAGCTCTCTCTCTCTCTCTCTCTCCTGCTTTCTCCTCCCTAACACCTCCTTCTCTGTCTTCTCCCCTCACTCCCTTTCTTACTCTCCCACAACACACCCATTCACTATTATAGACTTCAACAACCTAAGGCTGTGTATTCATGATCAAGTTTAACTGTCATTTCTTCTGTCAGTTCATCGAAACTGCCGAAAAAAATTACGTGTGGACAACAGTTTGCGGGCAGAGACAGTCCACTCACCAGAACAGATGAACTGATGGTATTACCTAAATATCTTCTGATTGATTGACAGGTACTTGCACGTGTGGATAGGCTAGATCCAATTTCGTGACAGTTTGCCGCTGTATTTCATTTTGGAAGCATCGCAGACGCTCTAATCAGAATATGAATAAATTACTTGTAGGGGTTGTTCATTTCACTGTTAGACTTTTCAATGCTATTTGTAGGCCGTTATAAGTCCAAATCATGCAATAAAAATCTAAAACAGTATTAGCATGTGATACAGACAATTTGGTATAGGCCTAGGCCAGTGATGTCTTTTTATGATATGTTTACTATAAAGAAAGTAAACTTCACTGTCCAATTCCTAAAAAAACTGAACCAACCCCTCACTTCTAAATTAAACTCATTCATTAATATTGTATGAGAATAGACGTCTTTTTTTTAATAATAAATATTCAGTCTAATATCTGTTACGTCTTTTTACTTCTTTCCTATTACTAAGTGAATTGCTGCAAGATTTAGCCTTTCACCCCCTCATCATATTAAAAAAAAAAAAGGCAAAACACTTTCCTATATGGCTAACTTCAATGCGTGATACATATTTTTTTATATTGGTTTTAGGGACTTTTTAACATAACATAATAAATTATGTCATTATCTTTGCAATGACATCAAATTCCTTAACGTAGAATTATGTATAAAGTTACATGTATGGCATCTATAAACTCAGTCAATTTGTACAATAACGCAATCATAAATCAAACAAAATCTTTCCCTTCTTGGAGGAACGTTAGGCATTCAGTTATGTATTATTTTGAATAAAAATGCGTTGATAAAAGATAGAAATGAATATATATCACTCTAATATATAACCATAAACAAGAATTTTATTTTCTTAAATGATGTGAATACTATTCCTTACTGTGTATGATTACATCAGCAAAAGGTATGAATTGACGTGTTGTGTAAGCTATGAGCACTTCGAGTTACTCGAAGTGCAGTAGTTGCCATTTCCTAATTTAATCCCTATTTGCATCTAATACATTTACTCTCCAAGTGCCTTTCTGAAAAGATTTCCAAATGTAACAATCTACATTCCTGTAAAATTTTAACCTAGAATTTTCAATCATTATCTTCCAGCAATCAGTACCAAGCAACATGAAAAGAAACTTATCTTCCATATGCAGGAAAGTGTTTTACCAATTCACATGATAATTCCAACCATCAACCACTGAGTGTCCAAGGTGATATTTCGATTATTCCAGCACAGCCAACAACGTGCTGCTCTTCCTACACAATGTTGGTGATCATGTAATAAATGACATAGGATTATGTGTAGGACCATTAACACATTACACAAAAAGGGAATGTGTTTCTTTACTAATGTCATATAACGTCTTCAACCATATGCATGAACGGGTGGGGCAAATGACTTGTAATTATCGCTTTTCACATGTTCCTTATGCAGATGCTGCCTTCTACTTTTTTGCATCATAAATTGTTGTTCTTCTCACTAGGTAATAATTTGGTGATAAACCTCATATATAGCGACTGATTCCACTCCAGAGCGTTTGAGAGCACACAAGAGATAGTGAGTTTGGTGGTGGTTTCTACCGGCTGAAATTGTTGCACTTAGCCACTACTACACATGCGCGGACTCGGCTTCACTTACTACATTCAGAAATTATCGATTAAGGTTTTCAGTGTAGATTTTATCGAGGTAATAAATAATTATATTAATTATTATCATAAATTATGATCAAAAGTCACATAAATTCTGATCATAAATTGATGCTATAGGGGATTTAGTGTTGTAGGTTAATCATACTTCTGGCAGCACCAGAAGGAAAGGTGAAATGTCAGGTAAAAAATGAGAATAAACCCAGAAAACTGAAGGAAAGGTGACGTAAAAACGAAAATTTCATTTGTTTTGTCTGTGTTTGTATGTCGGCCATGGGTTAGGGGTTTGATTTTGAGTTAAACCTTTCTGGAGTGACACAGAGGCTGTGTGCAAAATTTTGCTTGGGTCTGGCTTTGTATAGTAGACAAACAATTATACAAACATATATATATATATATATATATATATATATATATATATATATATATATATATATATATATATATATAACAATTATATAAATATATATATATATATATATATATATATATATATATATATATATATATATATATATATATATATATATATATATATATATATATATATATATATATCTATACATATACATATACAGTGTACTATATAAGTGTGTGTATGTGAGGAACAGAGACTAAATGCCATTGAAAGTTCTCTAAAAAATAAACCCATTTTAGGGACACAAATGCTTCCTATATTCCTTTTTACTGTTGATCTCTGCTGCAATTTCACTCTTTGGTCCCACGGCCTTAACCCCCATTTCCCCGTAGAGAACTCTCCCCTTTTTATACTCAAATAATTCCTCTCCCAAGTTTACCAGTTGATAAATGGTTATATTGAGCCCCAGTAACGCGAGACTTCCCTAGTGGAATAGGAAGAGGAAAATGTATGAAACATAGAAACACAACAGAGAGAGAGAGAGAGAGAGAGAGAGAGAGAGAGAGAGAGAGAGAGAGAGAGAGAGAGAGAGAGAGAGGCCAAATGTCTGAGCAATTACTACTTTAATAAATTATTTGTGATGTCACCATAGACGGGAAAGGGTTTCGTGAATGAATCATTTACCGGTTAATCAGAGGTCATCTCCTTCATTGTAATAAACGTTTATCACTGAGTAATAAGAGTATTTTACTGTTTGGGAATGCTGTGTCATCGGAGACCCTCACAGGATTTTTTTTACTTCTAGTTAATGGATACTGTCCGACACTGGAAATGCTTTCCATCACTGAAATTGTTCCAAACAGTTTTCATTTTGAACGCTATTTTCCTGTGGTATTATCTGTAAAAGTTACCTATGGTTTCATTATTATTATTATTATTATTATTATTATTATTATTATTATTATTATTATTATTATTATTATTATTATTATTATTATTATTATTATTATTATTATTTTATATTCTGTTTAGATATACTGTATGTCCTGATGTTCTATCTTTTTTTTCGTATTATGGATGCAACACTATGGGTATCATAACTTCCGTGTAGTACAGATATGTATTGGTTTTCTTAGTCACCCAAGTTCCATGCACATCTATCCCCAATCACTAATCTGCCCCAAGGGTCGCCAAGAGAGAGTAATTCAGTTGGTCAACTGAGCTTATGTTTTTTTCGTAGGTAATAAGGGCCTCTTTGAATATGAGACGACAGTCATCTGACTCATTATGTAACATTTTTGTTTCGCATAATTCCTTCTACATTAGGTCTTCTTTCTTAGCGTTTGACAAAGTTATTAAAGATCTCTTTACCTTAGAAACAGGAGGGCCGTTGCATAGTGTTACGTGTTTGTTCCATATTTGTGTCGGGTGATTCCCCTCAGAATGTGAATGGGTATATCACACGGTTTCCACATTTTTATTACCAATAAACATGTATTTTTATCCTACAAGACGCACGATAATTAAATCGAGAGCAATACTGACATTTAAAACAACAAGGATCAAATAAAGTCCATATACTGAATAAAATTAAATAATTCGTGTATAGAATCAGAATCTGATAACGTAAGTAAAACAAATATATAAATAGATGAATGAATAAACTCATTCCAGGTCGCTCTTGAGCTAAAATTCTATAAAATCGAAGTCGAAAGTAAACTTTGTAATACTGCATGGCTTGAAGAACGACTTTTGTTACACACATACGAGAGAGATAAAGCACGCAATGTGGCTAAAGACTGCCTCATATTTCTCAAAGATTACCAGGACGTTATATGGCAACATTTGTCACATACAGATTATTAAATTTGAAAAGATGCGTCTATCATGTTTCACTGCCGCTACGGCTCATATATAAAAGAGTAAATTGTAACTATAATTATTCTCTGTCTTAGTGTCTTTTAGTTTATCCTATATTGAGTATTCATATATATATATATATATATATATATATATATATATATATATATATATATATATATATATATATATATATATATATATATATATATATAAATATGTGTGTATATATATATACATATATATATATATATATATATATATATATATATATATATATATATATATATATATATATATATATATATATATATATATATATATATATATATATATATATATATATATATATATATATATATATATATACTGTTATATATGTTAGTACAAATGTCCCTAGGATACTTACTTGATTTTGGGCGGTAACGGATGAACGCAGGGAGTGCCTTACATTATCAAGAAATCTGCTGTATTAATTACACATCTGACTCAATATCTAGGCAACTTCGTAGACAAACACAGCAAGGAAATACTGTTGCTTAAGGTCGTCTTCATGTGAGGGAAGATTACGTAAACTCAAGGGTTCTCTTAACTAATTATATTTACATAACAAACACAGATCAGAAGAATGACAAATTACTTGGCAGGTAATAATAATGATTGAATGCTACTCTGGATAAATATTCTACGCCGATGATGTCTTCATAACAGGAAACATCACAGAGGTGGTAGAAGGGGTATACTGCACATGGGATAGCGCCGAGTGGTTCCACAGCTGAGGCCTATCTGCAATATATGCAAGACGATTACTTGCAAGACTAATAAGATGCTCAAATGGCACTCAAAGAATGCACAGATGGTGCCAAATAACTCAATTCAACACTAAATGCATGATTACGTTAGCACTGGATGCTCCAACACAAATTACTGAAGATGATCACACAATGGAAAGGAAATTAAAATCAGACATAGAAATAACAGAAATTGTGACTGACTAAGAAACCTTATTCTGGTACATTACCTTTGTCAAGATGACAATGTCCTCGTTCAATGGGGCGCTGACAATGGAGGAGGGAATTAAGGGGGAATGCCACCACAAAAGTATACTGTTTTGAACCTTGGGGTCAAACACATGGAGGGTTTGAGGGTCAGGCAAGGGTAAGGGCACCTGTCCTCGGTGGAGTTCTGAGCGCTTCTCTCTCCTGGTTGCCATTGCATCGTCTATTATTAACCTCAGAGATTACGCCTGTAGATGGCACAAATGGTCAATCTTCATCATGTTTTCTATATCCAGCACATGGCATCCAGTTAAACCTCGTGGAGGGTTTACCATGGTAGGCAGTGCCAACTTTCTCTCTTTTTTTGGCTCCTCCTTTGCCCGTTGTCTGACGCTGCCAAAATGGCATAAAGGTCGCCTGGAAACAAGGCCTTGCGCAGTCATTTGAACAGAGAAAACGGTTAAATGTTTAACCATTTTGGGAAATGAAGGAGAGGGTTTAAAAAGGGATGAGTGGAAATCCACAGTTCTAGTAATTAAAACAACTGAAATGAAATTTATATCTTTCTCAGTTACGTTGCTTGGAAAGAAGTTCCATTCGCTGCATCTCCCCAACAAGTTAGCATTCACACCCTAGATCAGGTGAGAATGATTGCCAGCAAGCAAACTTACTTAAAGACTTTACTTTACTTCTCCCTCATTTCCCTTTGGTGCCTTATAATTTAACTTAAACTTCTGTGTAGCAGTTAATTTCAAGAGGCAAAAAAACACTGTGTCATTTACGTTAACACAGAATAAATACTTGCTGCTAGAAATTATATATTCTTATCATTAAATTTCTATTGCTTTATGGCAGCGTTAATCAGAATATTCTCACAACGTAATGATATAGTCAAAACAATGAATCAATACTAGGTTAATTCTAGAGATACTTCATGCAATCTTAATAATAATGAATTACAAATTTTGCACACATGCAGTTAGTCTGCCTTGAAGAGGCATTACAATAAGGTAAACGTGGGCTTAGTTAGGTGTTTCCACATTATTGAGGAACGGCTCGGTGCCATTCGGCAACTATAAACACAATGTCACGGGTCTGAGACTCAAGATTTATTACAGAAACTCACAAAGAGAATAGGTGACAGATTCAGAGTAATCAATGATTGTTCATAAAAGAGGATGATTCAATATGCCAAAATTACATTCCTTAACCTATGTAAAACGGCTAGGTTCATTCTTAGCCCAAGAAGGCTGCAAAGGTAGCCAGAGGGGGTGACTCCTCCGGCAGGATCATTTGCCAGCATCTACGACAATGTCAGTGTGCCAAGTTGGCAATCATATAATAAAAACTAATGGCTATGGTATACCATATTTTAAATGTATCATGCTGTGGTAGGCATGAAAGGGAAGTCATAGGACTTATACAATTGGAATATCTGTCAGTGGCACTCTGCATTGGCAGAGGGGATTAAAGTAAAATGGGGCCTTGGTAAGGCACAAAATAAATGTGAATGATAATCAAAAGTAGGGAAGGGAAATGATAAAGGAAAATAAGGGATAGAGTTATAAGGAAAATAAATAGGTGAAGGACCCTGACATCCTATTCTGGATAGAGGTGCCAAAGTCTTTGTAGGGAAAAGGGATGGCACTGTGCCAATTTGGCACGGGTGCCAGGAGAGCTCAGGGCCTCTTTTCAAGCTACCTGGAATCACCCACACAAGTGGTATTTCCTCCACAGACCTCTCTTACTTTGATGGTTTGTCTTGGTCAGGGAATTGGTGGAACCAAGCCTGGGGAGAGTATTTGAGTGCCACCTGTATCAGCTTCTTTAACAGCTGATGCAAGGGCCTTCTTTGCAAGCTCTACCATGATCTGTCACAGTTCCTTGAGTTCATTGGCCATTTGAGACATGGCTGAATCCTTAATCACTGTTGTGTATGTAGCAGACTGAGATAGAGAAGAAGCGGTCGTGGTGGGTGTGAGAGGCTCACAGGTAAGAGTGACCAGCTCAGGCACTGGTTGCCAGGCCTCACCTTTGGGTGAGTGTCTGCTGTGGTAGGAAGGATCCGTCCCTCTTACCAGCATTGGTAGCGGAGCCAAGCCACGAGAAGAGAGGGGACCTGGGCTGGGATCACTGGAATGGAGATTGGGGACGTGCTCGGGCGCTGGCACTAAGGCAGGGTCAGGCACTAATATTTGATTTGGAAGTTGCTCGTCGTTCGGGACAGGCAGAGCTTGGCACTGCTCAGTGCACCCAAGTGACAGTGGCAGAGATTGTGAATGAAGTGTGCGATCTCCTGGAGGTGGATCTGGGGGCCTAGCACAGGCACTGAGGCAGGGCCGGGCACCTGAATGGGATCTATAATCGATCTTGATGGAGGGGGCCACTGCACATCGCACTCAGGTGTCACTGTCAGTGGAACGAATTCAGCCTGTTGAGGCTTACTCGTGCCTAATAAATGATTTGTGGGATTTGAACATCTGGAACGCTGTAACTTAGACAGAAACTGGAAGTCCTGTCCCAGGAGGATGTCATAACCTCCAGGAATGTGTCTAGCTACTATGAGGCCGCAGATTTCAGATCTGTGAGGTCTCGTGACCCTCAGCTTGACAGTAGGAAGCATCATCTTAAAGTGATTGATACCTTTAATCGCGACGAGTTTACATCTGTTAATGGTAGCTCCACGGGGAACTTTGTCTTCCCTTATGAAGGACATTTATGTACTAGAATCATCAAATGCCTTGACCTGGCTGGTGGGGCACCTACCTCAGGGAGGTCCCACATGTATGGGACCCTGGACTGGAGGAATTACAGATGTTGGGTGGGTGACTGTCAAGGCAAGGGTGGGCGTACTTGACATATTATTATGAGGGCATTTTGCCCATTGGGCAGAGTGCCCATAGACTTTGCAAGCAGGGCAATAAGTCCAGTTATAATCTTTACCTGGCGCTGTCCCATTGGAGGGAGCAGGCCCTTTTCCCTTCATCCACGATGCAGGTGTGGCTTGTTGAGGTGTTGTCCCGTTTGAGGATGTAGAGGGGTTTTCTGGCTGATTCTCAGCCTTCAGGCTGTACTGTTCAGTGGGGTGCCCCTGTTCTCTTACAATACCCACACACGGGTTTCTTATGGGGATGCCGGGAGGTTATGCATTGGGAGGGGAGAAATTGTTATTCTCCGTTATTTCAAAACAAATCTTAACTTGCACATGACCAATAATAGTACCCTAATGTTTACTTCTGGTCTTGTGACATCTGCCATCAATGAAAAGTCGGCTTGTTGGGGGGCAGGGGGGCAGGGGGAGCCTGGGGAGACTCTTGGCCGCTTGGTCTGGCATTTGCCTGGGCAGCCCTTTTTCCCACGCTCGGAGGCTCCTGCAGTGATGAATGAAAGAGGAAATTCTCACTGATATATTCGTCAATAAATAAATTTACAGGAATACTATGGGCTCGCCGAGGAATATCAAACTCAGTTAAGGAATTAAAAGTTTATTATTTTAAAAAATGCGGCGAGGTGCACGGATGTATGGATAAAATTATCGAGTTTTATATATGAGCGCTGTGCGTTGTTTATAATAATGGGATTCCCAATGGAACTCAAAATTAAAGATGGCAGGCCATCTAAGCTTCCAAAATAAGAGAGGAGTTACGTACTGACCTTATGGTTAAGAGAATGGTAGGTAAACCAGACCTAAAGTTTTCCTGAATGTATGTGTCTATACACACACACACACACACACACACACACACACACACACACACACACACACACACACACACACACATATATATATATATATATATATATATATATATATATATATATATATATATATATATATATATATATATATATATATATATATATATTATAATATAAAATATAAATGTATATAGATATAAGATTTGAAGATTTAAATATATATATAGCATTAATGAGTATATATATATATATATATATATATCTTCAAGAGTTTGATGGCATGAATTTAGGAATTTAAGGGTATGATAGGTGAAAGAAGACTTGATAGAGTAACCGTTGTGAGGGCAGAGCCATGGGAGAGGTAGTGCGGATCAAGTGGTTACTATGAAAAGTTTGAAAATGAAGACTAGACAATGTACATGGCATACAATAGACGCAATGTGACTAGCATTAAATACCCTTTCACAAACCCCTAATGCAATGCATTACTACCCTATTAATGTTCTTCTTGCATTTTGATACATTTTTATCTTTTTATCTATTTCTTAATTTTTTTTCTTTTCTAATAAGTGGTATCTCTTCTTTCCGTATTTCCCTTTACTTCCTCTTACTTCTTCCTAATGAACCCCATATTCTTTGGAAGCTTGAATTTCAAGTCAGTGGCCCCTGTGGGCTTGTTCTATATGAATAAGTTTCATCTACTTAATGGTAATGATGATAATAATAATAAGTTGTCTGTCCCTCATTCTCATTCCCCCATTGCCTTACTTGACATGGTTGTTTTAAGAGAAAGTTATATATTTTTTTTCCAAATGTGATATTCTTGTTTATATATGGAGCGAAGATACATGTTCAAAAGCTCAAGAAAATCTCATAGTGGGAGCACAACCGGTGTCAGACAATGTATACAGGAAACTTTCTAAATTCGACTTAGACGATTTGCTTTTATGCCTCCTTGGCATAAAAGGAACATACACACACACACACACATATATATATATATATATATATATATATATATATATATATATATATATATATATATATATATATATATATATATATATATATATATATATATATATATATATATATATATATATATATATATATATATATATTATGTGTGTGTGGGTGTGCTACCACGATCGTGTGCCTTGTAAGATAGACGAGAAGAACATTTACGGGAATACAGAACGAACGATCCGATAACGACAAAACGGAGAAAAAAGAGGAAGACTTGGAATGATAAATTTAACTTAGAAATGAGAAGATAGGTTTGTGAGAATAGGGGATAAATTTTTCAATAAAACACATAGCGAGATTAATTGAGTTTATGGATTTCAGGATAAAAGATAGAAAGGAGGCAGAATTAAAAAATCCAAGTTGGAAAGCGTTAATTTGAATTCGATATTATTCTTATAAAAGACAGTTGATGATGAAAGAGAACGCGTTCCAAGCTTATCAAACTGCTGGTGAGTTTGTCTTTGAATGTGTTTCCTTATCAGAGAACTCTCCAGCATCTCAATTTTCTGTTAAATGTTTCACATTTTGGTCTTCTACATTTCTGTTTCAGAATCGCCATTTTCCTTCGGAATGGCTGGATGCTATTCGATTTATTTCTCGTATTAGCAGTGGCATCTAGTGGAGAGCGAGGGGAGAAAGTAACAGGGGTTGTTAAAAAGGAATAGGCAATGTCAGTAAACGGAAGTTTAGGGTAAAAGGGGATGTTTTACGTTGCCTTTGAAAACTCTGCGGGAAATGGGGAATTTGGATAAACCAAACTCGACATTTTTAAGAACTCCATTTACTTTTCGCTAAGGGAGACCTTTCTCTCTCTCTCTCTCTCTCTCTCTCTCTCTCTCTCTCTCTCTCTCTCTCTCTCTCTCTCTCTCTCTCTCTCTCTCTCTCTCTCTCTCTCTCTCTCTCTCTCTCTATATATATATATATATATATATATATATATGTGTGTGTGTGTGTGTGTGTGTGTGTGTATAGACATATGCATTCAGAAAATTTTTAGGTCTGGTTTATCTACCGTTCTCTTAGGCATAAGGCAGTACGTAACTCCTCTCTTAATTTGGAAGCTTAGACGGCTGGTATTATTCGTAAAGAATGAAGTAAACTCATGCCGTGTTGTGAGACCTAATAGTCACATCATAATGAATGGAATGCGAACAATAAAAAGCCAAGGGTACATGCAATACAGGTGTGTGTAATTGCGTGAAAAATGCTTAAATATTATTATTATTATTATTATTATTATTATTATTGTTTCGGTAGATGAGACCTATTCACACGGAACAAGCACACAGGGGCCATTGACTTGAAACTGAAGCTTCCAAAGAATGTTGGTTTCAACCTCCTACCGCAGACCCCACACTGCAGCAGTAACTGGTCATGATACAGAGCCAGTGATTTTTCATCGCCCTTGGGGAGACGCGAACCCGCGACATCTGAGTAGCATCCCACAACACTAACTACTATGCCAGCCGGACCAGAGAAGTTGCAGATATGAGTAACCGACCTCACGGCTAAATAGCCTTTGGAATTCTAAACCCGAAAACGAAACATCTGAGCAAATATGTTTGAACCCGGGAGAAAATACCTCTAGAAATGTAAAATAAGTTCCCGGCTCCATATCTCTGCTTTCTAAAAATTACTCTTTCGGTACTGATAGAGGAGGTATGTTGCTATTTTCATTTCGGTTAGTTTTCTCAAATAATAATTTTGCTTCTTCTCTGACACCATAACTCGAGAATTTCTTGTGAAACTGATTTCATAGCATTCTGGTTTAATCCATTAGAAAATTCTAACCATCAAAATAATCTTTTTGGAATTAACATTCTTCTTTTTTTGACTAGATGTGTTTTCGTTTAAGAGGAAAATTCATAGTGTCACATGGAAAACCCGTTAGTTTCAAAATAAACACTCTGAGAAGAGAAGTGAAATACCGATGGGATTGTTTTCTGTAAATAGTGAGAATTTTTAATATATTATCACAAACAACCTTGGTTTAGATGCTCCAAAATTAGACCAGGATAAGATTATATTTCCTGCAAGAAGACATTACACCAGAAACAGAAATTCCCAAGTTTTACAGTAATCTAGCATATACATTTGTTGATGCCCTGTGTACATAGGAACGCGGTCGCATGATAATAAACGCATATCATGATAATATTCTCATACTAATAGGCTTCAAATAAATTCAGAAACATATGTCACTTTATCTAGTCCGCAGCTGAAAAGGAAGATGTGCAGTTCACCATAAGAGATCTCGTTTCCAATCCAAGAACCAATAGATCAAAGAGGAACTGGATGATAGGCAACGAAAGTTAGAGAGAGAGAGAGAGAGAGAGAGAGAGAGAGAGAGAGAGAGAGAGAGAGAGAGAGAGAGAGCCCTGATATGGAAGTTTCCTGCACTGGAAATGCCGTTTCACAAGCATCATGGATTTGTCAGAACCTTCTCCCGTGTACCACTCTCACATGTTGTGGGAATATTCACCGTCATAGCTTTTTTCCTCTCCGGGGATATACTTGGACCTCCAAAGATTCCTCGGCTCTTGTTCATACTTTTTTCCGATTTCTTACTTTTTAGCTCTATTCTTCCTTTTACGAACACACAAATTCTCTTTTCTTTTCCTACGCACATCGAAACAGGACTTAGGTCGATGAATATATAAGTATAAAGAAAGTATTTGGATGTTCCAATTAGGATCAATGTCGCACTAATAAACGTCCCAAGTTAATTTCCTGTCCCCAATCCCTCAATTTCCTCTGGCGACCTTCCCTTCCTCCCTTCTCCCGATATTCTCTTTGTCTCCTCTCCTCTTGCTCTTCCTTTTCAGTCATCGGCCATTTTCTTTATGCATTGAAATCGAGAGAACGTTTTTCGAGAAAATAAGGAAAAAAAGATTATCCCGTCGTCCTTTGAGTTTCTCAAAATAAGTCGACGGGATGATCGTGTTGAGTCTCTGCTCTTTATATCCAGAATATTTTCATCAGAGGGATATATTTCGTTAAATGAGTTCATTCATGCATTACTTTAATATACCCACTGGGGCGCGTGATGAAGTAATGTGGAAAAAGAAAACTATGATAGGACCAGTTTCGGAATTTTCAGCCTCTTATATCCATGTATTTTTAGGTCTAAGACGTCATCAAATTAAAGAAAATATTATAATTTTAACTACAGTTCTTCCTGTTTTATGATCATTTAATAGACAGTACGTCACATTATATAAACAAAAATAATACAATGAAATTCTCCGTTAATGTACGACGTATTCTCATCCATTTTTAACAATAATAATTGAGTTATCGAAATAAGTATTCGACAAAGTCACAAATTTCCATATATTTGAAATGTCTATCCCAAAACTTCATCTCATTGTTTGTGATGGGAAGTTGAAAAGTAAAACTGGGCGAATATTTTTATTCATCTTTAATATTTTTTTTTCATATCATTATTTGGATGGAAATACTGTTTTACTCCCTCTCTAGAAACAGCTGTTTATGTTATTATTATTATTATTATTATTATTATTATTATTATTATTATTATTATTATTATTATTATTATTATTTTTTTTTTTACACTTCGAATTAAATTCTTTACCATCTTGCGCTATCTTCCTCCTACCAGTTACCAGTCACTTTCATATTATAACCATGAGGAATAATATACACTTACTGCCACAAGTACACTACCATTCTCAAGATTTGCTAATACTCTCTCAGGTCTGAGCCAGCTCTACAGCTGAAGAGGGTGTGGTGATATTGGTTCTCAAGTGACTTTCAACATGCAATGACCATTTCTCTACTTTTTAGTTTTCTCTAAAAGAAAATTATTGAGATGGCTATTTGTCTGTCAGTCTGCACTTTCTCTGTCCGCCCTCAGATCTTAAGAACTACTGAGGCTAGAGGGCTGCAAATTAATATGTTGACCATCCACCCTCCAATCATCAAACACACCAAATTGCAGCCCTCTAGCCTCGGTAGTTTTTATTTTATTTAAGGTTAAATTTAGCCGTGGTCGTGCGTCGGGCACCGCTATAGGTGTCGACAACGCATGCCAGCACCTGGCCGTGGCTGAAAGTTTCATGGGCTGCGACTGAGAGTTTCATAGGCCGTGGCATTATACGCTGTACAGAAAACTCGATTTCGTCGAAGATACTTCGGCGCATATTTTACGTTTTTTTTTTTTTTTTTTTTTATTGTTATTTGAGGTCTGTAAGAAGATCTGGAAAACACCAACCAAAACTCCGCTTTCCTCAATCATTTGTCCAGGGAGGATGGCAATAGACCCTTTCTAAAATGTCTCTCAGCAATTTATTTTCAAGTTTTCATTTGAAAGACTGCTTGTTGCAACACCAGGGTACATGTCAGTAGAACTGGAATTATTATAAGATTAACTTTCTATGATGAAAATTTATTTGAAATTCTTATTCTGATTTCCACCATTTATTTAATGCCTTATAAAACAAGTAAAAAATACGCAGAAGTTTCTTTGGCACAATCGAGTTTTTTGTACATCGTATAATCAAAGCCACCGAATATAGATCTATCTTTAGGAGGTCTCGGTATAATGCTGTATGAGCCGCGGCCCGTGAAACTTTAACCACGGCCAGGTGGTGGCCTGGCCTACATTGTTGCCAGACCAACCATTATAGCTAACTTTAATCCTAAATAAACTAAAAACTACTGAGGCTAGAGGGCTGCAGTTTGGTATGTTTGATGACTGGAGGGTGGATGATCAACATACCAATTTGCAGCCCTCTAGCTTCAGTAGTTTTTAAGATCTGCAGGCGGACAGAAAAGTGCGGACAGAAAATGTGCGGACTAACAGACAAAGCCGGGGCAATAGTTTTCTTTTACAGAAAACTAAAAATCCGCCAATAATTTGTCCGTATTCAGTTACCATATTTCTTGCCCAAAGACCTTGCTTCCTATGGCCCACATTGCTAGGTTATCTTTTACTGCGTATTAACATTCAGTAGGGTTATTAATGATACTCCACTGAAAATGCTGAAGCATGCTGATTAAGAAGCTCTTTTTTACAGGCGCTTACGTGACAAAATTCATTGATAATCATATAACATATGTCCTAAATTATATGATTATTCAGTTAACAAACTTTTTTTTTTACCAAATATCCTTCTTCATCTAAGATCATTCCACAAAATATTTTAATTGGTAGCATATTACTAAACTGATAACCAAAATCATAGGAACGTCATGAATTAAGTCTAATATTCTCATTACTTTCGTAAACACCAACAATGACTACAGCCAATAACTTGTTTTACCATTTTTCTTATTATATATGATATAAATTTATCAGTTCTGAACTTATTTTGAATAAAGACCACCCTTTTTAAAGTCAAAGTTCCTCTATGGTAGCAATGAATGAAATCCATGTCTAAAGGAATGGGCCCACCTACACTCCAGTCAGTTTTGCTTCCGTCTTTACGAATGGCTTTCACTCTCTCAGTTAAAAATTTCCTAGGATTATTTTTGTTTTGTAAGGATTTAAAACATATATTTTCTGTAGATGACAACTTCCATAGATATTTCGAATGTTCCTGATACTTTAAAGACAATTATACAGTTGAATTCAGTCTAAGTTGCTATTTCCTTCTGTCTCAAATACAGTAAAACACGAAGGAGCAAGGTATTTCATCATGGGAAAAATTTTTAATCTTCATTAGAATAGAAGACTCACGTAGGACAAAAGATACTTATATATTGATTTTTCAGTTCACAATGTCCTGGGCGTATTTCCAAGAATTTGGAATCTGATGCATATCTATTTCCAAGAAAATGGATGAGGCGCGCGGATACGCATTTACTCGGGAGCATTTCCAAGCTATTATCTGTAAAAATGATAAGACACACACAACTAAAAATGGAGACATTTCACCACAACTAAAAATAAGGTTGAATTGACCAGTCATTGAGAAACTTCTAAGAAATATTCCATTGACGTCATTGGATATTCCTATGTATAAATTGTTGGATTGACTAAGTTTAGAGAGTTTTTTTTTTTTTTTTACCAAATTATGACTACCATTTTTCACCCTACTTATGAATTTTCATCCCTTGTTGTCTCCTCTGAAGAGGTCAGTGTTGGGTGTTATTTCCCTCTAATGGGTTTAGGAAGAAGGTATGATAACGGTCATAAAACATCAAAATAAGCTATCTTATCCCTTACCAGCAATAATTCGTAAACTTATACGTTTATTTCCATTCTTCTTCTTTAAGTTTTTATGGCCAAATGAAAGCATAAATAAATGTCACAAATATTTAAATAAAAATGTCGATTAACGCTCAGATTCCTGCCAATGAGTCTTACTAGCATAATTAACTTGTAAATTTAAGATGACCCTGCTAACATTTCCTTGAAAATGTTTAAGTTTTATACAGAACTTTGATAACACACTTCTCAGTCTACTGGTAAACAGTTAGCTCTCATTTAGTACGGAAAGAATAAATCCCTTTGACCTTAAATTATTCCAACGTAATCAATAACAGAAAATGTAGGTACTCCGGCGACCTTATTTCATACATCTGGGAGATGGTGATTTGTTTTTCTGATAATGCAATCTCGGAAAATTGTGAGCCGGGTAACGTCAGCACATAGCACGTAGCCTTGAATCAATCTGAATGATATGCTTGAGATTCTTGAAAACAAATTTAGACTTTCATTCTTTTTCAACAACATAAACTTACTGTATATTGCATCTGGCAAAATGGGCAAATGAAAAGAACAGAGACACATCAAAGCACAGAAAACGTCGGCATCATCAATGAACTGAAAACAACTTTCAACTCAATATTTAATAGACAATTTAGTTTAGCTGGTGCTCGAAACTGTCATAAATTGGCCTTAGTATCATATCTCAAGAAGTAAAGAAATCTGTATACTAAATAGGTGTCACTTATATGCTTAATTATTAGCTTACATGTATTATGCTTTAAGAGTTTTCTTTGATTGGTCTGTAATTACATTGCTAAACTTTTAACTAATGAATTTCCATTATTAGTTTTAAAGTGTTATCTAATGCAACCAAATAATAAAGTGGTAAAAATAAATTTCTTGTATATGAGAAGGAATTTTTATCCTACGAAATAAAATAATTTCAGTGGGCTATGTATACTCTTCCGATTTGTCAGAGAATAATCAAAAGTAATAATACTATCTGAAGGCAAGTCTCAAACAATTTACCTAATTATAAAGAAAGATGAACTGTTGAAACAAATGAAAATCTAGCTATCCTTTCTTCTTCTGTGGTTTCTCCCTCGTTTTCATCGTGGAGTACATCGTAATATATATATATATATATATATATATATATATATATATATATATATATATATATATATATATATATATATATATATATATATATATATATATATATATATATATATATATATGTGTGTGTGTGTGTGTGTGTGTGTGTGTGTGTGTGTGTGTGTGTGTGTGTGTGTGTGTGCCTGAAGTTCTCAGGTAATAATGTAACCTAGTATTGTTTATGGTTCTGATAAGTAATTTTTATATTATTGGAATAGCGAAAGAACGCCGGTGGAGGTGATTGTAAAAATGATAACGATCGCTGGAAGAGTAACTGATATTTTTATCGTCTTTCTACACTGACCAGGAGAACCAAAACATTTCAGGGTCTAAAAGGATAGCATGCTGTTCCTGTTGACAAACATATGGAAGCACACCTTTAGTCCCTATAAAGAGAAAAATGACTATGAAATCAGCCCCCTCATTAGCAAGTATGTTTACTAAGTAAATGGTAGGAAAAGTACAGGTAAATATGTAATTCTCATATATAAAATAAAAAACAGTTACAAACATTTTAAATAGATGATTATCATTAATAATATAAACAAGTGGCTCCAGTAGTGAACGGCTTCCAGGAAAAGAAAAAAAGGTAGAAGTAAATTCTTGTTCTACGAAAGAACAACAAATATAAAATAGGAAGCTATAATAATTAAACGAACAATGCGAACTAACGTGAGTCTGCTCAGCCATCTAAGTATGAACTACTTGAAATGAAATAGCATATTAGTTACCTTTGACAGCAAACCTAGACTTTTATACATTTTTTTTGATAAATTTAAATCACATTGCAAAGTAAATAAACACAAAGGGTATATATATATATATATATATATATATATATATATATATATATATATATATATATATATATATATATATATATATATATATATATATATATAAATCTTTTTCAAGGTTTGAAACTTGGGGAATGCTAAAGTAGGGTGATGGATCTCTTCAAGAATCCATTTGATACGTGATTCTGCATAATGGGTGCCGAAAAGTTCATAATGGGCTTTCCATTTTTAGAGTAATTGTGCAAAGATATACTATTTCCAATAAGCAAGAGTCTCAATTACTAGGTCGCTTTGACTATGCATCGAGTTTATCTTGATTGCTATGTAATAAGATGGCAGAACTCTGAGCGACTGATTACCAGTTACTTATTTAGCTATGTTTTATGTGTGAACATTTATTCAAATGGTAAATAATGAATATTACATGTTTACTGGGATGTACACACACACACACACACAGTTTACACACACACACACACACACACACACACACACACACAACACACACACACACATATATATATAATATACATACATACATATACATACAATATATATTTTAATATATATATTATATATATATTTTATATATATATGATATATATATATATATATATAATATATATATATATATATATATATATATATATATATATATATATATCTGAGTGATGGTCTTGGTCACACAGAGCAGCAGACTCGGACTTCATAAGAAGTCACTGCTGAGTGTTCAAATCAGCAGCCGACCAGGTCAGAATCCACTTTGCTATCCTGTAGACACCCCAGGATTATGTAGTTGTGTAATCAACGGATAGGTTTGCTGAAAGCAAATGGGTGTTACTAGACTAATACACACAAAAAGCCACTCCAACATCTTCTAAAAACATAACAAACGACCTTACATGCTCGAACTGTCGGCCTAGAAACGGCTCACATCTCTTCGCTGCTGGGAGAAAGGAGCTGGGGATTATATGGTACACATGTGCACCAGGGTCTAAGTAATGTCAGGCAGGGCAATGATCGAGGCTAGGTGTAGGGACCCAACGCTAAATCAAAAGTCCTTCAAAAGAAATGTGTTACCCCATATGAAAAATGGGAAAAACCACGTTAAAATCAAAGAAGAAATATAGATATATATAATCCATATATATATATATATAATAACATATGGGTATATATTATATATATATATATATATATATATATTATTATGATTAGCAAAATTCGCTAGCAAATTACCTCCCCCATTTTTGTTGTTGTTGGTTGTTCATTTACTGCCATGCTGGCATCGATAGACCATCTGTCTATCGACTTAAAAACAAGGGTTTAAAAGATTAAAATGCCCATTTTTGATAAAGATCTTTCCTTCAAGGCAAAAGTAATCTGGCATAGAGCGTTTCTCCTACAGGCCAAAACCTCCCCTGCAAAAGCAGGTGCAATGAGTCAAAGCATCTGTGTTTAACAACACTGCCCCATAGGAGGGGATAAAGAAAAAAGCCCACGAGGTCTCAGACACACAACACTGGAAGATATGGAGTGAACTTGTGAAGACGTCCTCAACACCTGGCCCCATCGATGCCCTTTGCATCCCCTCCACGTGGCCCTTTCCAAAGTATACTTCTCCTCGTGCCCAGACCGTATTCCTCGAGCCCACACGCCATTGCTTGAAGTTGCGAGAAGTCCCCATCGCCTTGCCGCTTTACGCAAGCCCTTGCATCTCACCACGTGGAAGAAACTCGCTCGGAAATCGCAAGTCATCCACGGACCGCCTTCTTTGTGCCCCTCGGAAAATCTGCTAGGTAAAGTGCCCTGGAAGAGCCCCATTTCAGTCACGCTTTTGTCTCGTAATATTTTCTTAAGGAGAAAGCCAGAAATCTCCCTTGTCTAATGTCCGTGCGCCTCTTGCATGGCAGTATTAATTGTTATTACTCCTTTGGCACCCTCAGTGCAGCTTCGAATTCATTATTCTTTTGTCTATTTTCATTACTGGCGTATAATTGCATATCTCTCATTTCAGAGGGATCCTATTTCGTGGAAGCTTCTCGGACCGTGGCTAGAATCCCCAGTTTCATTCAATCCCATTCAATAGTAATCTACTTGAGTTCCTCTTTCCAGAACTGATATCATTTATGTAAATACACTCCTTTAAATTTGCCCACGTGTTTTACTTGTAATATTTCCCTCAGTAACAAGAGCCCTAAGCTCATATGAAATTCTCCTTTGTTTTCCTCTTTTTTACGTTTTCCCATTCTCAGAAAGTCTAGTCAGAATCACAAGTCAAATTAACTTAAATTGTTGCTTTGTCTCACAGAGCTTTTCAAACTAAAACCACGGAAAAACGTAAAAATGGCGACCTGGCCATAGATCTCGTTTCGCAGTTGCAGTTCCCTAGTGTTGCTTTATTGCATTTGCAACTTGCCAGATCAGCTATTAGCAAAGCTAAGCTGGGTACGAGACAATTACGAACCTTTTGTGTAAAAACCAGCACACAGATCCAGAAAATTCCACGAAGTAATGTGTTAATCTTAGCAAAACCTTTTTACAATTGACTGTTCCTAGGAATTAGAAATAGGGACCATGTAATCACTGAGAGAAAAGAACCGCAGTATTAGATTCGTTAATGCATGCCTTTCAGGATAGGTAGTTAGGAAATAACCAGTGCTAACCATCCTTTGCTTCGAGGAATAGTGCCACAAATTCCTCTGTGTTAAAATCTTTGCCATATCCTTGCTTCGAGGAATAGTGCGAAAGAAATTCCTCTGTGATAACTTTTACTGCAGTGATTTCAAATTAGCGAACTGTTATTTAGGCAATAAATTTCCCATGGGACACGACGAACTCAGCTTGCATTGCTGACAATTCTCAGCAGTGTAGTTAGAATTCGAGTTACTGTGTTAGGAAAGCAGCAATTTAAACTCCGCTTATAGGGAAAATTACTGGTCCGTTGTACTGTTATCCTCTCAGACGACTGGGAAATTCAAAGACATATAAATATACCAGTTCATTCACCCAGAATCTAAAATTACCTGTCGGTGTTGGCCAAACGACCTGCACCCCCACCCCCGCCATGCCCGCGTGTGATATCTTTTTGTCCCCATTCATTTCCCAGCATACATTTTTTTGGGTTTCCGACAAGTAATTTCTAAGTCCTAAGGGACGAATCGATGATTCAAGTCCTAATCTGACTCCTAAAATTCTACGCTCGCAATGAAGAGAGTTTCTCCAAATTCCAGTCCTCAGAGACTCCTTGCTTCCGTCGTACGTGGCGAGAATTTCTCCAAATTCCAGTCCTTAGAGACTCAAAATTCTACGTCGCATGTGGCGAGAAATTTCTCCAAATTCCAGTCCTCAGAGACTCCTAAAATTCTACGTCAGACGTGGCGAGAATTTCTCCAAATTCCAGTCCTGAGACTCCTAAAATTCTACGTCGCCGTGGCAGAATTTCTCCAAATTCCAGTCCTCAGAGACTCCTAAAATTCAGTATGGCGAAGAATTCCTCCAAACTCCAGTCCTCAGAGACTCCTAAAATTCTAGATGGCAGGCGAGAATTTCTCCAAATTCCAGTCCTCAGGGACTCATACAAAAATTCTTGGACAGGAGCTCACGTGGCGAGGAATTTCTCATTCCTGCTGGAACCCAAAATTAAGTACTTTTGAGACACTATATAGTGTAGTTCACACACATCTAAGCCCTTACGGGACTGATCATTCTAGTTCGTTAGAACAACTCCTTAACTTCACGCTACAGCCGGCCAAGTCCGTGCTGACAAAATCCAAAAACAACAATTCGAGACGCATATTAGACTTTGAGTTCGCCAAGAACAACCACGTCTTTCAAGACACATCCAATTTTAACAAAGAGTCTTTTCAGACATATCCTATACCCATTATTCCAAGATGGCTAATCAGAGCCCAACAAAACGAGGATTTCAAATTCTTGTGTCCGCTGGGAAGGACATGGGACTATCGGGGCAAGATCTGAGAGCATGGGTTCAAGAGCGAGTGGACGATGCCAAGGCGGAGAGAGCAAGAGAACGTGAAGAGAGAGAGACACCAAGAATTGCACAAGAGCAGTTCAAGGATAAAGAACGTGCAGAGACCAGTCGCCAGGAACGAATTGCCCAAGAACAACGAGAGGAGAGAGAACAGACCAATGCTCAAGAACAACGGGAGGAAAAAGAACGTGCA
Source organism: Macrobrachium rosenbergii (assembly GCF_040412425.1). Classification (NCBI taxonomy): domain Eukaryota; kingdom Metazoa; phylum Arthropoda; class Malacostraca; order Decapoda; family Palaemonidae; genus Macrobrachium; species Macrobrachium rosenbergii. The sequence goes on from NC_089798.1 coordinate 3,073,998, forward strand.
GAGAGAGGAGGGAACGAATTGCCCAAGAACAACAGAGAGGAGAGAGAACGAATCGCTCTGAACAACGGGAGGAAAAAGAACGATGGAGAGGGGAGAACGAGGAGAGAGAGAGACAGAATCGCCCAAGAGAAAAGGGAGGAACAAATGGGAAGATCGAGATGACAGCGACACAACAGCTCCAGATGCTAGAACGACAGCCCGCCACCCCCGCCCCTGGGGAATGAGTGCCCTCAGCCAAGCTCACTGGTTCATGCCAAAATGGACAGAGTCCGAACCCGTCCTGGCTTTCAGAAAGGGCCAGGAGTCCTGGAGTGCTGCGATCTCTCCCCCGCGGAACTCTCCCTTGTTCTCACTAAATTCCTGGGCGGAAAGGCCCTCGTTGCCTACCACGCCCTTCCCGCAGGCCGATCGGGGAAACTGGGAAGCCGTCAGAAGCAGTTCGAAGGCAAACAATGCAGTCTCGGTGGAGGAGACGTTGGAGAGAACAGCCTGACAGAGAAGCAGGCCAGACTTGGTCCGATTGGGCGTACCATTCGAGCGGGCGTTGACAAAATGGCTCGATTCCGAAGGAGCCACTAACACCGCCGAGGTACTCGAGCGGTTTAAATTGAGCATTTCCTGCGCCACGCCCCCCTGCCCTCGCCACTCATATAGTGGAAAAAGCCCCAGCAACACTCACCGAGTGTTGCCGAATAGCAGACATGTGGAAACTCACCACCCTCAAGAAGGATCCATGGGGCGGAAGATAAGTCCCCGTCCCTTCTCGGAGGTTCAAATTCCACAAAAATGGGAACTCGGGCAACCCTAACTTGCCATTATTGCAAGAAAACGGGCATTCCTCCGAACAGTGCCGGAACAAGAGACCGGCTCCTCTCTCCCGGAAAACCGACAAATAACTTCCGCCTGCGCCCTCCACAGGGCAGCGCGGAAAGATTTCAGCCAGACCTTTTGCACAGCGTGCAAGGTCTATGGCCATTCTCCCGCATGGGCAAAATGCCCACGCAATAATAAATCAACTACTCCCACCGTCGCCTTGGCCGTCACAGATCCCCAGTCATTAGGCCCTCCAGCCTCAAGGGCCTGTAGACCAGGCCCTCCACGAGGTCAGCGAGCCCGAAGGCGCCGAGTCACTGCTTTCGAGGACTCGGAACACAAATCTCCCTCATCCGGAGGGACAGAGTTCCCTAAGAGCTATCGCAATAAGACAGAAAACTCGTCACCATCGAGGGAATAAATCAATTTAAGATGATACTCCCTACGGTCCAATTGAGAGTCATTCACCAATCCAAAATGTGCAATCTTGCAGTAGCAAGCCATCTCCCGCAGGCTATGACGTCATCCTGGGACAGGACTTTCAGTCCCCACCGAAATCACGACAATCTAGGGGTCCTCATTCCCCTGAATCATTCCTGCATCTTAATCCTCCCCGCTTCTCCCTCAGCCAAGACTGGCGCCCCTGGTACCAGGAGGACGTGCAGTCCCCACCAGTGCCACCTGAGTACGATGTAAAGTGGCCCCCTCGATCGGTTCCCGATCCAATTCCAGTGCCCGGCCCTGCCTCAGTGCCAGTGCCAGGGCCACAATCAGATCTCCTTCAGGAGATGCCAGAATTCCTGCCGGTGCCACTTGCATGCCCCGAGCAGGCCAAGCCTGTCCGTCTGACCGACGAGCCCAAGAAACCTCTGATAGCGCCTGACTCTGCCTCTGTGCCAGCGCCAGAAGCGCTGAATGCCGATCTCCATTCACGGATCCAACTCAGGACCCCCTCTCTTCCCCGGCCTGGCACCGCTGCGTGGTCAGAGAGACGGTTCCTCCCGACCACCGCGGAAGCTCACCTGCAGGTGCGGCCTGGAAACCCGTGCCTGAGCTGGTCATCGTTACCTGCGAGCCGCTCACGCCACCCCGACCGCCTCCTCTCTGCAGCCCGTCGCCGAAGCAAGTCAGGATTCTGCCATATCTCACTTGGCCGATGAACTACAAGAGCCGCGACGGATCATGGTAGAACCCGCATAACACTCCTGCGTCAGCTGTCGCATCAGCAGGCCCAGGTGGTACTCCGTGCCGCCCTCCGGTCGCTAGCCCTCCGCTTCCCGGCCGAGGACGACTGTCCCATTGAGAAAGGCTCGAGGCCAAATTACACACGGGCGTGGGACATTCCAGGTAATTTACAAAGAGCTCTAGAGCTCCCATGGCACCTGTGCCGCCATTTCATCTTTCGGGTCTTGGCACCCCTAATCCAGAAGGGGATGTCAGGCCCCTCCTCTATCTTCTTCCGTTCCTCAGAAACTTCTATCTCTTATCACCTTCTATTAATCTTCCCTTAAATTATCACCACAAGAGGAAATTAAATACGGATACCATTCCCCACACAATGTATAAATCATTAAGAATAACAGAGTGAGAAGTGGCACGCCCTTGCGCCCATACCTTGGCACCGGGCGTGCGTGTCAGCCCCTCCTGAAGGAGTCGCGCCGGCAAATTTTCCGCCCTGGGACTGAAAGATAGTCCGGGCCGTAATTTATAGGCGTAGGACGATAAATTCCCGCCTAACACAATAAAACCCTCACTCTTTCCCTTAGCTCTTCTGCCAATATCATTTACTTTCTTTTAGTCATTTAGTTATCTTTATTTTAATGAATCGCGAGTCATAAACTCTTGCCCTTGTGATTTAAATGCCCCTTTACATAAGCTCTGAGGGACGTGTCCGCCTTTCATATGCGGTCAAGTTTCATTCATGGTAACGTCTTGGTAATTTTCCTTTTGTTATTATTATCCCTTTTCCCCTTCCATTTCCTTCCAAGATCTCTGTTTGTCCTACCCCACATCTTTTGTCTGCTCGCCCGTCATAACATTGAGTAGGCAGTGGAAATAAAATTAGCGTGGTTTAAGGTTAGCGAATTAAAACTCGTGGAATACTCTCTCACCCGCATGGCAAAACTATTTTGTACTGTCAAAATCCGTGTTACCGTTGCATTTAGTAAGCAAAGTTTTAAAACGAAGATAAATTACCAATGCGAATATGTATAGTCATTACAGTAACGTGTAAAAGGGGATGTCATTTACAAAAAAAACGCTGTTTTTTCATTTACACAGCCTCTTCAAGGCAGATTGTACTAACTGCATGCATTTTATCTAAAATTAAGTAACCGTGTATTTTAATTCTTGAACAATAACCATTTCTTTTCATTTGTTGGCCATAGCCTCAAGAGACGTGGTCCTATAATCTTAATTAATTCACAATTGTTCGAGTCACTTTATAAAGTTACAGTGGGTAACCAAATCTAAAGTAATTATTCTTTTGCAAGTGTTTAAATCACTTTGCGTTCTGTTAACGAAAATTGTCCCAATGTGTTATTAAAAGTAATGTCTCAGCTTCATAAAACCCTTAGGAGTAAAGTTCATTGCAAGGCAGAATGTAGAGTAACGTAAAGCATTTGGGCTCATTCTTGAATATCGATGTACACACCCGTGCAAAGATGTACATCATCTTGTATGGGGAGGTATTATGATTAGCAAGAATTCGCTAGCAAATTACCTCCCCCTCCTTTGTTGTTGTTGGTTGTTCATTTAATAACATGGCAGAACTCGATAGACCATCTGTCTATCGACTTAAAAACAAGGGTTTAAAAGATTAAAAGGCGCTCCCATTTTTGATAAAGATCTTTCCTTCGAGGCAAAAGTAATCTGGCTTGGGCGTTTCTCCTACAGGCCAAAACCTCCCACACACACAGCAGGTGCAATGAGTCAAAGCATCTGTGTTGGGCGCACCCCTGCCCCATAGGAGGATATAAAAAAAGCCCACGAGGTCTCGACACACACGCGGGCTGGAAGATATGGAGTGAACTTGTGAAGACGTCCTCAACACCTGGCCCCATCGATGCCCTTGCATCCTAACCACGTGGCCCTTTCCAAAGTATACTTCTCCTCGTGCCCTCGACCGTATTCCTCGAGCCCACACGCCATTGCTTGGAGTTTCGAGTCCCCATCGCCTTGCCGCTTCACGGAAGCCCTTGCATCTCACCACGTGGAAGAAACTCGCCCTCGGAAATCGCAAGTCATCCACGGACCGCCTTCTACGCGCCCTCGGAAAATCTGCTAAGGTAAAGTGCCCTGGAAGAGCCCCATTTCAGTCACGCTTTTGTCTCGTAATATTTTCTTAAGGAGAAAGCCAGAAATCTCCCTTGTCTAATGTCCGTGCCTCTTGCATCGGCAGTATTAATTCTTTATTACTCCTTTGGCACCCCAACAGCTTCGAATTCATTATTCTTTTGTCTATTTTCATTACTGGCGTATAATGTGCATATCTCTCATTTCAGAGGATCCTATTTCGTGGAAGCTTCTCGGACTGTCTGGCTCCCCAGTTTCATTCAATCCCCAGTCTCCTTCAGGATAGTAATCTACTTGAGTTCCTCTTTCCCGTACTAATGTCATTTATGTAAATACACTCCTTTAAATTTGCCCACGTGTTTTAAATATTTCCCTCAGTAACAAAAGCCCTAAGCTCATATGAAATTCTCCTTTGTTTTCCTCTTTTTTACGTTTTCCCGTACCCACGAAGTCAGAATCACAAGGCTAAATTAACTTAAATTGTTGCTACCTGTCTCACAGAGCATATTTCAAACTAAAACCACGGAAAAACGTAAAAATATATATATATATATATATATATATATATATATATATATATATATATATATATATATATATATATATATATATATATATATATATATATATATATATTTATATATATATATATCAGTACAAATTTCCCACCCCATCCTCCTTTTGAGGTGGATGGAACTCTGCTGAATGAGTCTGAAGCTCTAATTATTCTTGGTGTAACTTTTGACTCACATTTAACTTTTGAGAAACATCTATTGAAAGTTTTAGTAAATTCCGCACGAAAGTTAGGTATTGTTCATAAGGTTTCATATATTTATAACAGCAATAAAATTAGTGCAACCTGTTTTAGGGCATTTGTGCTCTCTTTACTAAAATACTGTTCTCCGATGTGGATGTCTGCTTCTGCCATAGATTTATCTCTTTTAGACAGAGTGGTTAGACAGATGGTGTGTTGTTTGTCACTTTTTCTTAAGTTGTATTTCAACTGATATCTTTCACATTCGCAATTGATCCAAGATCCCCATTACCTGCCGAGAGTAACCAGATTCGCTGAACAACAGCACCAATACGCGGTAAATGTGCTTCTCTTTCGAACTTCACAGTTCCAGAGGTCCTTTATTCGTCACACTGTTGGACTGTGCAACAGCCTCCCAGAGGATGCCATGCAATTGGAATTCCAGAAGTTCAAGCAAAGATGTAATGCATTACTACCCTAGTACTATTCCCCTTGCAATTTAATACATTTTTATCTATTTATTCATTTATTTTTTTCTATTGGGATGTGGGATCTCCTCTTTCTATATTTCCCTTTACCTCAGCTTACTTCTTCCTATTATTGTTTGGAAGCTTGAATTTCAAGTCAGTGACCCCTGTGGGCTTGTTCTATATGAACAGGTTTCATCTTTTCATCTATTGAATAATATATATATACATATATATATATATATATATATATATATATATATATATATATATATATATATATATATATATATATATATATATATATATATATATATATATATATATATTCACGTATTTGTAAAGTTCTTCCCTTCAGCCCGTTAGCTAGGAAATCAAATTTAATGGTGGCTGGAAGAGACTCCACTAAGAGGGGGTGAACTTATATAGACCTACCCTCGTATCACCTGATTTGGGGGAAACCATACAGACCTCTTAGCCCCAGCATCATACAGTTTTTGGGGGGGTAGAAAGCCGTTAGGGATAATAAGACCAGTCAGGGACGTAAGTGGGCTGCTATGCTGACCCTTAAGAGACCTACCTATAAGGCCTATCCCTTTACAACCTGTATGGTGGCTGTTAATTGCTTCTTTCAGATCGAACGATGTCCTTTGTGCCCAGGACCGTAGCCGTAAGTAGTTCATGTGGTCCTGTTGCTATTCACATTGGCAAGATTTCAAGACTTCTGCAGCTGAAATTCATCTTTTGCAAGCAATCTCCCTGCACAGAGGAAATATGGTACGCCTTGAAGTTTCAATCTACTGTCAGTATCTTTCTGTTCTTGTGAATTTCTCTCCATTTTCATTATTTCCAGCTTTTCATTCTCCTAAACAAAGCCCCTTTGTCCATTCAGCCTTAGCAAGCACATTTGGCCCTCATGACTTGTCCCAAGCTCAAATTAAATTAGTCCAGTGATAATAATTAGAGCATTCCCACCATAGTGTTACCATGTGCTAATCAAATCTAATTGATCAGTTCCTCCATCGTGCATAAGTAATTCCATGTGAGAAAAAGTCATGTGAGTTGAATGCTGACCTGGAATTCTCTTCCAGAATCCTGTTATCTGGCTCATTGAGTGGTCCGCCCCTGACTTCTGAACCAAAACAACCTTAGGCCAGAGTCTTATGATTAAGCAGTCCAGAGGCACTAGACACAGTTCCCCACTTTCAAATCCAGTTGCGTTAGCCACCAAATATCGTTTAACCAGTCTGCAGTAGAGTTATGAGCAAGTTGAACTATTTCAGGGCTGTAGCCCTTTCAGATTCAGCTATTTGCTACGCATTGTCTCGCTTTTATTGCACATTGTACGAGTATGTGCTTGCTTGCTGCTCAGTCAGCCCTTTCATATCAATTTCCTGATTGCTCCATTTGTAAATAAATTCAGTTTAAAGCATTTACTAGTTATAATTTACCAAGGCGATCTCCATTTCTCTGTTTACTTAGATGTGATATCAAGGTAAGTCAGTTTATTCATTACATTTATCGCTTATATTCTGAGCGCTATGTGTTGGCCCTTAAGGCAGTGAGAAGAAAAATGCATTGTCATTCTTCCAACTGGCCTCAGAATATAACAATATATATATATATATATATATATATATATATATATATATATATATATATATATATATATATATATATATATATATATATATATATATATATATATATATATATATATATATATATATATATATATATATATATATATATATATATATATATACTGTATAGTCAATGTTGAGAAATAGGAATGATTTCTTTGGAAATAAGTTTCCATATTAGCAACAAGTTAACGGCAGGGAATTATACTGGCACATATATATCATTTATATATGAAATTAAAGCTTCCAGGCCTTTTAAGGCGCTGAATAATTCATCATTAGTAACAAGATATAACTAGTTGTAAAGCCTAGGGACTCCAATAGCGAATGCTGTCCAGTAAGGAAAATGAAATACAGGAGTAAATGATAAATTATGTACGAAAAAACATGAAATAAAGCAAATAGATTATATAATTACTCTGAAGTGAGCCTACTCCACCAAAACGCATTATTATCGGTTTGGGTCTTTGAAGGTCCAAAAATTCGACAACATGACGGGAATATCACATGAAGTTTGGTACTGAACCTTAAAAGAAGAAAAGTCACACTGTATAACTACTACTATGGGGTGGATGGTATACTCTCGGACAATCTGAATATAACGGAAGGATGATTAGAAAAAAAAAAAATGTGTATAACATGCTAATCAACTTATAGTGCCAGAGACTGTTACTGAGATTTAGAATAAGAAATTTGGTGAGACGATAAGGTTTCATCCAACAAACTGAGATGCCATTTACTTTTAAAACATCTGAGCCGCAGCTCTCAGGTAAAATTATTCTATGTCTGATCACTATTTTATGTCTAGAAATGATAAGCCTCTAGTTTCTAATATAAAATACATCTACAGCCATCAATGAATCAGGTTTTGTCTGTCAACAACAGAGAAAGAATATTCCTATCATTGATGTTGTTAAAACTTTCATTTAGAACAACTGGCTGACCTTTCTAATACAAAAACCTTTACTTTAAATGTGACAGATCACTCAAAATGTGACAAAAGTCCTCTTTTGATTTCGTACTTTCTGACAGGAATGACAGCTTGACCAGAGGTTTCAATTGGAGGACCAACCATTCAAGTTATAATACCAGGTTAATCAAATAAGTCAAAAGCGTTTATTCTATGAGAAACAGAAATTAACCATTCCCTATCATGAGCATTGAAATCACACTCACACACACATACACAACACACACACTCAATAAAAAAAGGCTAAATTCATGAGAAACAAGAGGTAAATTACATTATATCTTCTCCTCCATAAGCACTTTTGCTGAAGGAAAAGAGGACATGAAATGAGTTTATTATCACTGTCCTCACCCTCTAACACTTCAAGAGAAGTGTCGTTTCCTTTGGACAGTGGAGATTTTGAAAGTAGGCTAACATTTATGTTACCTAAAAACGTTTTGTTTATGGTAATAAAGCATTAACTGGCACCTGAAACATGAACTCACAGAACTACAGCTCTAAGTCTATCATTGCATATCATCTAAGATCAACTGTTTATCATAGCATATATCAAACTGGTAAAATTCGGCAATCTATCATTATAAATAAACAGTGGGGACAGGTTCGAATCCTGGTAGGGGAAGGTGCAGTTATCAGTACAGTTCCCTTTGGGTGTTTCCAAGAAATAGTGAATTCGATTTTTTATATGTGTGGCAGCCTCAAGCAAACTACTGTCAACAAAACAAAGCAAAAAATAAGAAAACTAAGAAGCTATATTTTTTATTAAAACTAAGACGAACCGAGTATAAAACCTTACCATTCATTACATTAAGGTTGACCTACAAATGAGGAACAGTTGTCCTGGATCTCTCTCTCAGTATTTTGGATACCTGCTACAATAAAGCCTGCCTATTCTGTTAGAATTGCTCAGCTTTCTTTATTATATTAAATTTTATAGGCTATTGGAGTAATCAGCTTCCTATTTACCTTCCTTGATTAGGCCAAAGTTTTAGGTAATGTGGACAAGTAATAATAATTAGCTTATTCTTTGATTCCTCAGTGATATCAGGTGTATCACTTTTTAAGAATAAATTATAACAATTAGCTCCTGTTTAAAGGAATAAATGATAATTATCACCTTATTTCTGCTTCTTTAATTATGCGAATAAACGATAGTTAGCTTTTTTTTCATTAATTATGTCGAATGGTTCAGTTCCTTGGAAAAAATAAAATAACAATTACCGGTTTTGCATCCTTAATGCTTTAGTGTATAGGAATAATTGATGATAATTCACTTCCTGATTGCTTCCCTAATCATGCCAGATGTTCGTTTTTAAGAATAAATAATAATATTGAGATTCTGTTTTTACTCCTTAGGTATAGTAAACATTTCATTAAAATTGAACAAATTATATTAATAATTAGTTTCCCATTTGATTCTTTAATTACCGCCATTTTTGTTTGTTTGTTCGAACAAATAATTTTAATTAGTTTACTGCTTTGCTTCTTTAATTATGGCAAATGTATTAGTGAGGGAATAATTACTAATATTTAGTTTCCGTTTACTTCTTTGATTATGCCAGTTTTTTTTATTTATATAAAAACAAAGATAATAATCAGCTTCTTGATTTGTATCGGCAGTTAGGGGGAATGATCCAGTTTTAATAAAAATTTTAATAAGCAGGAGTACCGGAAGATTAGGCAATAACTTTAATTACCGTCTTCATAAAAGTACAAGTGGTCTTCTCTTTCGTAAATATTAAGTGGAATTTTTCATCCAATGTAGATTTGATGTGGCAAAATATATTGATATTTTTACTTTTTTTTTAATCCTTGGTGTTTAAGAAATGGATAGGCCTTATTTTCATTGCAAGTATGTAATTATATTTACAATTAACCAGTAAGTCAACGGATGTATGACGAAAAATTTTCATAAAATGAAAAATGACTAATGCGAAAAATTCTTCTCTCTCTCTCTCTCTCTCTCTCTCTCTCTCTCTCTCTCTCTCTCTCTCTCGACTTCGTATAATATGAATGATAGCAGTGAGAACCAAAACTTACCCAATAGCACAATGATGAAGATAAACCAGTCTCTCTCTCTCTCTCTCTCTCTCTCTCTCTCTCTCTCTCTCTCTCTCTCTCTCTCTCTCTCCATCAACCCTCATATTAATTCCACATGTGAAAATAGGAAAAAATGTTGTTTTTATTACTTAGTCTCCTGAAAAAAGAAAAACTAGGTCGATCTTGGTAATGTATCATACTGAATCAGTGCATTTTATCATGGAACCTTTTATACGGTATAGAATCGATAGGGAAGTCAACTTAATAAATTCAAATAAAGTTTTCAAGCTTATTGTATTACCCAGCACACAGATTCTGCGAACAGTGTTGATATTTTCGTCATCTTAATTTTCCATTTATTGTTAACAATCTTTAGAAACAGATGGTAATATATGCAATATACTGTATACAGTATATACATGTTTATTTTCCTTACACAATTATATCGATATTCTCTACTAAGCTCTTATACTTCAAGACGGAACAAACCATCTTATCTGTAAAATTTAATGTATAATCCATTGTGCAAATCACGTCCTGTGTATTGTTGTCGAACATTCCTCAGCTTTCATATGAAAAATTATATTCATTTCATTAATATCATATGGTTCTATCTTTGACAACATTATCCCGTCATTTTATCGCGATGAATCCTTTCATATTTTCAAATAACCCAGTTATGAGATTTCCATTTATATTTGACTTACCTCTTATGGCAAGTTTAATATTGAGTCTGGAGAAATTACTACTCTATTTGCTGCATTTAATTTCTTAGGAAGCTGAAAATCATTGTCTTACTGTCGTATCAATAAGATGATGTGGACGATTGTTGCAGTCATTGTAATCAATTAATACTTTTCCCGAACAATCGGTAAGACATTAATGTTGTAAACAATATCAAACTGTACCGCAAACACTGATTACTGCCGCTTTTTTTTTTCCATGTAAGTAGTGAATTTCATTTTTGTTGTTGTGGATACATCTTTACTATAGTTTAATTATCTAATATGATTAGACTCATTTGTGCCCCAGAACACAACACGAATAATAATTCAGAAGCCACTATCATGTGGCATCAAACCCAAAATGCAGTTTCGAGTCCTGGTAAGGGTAGATGTAAATAACTTTTATTATAACCAATGAATGTAAGTTATTCACAAATATGTATGTATTTCTGTATGTATATAACACAAAAACACACACACACACACACACACACACACACACACATATATATATATATATATATATATATATATATATATATATATATATATATATATATATATATATATATATATATATATATATATATATATATATATATATATATATATATATATCAGTAAGTTGCAAACGTCTTTAATATCCAATTCGCTCTACCTCTGAAATAATATATTTTCATATATGCTACGAAGGGGAATTTCTAAGTTGATAATAAGTTCGTCGTCTCGTGGGCTCGAACCAGCAAAGGACAAGAACTCAGGACTACAGTGGACGCTTAACCCACGCAGCCATGGCAGAGGTGGGTGGATATCGTCTCTAATACAAACACCTGAGTTTGACGGGCGATTTGTATATGGGAGACGATATCCACTTATTAAGTTAATTACCTCACTTGCTGGCTGCGTGGGTTAAGCGTCCACTGTAGTCCTGAGTTCTTGTCCTTCGCTGGTTCGAGCCCACGAGACGACGAACTTATTATCAACTAAAAAATTCCCCTTCGGTAACATATATGAAAATATATTATTTCCGAGGTAGAGCGAATTGGATATTAAAGGATGTTTGCAGCTTACTGGTTGTTTTATGAATCACGGTGATGTGATAAAAATCATAATATATATATATATATATATATATATATATATATATATATATATATATGTGTGTGTGTGTGTGTGTGTGTGTGTGTGTGTGTGTGTGACAGGGAATATGTGAAATCAGGGATTTCACGAAATCACTAGGGAATATGTGAAATGACCAATTCCCTTGGGAACATTTGATCCCCGAGGGCTAGTACTAAACACGGCAAAACAGTGATTCATCTACCCAGTTTTGCCGTGTTTAGTACAAGCCCCTGGGAGGTCAAATGTGTTTTGCCGTGCTTAGTACTAGCCCCTGGGGGATCAAATCCACTTAGGGACATTTGATCACCCAGAGGATAGTAGCAAACATGGCAAAATACATTTGTCCCCCTAGGGGATTGTACTAAACACAGGCTAGTATTAAAACATGGTGGAACAATGTAGTTGAATCACTGTTTCGCCGTGTTTAGTACTAGCCCTCGAGGAACAAATGTTCCTAAGCAAATCGGTCATTTCACATATTCACTAGGGATTTCGTGAAATCCCTGATTTCACATATCCCCTGTAACACACACACACACACACACACACACACATATATATATATATATATATATATATATATATATATATATATATATATATATATATATATATATATATATATATATATATATATATATATATATATATATATATATATATATATATATATATATATATATATATATATATATATATATATATATATATATATATATATTGTCTTGATTTGTACCAAGTACCTGGTTATTACACAACTAATCACAAAATTCAAAAATTTACCTCACTTTAGTCAGATACCTGAACTCTTGTAACAATAGAGTACTCTAAAGGTAGCAGTGATCCCTTAACAAACTTACTAATCACGTGAGAAATCAGACTAAGTTTATGACAACAAGTGTGAGGTATCAACAATTAAACAAGAAATATACTAGAGTAAAAGGACATCACTCCATCAAACAACTTTAACTGTTTCCCTTGTCTTGATTCACTGCAGCAAAACTAAAGGAACAAAACATGTTTATCACTTTGCCTTATGCAAACAATTAATACAATTCACTGGTGGTCAATAAATAAAACACTGGTGTTAAAAACACTAAACACAAAAATTTGTATTTAAATTCAAAATTCATAATTAGAATTCACAATCTGAAAAATTTACTTTTACTTGAAAACAACACAAAAAATTTAATTAATTCTTGAGCTAAATTATTAAACAAAATTATATCACCAAACTTTAATTTATCATGAAATTATATGAATCAAGCAAAATTTAAACTATCAAGAATTACTCAAGATTTAAAAACAAATCTTAATAAATGAAAATTAAATCAAGTATTCAATGTTCAATTATTAAGAAATATTTAAATTGCTAAGTAAATAAATGTTAAATCACCAATATATAAAATGTGAAAGATCAAGAGGTTGTAAACACAAGAACACACAAGAATACACAAAACATTTACGAACAATAATTTCACTAAGGCAAAAATTCTCTCAATTTACCTATGGTAATGATAAGTAAAATTCACTTTACCTTACAAAAGCTTGTGAAAACTTTTGCAAAATCACTTGAAGTGCAGCTGCTTGAGATTCACAAAGCACACTTTTTTGTTAGGTGCCGTTCCAACTTTTCCTATATTAAGATCTCAAAAGTTAAGATTAACACCAGTGACCACACAAATATTTTTCATGAATAAGGTCTCTCTTTAGAAGAAAGTGAGAGAGAGAGGGGGAAGGAACCAACATGATTGGTTTCTGAAAGTAGAATGAACAAACTTTAAGATTCCAGTAGGCAATGAAACAATCAGATGACGTCATTATAAGGCATTTTGGGAACGAGATACGAGAGAAAGTTCTAGAAAAAGGAAGATGACGTCACTTCCTGCAAAACGTTTTGAACTGCAATCTTACAAAACATGATGTAATCGATTGAGGCATGTGCATTTACTCTCAAAAAGGCATATGTGATTCGAGCAGAAAATCGTATGGGACGAAGCTCTTAACAAAATCTCAACACGATCAAAACAGATGGCAGCTGGCAGCCAAAACGGCATGCTTTCAAAACAAGACAAAGAACCAAAGTTGGTTTTCAGAACAGTACATGAAACATTGCGAAATCATTTGTCTTTTTCTCGTATGAGACAAAATCTTACAACTCGATTGCTCTTCTCGACCTGTCAACATGTGAATCAAAACAAAGCACTCACTTATCTTAATTGTTGACAGATGGCACATCTGGTCTAAAACTTGAATCTCTCTCTCTCCCGCTACTACACTATTATCAAGAAAGACATTATTAATTCTAAATTACACTGTTAACTTATCTAAATCATTAACTCTTGTGAGATCTGACATTACACTACATACGATATTTCAACAATTATTATTATTACACATAACAGATGATAAATAGCAGAGTAAATACATCAGAACCATGGGATGATGTACATATTAAAAGGCAACACCATAAAAATATATATATATAGTGGTGTGTGTGTCTGTGCATGTGTGTGTATATATGTATCTGTTTATGTCTGCATAAATCACAATAACACTTGATATATATGTATATGTAACATAGGGCAAATGAAACTCTGAGTATAAATTTTGATGGGTTTTGCCATTAGTTTTCTGAGGAAAAATCGTAAGATATAAAAAAAGGCAGGTCTGTGCCAAATTTATATTTTAGACATGTTGAAAAAACTAACTGCTGACCTATTGACGTATATTAAAGAATATGTCTAAAAAAATATTGAAATATAACCATTCCCGAATTTCATCTCCAACCGTATGCCTTGTCATCTCCGTTATTACGAACAGTAATGAATATACGCCAGATCAAAACGGCTTTTATCAAGGAAAGAAGGGCAGAAAAAGTTGCAAGCCCCTCTCAGATAAAGAACTTTAAATTAAACCGGCAACGGGCCCGTTGTATTTTAGGCTGAACCCCTCCTAACTTTCTTTCAATATAACCCGTGAAGGAGGAGATTAAATTAAGTGAAATATTTAGTTTCTGGAAGGAGGTTCGATTTGCTTATAAATCATATTCTTTGCTCTCTCCCAGTACCAAAAATAAAATGTTTTCTCATGAATGTGTCGAATTCTTAAAAGACAGGTTGAAATAAACCTGTTATCAAATAAAATGTTTCAGCTTTATCAACTTTCTTACCTTGTTACTCTTAATTGCCTTCATATGAGCTGGAAATGTCATCAAATACATGAGTCCTATGATTTTTAAGGGCAGAAAAAATTTCATGGCTGCAAGATTCAGGACTAAAATAATACAAAACCAGCAAGTAATCTTTATGTCCTAATTTTGTCTCGGCTATTTTTCATGGCACGGAATTCATAAAAAAAAACTCAGCATTACAAAGATCAATCTTTTATAATAATAATAAAATCAGAGTGGATCTTTCTAGTTTGTCCGCCCCGGATGGGGGCGTGGTAGGTAGGTAATCAGGAGCGTAGGGGAGACATGACACATCCACCCTCCTCCTGCAAACCTGTTTGTCTGCCCCGTGTGGCGAATTGGTAGGTAGGGGATTGGAGGGTAGGGGAGACATGACACATTCACACTCCTTCTGCAAATCTGTTTGTCCGCCCCGGGTTGGGGCGGGATAGGTAGGGGATCAGAGAGTAGGGGAGTCATGACACATTCACCCTCCTTCTGCAAATCTGTTTGTCCGGGGCGGGATAGTAGGGGATCGGAAGGGTAGGGGAGACATGACGGGCAGTGCCGGGTTCCAGCGATGAGTAGTGCCCACCATCAAGTTCATAGATGGAATAAAATGCTACGTACTGAATGTGTCTTGAAGTTGTGAAAAGGAGAGGAAATGTGTAGAATCTGATTTCTCTTTGGGTGAGAAAGCTGGATGTTTTGCCACATAGTAAGACAAAGTAAAAGCAGTGTATCCCGAAATAGAGAAGACCAGGAGTGAGTGTATCTAAAGTGGCTGAAAGGTGTAGAGAAAGGAACAAGGACGTACTTGTATAGCCTCAAGAAAACGCAAGGGACGGATGAAAAAATACAAGTATTCTACATTGCTCATTCTATGAGTAAAGCTGAATGTGGCATGAGTGTAAGTCGTAATAATAACTTTGCAAGATTCAAAAATCCAAAAAGAATAAGGAAAAACGAGCATCTTTTTAACAGACTTTGAACTAATGTGACATGTAACTGGATGAACAAACGCCATTATCCTGGCATATTGATGCGTGGTGGTAAGTGGATCATTTGATCATACTGTTGCTCGATTTCATATATATATATATATATATATATATATATATATATATATATATATATATATATATATAATATATATATATATATATATATATATATATATATATATATATATATATATATATATATATATATATATATATATATATATTTATATATATATATATAAGAGAGGGTATATATATATATCATATATATATATATTTGGATATATATATATATATATGACCGTATGTATATATATATATATGATATATATATATATATACAATCAGAAAGCTACAAACGTCCTTTAATATCCAATTCACTCTACCTCCGGAAATAATATATTTTCATATATGTTACCGAAGGGGAATTTTTAGTTGATAATAAGTCCACCGTCCGTGGGGTCGAACCAGCGACGGACGAGGAATCAGGACTACAGTGACACACTAACCAGTCGGCCACTGGTTAGTGTGTCACTGTCCCTGATTCCTCGTCGAACTGGTTTTTGCATTTGGGGACGGTGGATATTATCAACCTTCCTTCGGTAACATATATGAAAATATATTACTTTGTCGAGGTAGAGAATTATTATTAAAGGATTTGTAGCTTTCACCGATTGTATATGAATCAGTCAGTGATGTGATAAATAGTCATATATATATATATATATATATATATATATATATATAATATATATATATATATATATATATATATATTTATTGATATATATATATATATACCCTATATATATATATATATATATATATATATATAGTCCTATATATATATATATATATATTATATATATGGATATATGTATATATATATACGCATATATATATATATATATATATAATATATATATATATATAAAATATATATTTCCGAGGTATATATATATATATATATATATATATCATATGATGTATATATATATATATATAATAAGAAAACGCACTAACGGTCAATATGACAGAGGTGGGTGGATACCTCAAAATAAATATTTTCACCTGATGTTCGAAGGAATTTTTAGTTGATAATAGGTGATATTCACTTGATCGACCCGGCGATGGCCAACTCAGGACTACAGGGACACCCTAAGTCCTGAGCCACAAGTCCTATAAGTGAATATCACCTCCCATCAACTCACCCGTCGGACTCAGGTGTTTTATTATCAACTAAAACGATATCCACCCACCTCTGCCATATTGAAAATGTTATTTCGTTTGTAGAGCAAATTGCCATATTAAAGACTATTTATCAGCATCACCGTGATTGTATATGAATCACGGTGATGCTAAATAGTCATAATAATATCCAAAACGCTCTACACGGTCAAATAATATATTTTCATCATCTCCAAATTACAAAAACCTGAGTTCGACGGGTGAGTTGATAATATATTCACTTATACCCTCTCTTGTGGCCGACTGGGTTAGTGCGTCCCTGTAGTCCTGAGTCCTCGTCCGTCGCTGGTTCGACCCCACGGGACGGTGGACTTATTATCAACTAAAAATTCCTCTTGGTAACATATATGAAAATATATTATTTCTGAGGTAGAGCGAATTGGATATTAAAGGACGTTTGTAGCTTTCTGATTGTATATGAATCACGGTGATGTGATAAATAGTCATAATATGACTACGTGCGACAAACGCACTACACGGTCAACATGGCAGAGGTGGGTGGATATCGTCTCCAAATGCAAAACACCTGAGTTCGACGGGTGAGTTGATGGGAGGTGATATTCACTTATACCCTCTCTTGTGGCCAACTGGGTTAGTGCGTCCCTGTAGTCCTGAGTCCTCGTCCGTCGCTGGTTCGACCCCACGGGACGGTGGACTTATTATCAACTAAAAAATTCCCCTTCGGTAACATATATGAAAATATATTATTTCTGAGGTAGAGCGAATTGGATATTAAAGGACGTTTGTAGCTTTCTGATTGTATATGAATCACGGTGATGTGATAAATAGTCATAATATGGCTATGTGCGACAAACGCACTACATAGTCAACATGGCAGAGGTGGGTGGATATCGTCTCCAAATGCAAAACACCTGAGTTCGACGGGTGAGTTGATGGGAGGTGATATTCACTTATACCCTCTCTTGTGGCCGACTGGGTTAGTGCGTCCCTGTAGTCCTGAGTCCTCGTCCGTCGCTGGTTCGACCCCACGGGACGGTGGACTTATTATCAACTAAAAAATTCCCTTCGGTAACATATATGAAAATATATTATTTCCGAGGTAGAGCGAATTGGATATTAAAGGACGTTTGTAGCTTTCTGATTGTATATGAATCACGGTGATGTGATAAATAGTCATATGTGATAAATAGTCATATATATATATATATATATATATATATATATATATATATATATATATATATATATATATATATATATATATATATATATATATATATATATATATATATATATATATATATATACTATATATATATATAGGTGTCTGTGTGTATGTGAAACCAAGAGAAAATACGACAGAATGATCCATTGTGCCGCAACACGATGATGTCTCCTCTTCTCAAGCGGCGTAGGTGATATTTGTGATCCCAGTTTGCAAGTCACGATTGCAAATGAGATAAGCAGATGAACTTCGCGTGAACGAAAGCAGACAGCTTACATGTTGACGTATTTTTTCTTTTAAAATGCGGGAATATCTATATTATGCATTACGACAATTGTTTTCTTCAATGAGCGAGAAAATTCAGTAACGTCTGCTTCATTCTGAAATACAGCGCGTTCATATCTGCACATTTAGTTGTGCAACGAGTTTTGGCAGTTTCCTGTCTCCTACCAGCTTTCAGCTTCTTACTGCTGTCCAACGAGAGTTATGAAACCGGTTTTGGTTGTTGGATGTTTTGCATCTTGCTGTAAATACCCACGAAAAAATAACCTACAAAAATAACGACATAGCGAAGAAATAGCTACACGAGCTTTCCATATGTAAATAATGAAGTAAGCTGTAAAACAAGGTCGCGATGTTTATGAAAAGAAATGGCCATATTTTTTAATCAATTAATATAATTATTAAACAATACAAAATGCTTATATAATCGCCCACATGCTGAGATTCAATGAACGTTAACTTATAACAACAATAGGAAATTGTGTTTTCAATTTTCTTGGAAAATAAATGAAGCAAATATAGTAAGTAATTTCTCAAGGCTCAATATTGAATTTGCTATGAAAAATGCGTCAAGGAAATCAAATTTAATGGAAAACTCATAACTGTGTTATATTAAAATGTGAAAGGATTCATCCTGACAATGGAATGGACAGCGTACCAAAAAAATGAGAGAACCAATAAATGAAATTTATATTTTCTTTTTTTTCTATGAAAGGTGAGGAATGTTTGCCGACAATACACAGTACGTGATTTATGTAACGGATGGAAAATTTATATGATAGACGGTATATCGGGTCTTGATATATAGGAGAGGGAGATACAGTTTAGAAACACGAATATTTGAAAAATAAATAGGCATGCATTGTGATTCATTAAGATACTAAGAAAATAGAGTACAATAAATGGAAAATTAGGATGAAGAACTCGGAATTCCCTTTCACTGACGCCGTATCCTGGATAGTACAATTAGCATAAATAGATTTGCATATATTTGCCTAACTCCCATATGTCAATGAGTAAGAGCAAACACTCAACAATTGACACTGAAATCAGGACCATTAATATGAACCCCAGGATTAGAATATGGGGATTTCTGTGGAATGCTAAAAATTGAAAGACGTTTGCCGTAAGTAATAGGGCCCTGCTGTAAGCAAACTGTAAACCAAAGAATATAAAGTTACCTTCAGTAATGATATTCAGATGTTAAATAAATTAGAGGCTTATCCGATTTGATTACATTTTATGTTGTTTACTTCCCCACAGTTTTGATTTATTTCCAAGGTTTCATTTCAACAATAACATGCGTTGAGGAAATACATCACTTTATTTACTTCGATCTAGTGTTTCCATATTCAGGATACAAATATACACGAACAACGGTTTTCATATTTTGACTTCAGGAATATTCTGGGTAAAGTTCAAAATTTCTCACATGGAAATGTAAGGTGATACGTTTATCATTTTCTTTATTAAAAACGAAACAAATAGATACCGCTGCAGGTATGTGCGTTAATAAATTGAGAGAGAGAGAGAGAGAGAGAGAGAGAGAGAGAGAGAGAGAGAGAGAGAGAGAGAGAGAGAGAGAGAGAGAGAGAGAGAGAGAGAAATAATATTTTACCCTGCGCAAAGCTGTCAGGATGTATTATATTGCTGGAAGGTTCTCCTATATGAAATTAATATCATACGCAAAGCCAAACACTTTGAAAATTAAAAAAAAATAGTAATTTTAAAATTTTATGACAATTATGCATCAAAAGTCCCTTACAGGTCATTTGCATATACAAATATGCATTAATATAAAACCTAAAGGTTAATTAACTTTTTTCCCTAATTGATTTTAATGAAACCTTATAAACAAATAGAAGCTACCGTATAAGAGCGTGCCAGTAAGGGTGACCTGTGTTTGGCTGCTAAACCTGGCAGCTAAACTAGCAGAGAAGCTCAGAGCTTGCAGTACATATATATATATATATATATATATATATATATATATATATATATATATATATATATATATATATATATATCTTAAATTGCAGTTCAAAAATACAATACTTTAGGCCCAAGAGTCCAAATAAGTTACGGAAAAGAAATTGCAAAGAAAAATAAATAGGATGAAACATATGAATGATAAAGTAGTCCTAATATATGCCTTGTAGACAAGATGAATTTTTTCTGTTTTAACTTCAGCACTCCAAACGAATCATCTAAATGACTATAAAAATAAATATTTCCATATTATGGTCAAGCCTGGAATAATGATTCTAGGAATCTTTGTACCATCAAATCCCTTCCAGCACTGCATGGTAGATGATATGATCTGGAAACATCTAACTCTAAGGGATAATAAGAATCATGAAACAAATGTAAAACATGTATCATGAAGCAACTGAAGAACAGTGCCAGAAATTGTTATTAGATCCTAGGGTAGGAGTATTCAGGTTTTCTGTTTCAAAATTTAACATATGATTTAGGTGTTGAAGAATATACAAAGAAAAGAAACTATTGTAAACGCGGCTGAAAAGAATGAAAAAATATATTTTTTGTACTTGGAGTAAACCCGATACAAATCTGGAATCCAGAATGATCCGTAGAATTCTTAACGAATTATATAGGGTTAAAGACGCACTGTAAATAAAAAGACCAGGTTGGGGAGAATCAGTGTCTAAGGCCCTGTCCACACTAGTGGGCATGCCCGTCGGGCACTTCCAGCTGTTTATATTTTTTCTTGCTTCTGAAGCAGTGTTTCCAGACAGTCGCATCGTCCTGGCTCCATACTCGGTCGGTCAGTGTAATCGAACGGTTATGGGAACAGTGTTTGCCCGTCGGGCAGTGCCCGCTAGTGTGGACAGGGCCTTAGAGCTGCAACTAAAAAGATATTTAGTTAGGTTTAAATGAAGGTTATTTTCATTCACCGTAATAAGCACCTTGTACTAATTAAAACTAAATCTCTGTTAACATTTTCAGCAATCACAGGTCTATGTTCAAACATGGGAATCATCCAAACAACACTGAACGATTATTATTGAAAACAGCCTGAAAAACACTAGACGATACATTTCTGTAGTCACTGTAGCTCTTTGTAATGTAAATGTTATAAATACAATACTAATACTAAGAATGCTAAAAATTGAAAGACGTTCATTATAAGTAGTAGAGCCGTGGTGTAAGCAAACTCTAAACTAAAGAATGCATAGTTACTTTCAGTAATGGTACTCAGATGTTATATAAATTGGAGCTACCCATTCTAGCTGAAGAAGATAATTTAGATTAAAAAGAGAGTAAGTTTTCCTCCGAATAGTGAGTGACTGAGCATTTCAGTTTGTGGGGAGGAAAAACGGTAAGTCCTCACCAAAATGTGTAGATTTGAGAGTAATCCGTCATTTATGTTTTGTTTACAGTGACTTTTTATTAAATTGAAGTATAAACTTTATGAGCCACAGATAATAGCTAAGTAGATGTATATCATACATGATCAGGTCTGTTCATTTTCCAAAGATTACCAGCCTTCTGTTTCTCCCAATGATGGCATTTACAATTGTCTTTAATATAGAAGCTCAACACCCTAGTAGGATTTCATCTTTTAGTTATGTTAACAAAACATTCATTTAAAATAACGATAGGCTCCGTTTATTTATACTTCTGTGGCCAATTTCTATGTGAACAATCACTGGAAATTCTAATGTAGTCTCCTTGAGATGTTATATCTTATAAGAGTCATATGCATATGGCACAGCCTGTTTACTTGTAATTTCTAAATAAATCACAGAATAATCAGAAGTCCCAACCGGATGACCCTTTGAATCTGTAAATACGAGATATGTGAACTAATATCTGTTCAGAAGTAAAGCAAATCTTTCTTAGGCAATTATTTGGAGGCGTGGTAACCAGTAACAAGAACCCAAATGAGCCACTGCCTATGATGTGCCTTGTAACCGACAATATTCACATAAAAGGTTTTGCTGCAATTTTGACCTTCACCATTATGCTTATGGAAATGTAAACCCCAGTGATATTCCCTCCCCTCCCCTCCCCTCCCAAAAAAGCAATCCTTCTTTGATTTAACGGAAAAACTGCTGATTACTTAGTTTTTCTTTCTCTGTATAGTGGAGGATTAACAAAATATATGGGAATGGTAACTCATCCTTTGCCAAGTACGTTAAACGTCAGTCATTCCAGTTTATCTAATGTTTTTGAACGTCTGGCGGTAAAATGCCTGAATGTCTAAGCTGAAAATAATGCTCGGTTCACTAGTTTACAGTTTGCCTTTCATAAAGGCCTGGGCCACAGGGAGGCAATTCTCAGCGCTCGGGTAATTTTTTCGTCATTCCCAATAATGTGGAAAGATACATAAGAACAGCGTGAAATAAGACAAATCTGTTGATGACTAGATATTATATTTTTAGAATAAATCCTACATTGGACACGGGAAAACATCTTACCACGCATATAAAAAAAACATTAGTGTTTACTTACCTACAAATAACTAGAATAATGTTATCTTTTTTATGTTTATTTACAAGTAAGTATTTGAGAATTTCGTTGAATATACAGTGATTAATGAACAGGAGTAAAGTACTACTCAAAAGATTTTATGCCAGTCAGTATCTGCTTGAGAGTATGTGTATTCAAAAAAAGATAAAAAAAAAATAGGTCTTTTGGGTTTTAGCTGTTCATCGACACAGCAAAATTGTCGAAGACCCCTCTTCATTTTCTGACGATCATTATGATTTATGCAGTTAGTAATCTTCCTTTTTTTTTATTCTAATTTTTCTCTCTGACTGGTCTGAATTTTGGTTTTGCTTTTCTTTAGAAATTTTCCTGTAATTCAAAAAAAGCTCTCGTAAATGGCTTTGAAGGCTGAAACGGTGAACTGGCAAAATTAATGTCTCATTTTCCCAGCAGAGTAAAAGTGATATTTCAGCATCATACTAAACCTGAAGATTATGATAATGTATGAATGTATGCATTTGCAAGTACGCGGGAACAGAGTAATCATTTTAAATAGAACTGAATAAACAACAAAGCTCATTAACTCTTCCGTTAAATTGCATATAGGAAATAAATTGTTTTCCATTCCCTGACAACCTACTTCAATATTCAGGCGCCAACTGACCGTCTATCAACTCAGCCAAGTATAGTTAGTATTGAGGGATAATTAGCGCCCTTTTCCTGCAAGAAAATCACATGCTTAATCTCATTATTCCTTTCATTGATTTGTAGAAGATTTCCATTTATTATTGCTAATTGTATGACGATCACCACAATTGACTCTGCTACCCTAAATAACACCTAGCCGGTGCACTGGAATGGCCTATAACGCCTACGTAACAAATGAGACTTGATATTATGGACAGCTTTATTTACGGTAGCAATTGACTCATTCAGAACAAACCCAAACAATCACGCCTCCGCCGAAATTACAATCGTTTTGCAAAAACAGAGCAAAATGAAATATGTCCCCGATTGTTGTTCCGGCTATATGGAGGCCGCAACATTGGTTTAGAACCCTTCTAACGCGCCCCTGTGGTTTGCATTTTATTTGAATATTGATGACCTCTGATTTGAATAAAACGCTCATGGAATACCAACAGTAGCGGTTTATCTTCCTTTATTCTCTAACAATGTACACTATTTAGCTAGTTTATCCACGCATGTTTGTGTAAGAGTTACAAAGTTCTTCGAAATATAGTGTTCACATATGTGAGCATTGCTGTATGCTCATGTGTTTATTTTTATTGACACATTTTACAACATGAATAATTTTTAGGATTATCTGACTTACATTAGGGGATATATTATTGACGTTTTTAGTGGCATTATTTGGAGACTTTACCAGTAAATATAATTTCCATTTGACAGCATACACGCCAATTATAAAAAGCCGCCGCTATTTTCGTCCATTGCTGGTTCTTCGAACGTTTCACTAAACAGCTTTAACGACTGCGGGGGCCTTCATCCTCTTAACGAACCTCCAGGAAACGTTTAATCCCTGGGCGGAAGCGACAAAGAAAAATGAGCCGGTCTTGAGAAAAAACGATAAAATCATAACGAATACGTCTTGAGGCGACGTCTCTCGTTCCGACCAGCGTTTTAATCTCTTCAATGAAGAGCTCATGGGATTAAGAGATTTCGTTTTTCTTTACAACTCGATCGGCAATCCGTGTGAATGTGATGCACATCCTCTGAAGAAATGCTTGTTCAAGCTTTTTATCTCATGAAAATTCAGAGCTGGTTCATTTATATCATAGTTAGATATAAACATTTTTTACAATAGAATTTACTGAAACGTCTTTCGCCCTCTTTTAAGATGGTTAGAAGTCAATAATTAAATTTTGACAGACAGTTTGAGGAACTGTGAATCCAGTGGTAAGTAGGATTATTCCTGGATGTCGTTAGTTAAGTATAAACAACATTATGAAACATCATTGAACATAAAGTGGGAGAGGTAGAGACAAACAAGCAAATATGTTCAAAATAAATGGAAGGCGCCAATAACTTTACATTATGTATGGTTTTATTTTATGGTAGCAAATAACTCACTCGATACAAGGCTAAGTAAATTACTATTGTTTCCCGAAAAAGCAAATCAAATAAAATATGCCCTCGCTCGTTGTTACGGTTACACGGCCGTGAACCGGGAGCCGCCGAAATGGAATAACTATACTATAGAGAATCATTTGCCGTACTCGGTACCTCGTTGTTCAACCCTGACACTTGCGTGTTATTTCGAAATATTGAAAGGATATTGAAAAACCACTTTCACTGAATCGGCAGCCTTGAAAATCAGCAAATCATCGTGGCAAGTTAAAAATAATCAACACAGAGGAAAGTGCCGTTTATATCATTTTGAAGTTACCATTTAATATTTCAGAGCTCTCTCTCTCCCTCTCTTAAAATTTATCCTATCAGGATTTGTTTCCCCTTCCTTTTAACCTATTCCTATTTCTCGGGCAGCTGTTCCTTCACTCTATCTTTTACATTAATTGCTTTTACATTCACGAAAGTCATTCGTCTGCAGTACAAAATGAAAGAGTAGAAATACCTGCAGTTCCCTCTCTCTCTCTCTCTCTCTCTCTCTCTCTCTCTCTCTCTCTCTCTCTCTCTCTCTCTCTCTCTCTCTCTCTCTCTCTCTCTCTGTATAGCAAACAAGAATACAATGATTAATCAAAATAGCTATGGAAGTTGACTTTTCAGTCTTTCTTCTTGTAACTTCCCTCTTTTCTACATGCTCGTATGTTGACGGAGAATAAAATCATCTTCATCATCATCATCATCGTTCTCACCACCTCCAGCGACGAACAGCACAAAGAGTGGCTCTTGTCTTTCCTGTGCTTTATCTCCTACATATCGCCACTCATCTCCAGCCTCCCACCTCACAGTTCTCATCCAAGTAGATCTCTGGGTGCGCCAACTATTCTGGTTCCCATAGTAGCCATCTGCCGTTATAATGTACCATCATTCCCTTTGATATTGTTTCGTATGCATATAAAACTTCCGTAATTTTCTTTAAGATATCCTTTTGCGCTAAATCATGCCATCCAAATCCTAATATTCTTATTGATGAGATGTCCCCAAATTAAGAAGAAAATCTTTAAGATGTAGTTTCGCTGTCACATAATGTCCATGCATTTCTAACATCGGACTACAAAGACTTCTCAACACTTCCCTTTTTTCAATCTTTCTTTTAGCTCACTTCACTAATCAACAAATTAGATCGGGAAATAATGTGTGCAGACACCTACTTTTTCCGCCGAATTAGAACCCAAGGATATTAGGTTACAGACAGAGTCTGATTTATCAGGATACATTTCCCGTGTCCATTTAGCTTTTGCAGAAGCACCCGTCCGCAAAAGTTTGTGAGGATATTGAGGTGTTGAGATGTCTTTGTAGCTTAATAATAATAAATAATAATAATAATAATAATAATAATAATAATAATAATAATAATAATAATAATAACTGTTCACTCAGATAGGGAAAAATCCTTCAATGGGAGAGACCTGTTGGGCTTTAGGAAATGGAGAGAGGTTTCCTTTGTGTTGTATCGCCTGAGGTAAGGATATTTCTCGCTCCAGTGATTGCCAATATTGTTAATGGTCTTCCGTATGACGTATTAACTAGTTTTAAAACAATCGGATCCATTAATTAAATAATTTGTACTATTCATATGTCCAATGAGCCTTAAAATGGAAATTGTGCCCTCTTGTGTCTCTCGGCTGTCCCCTTTCTTGCTTCTAATAGTAATGTAGCCTACACATACTGTCCAAATTGATGGTAATGTAAAAGATGGTCGAGAAAGCTATATCGACCCATGGGATGTTTTGTATCGTACCAAAGTTTTGATCCATATGCCTTCATTGTGTCAACTTCAGTTAAGGCCATGTAGGGGTTACCGCCGTTAGTGCACCTCACGTGGTGCACTACTGTCATTACTAAAGGTTGCTGGCAGAGTCCCTTCGGCCCTATGTTGCACCCACCTTTTGGCCTTTTACTTTTCGTCCTTTCTGCTTTCTTTCTTCAATCAGCTGTCCGACCACTCCAACTCCCTATTTTCACTATCTAATGCACTGAATGGCTGAAAATCCCCTACAGATTCTCCACCCCCTCCTCCCCTTCAGGTGGATGGGACTCTGCTGTATGAGTCTGAAGCTTTAACTGTTCTAGGTGCAACCTTAGAATCACATCTAACTTTTGAGAAACATGTAATGAAAGTTTCAGCAAATGCCGCACGAAAGTTGGTTATTTTTCGTATGGCTCATATATTTATAACAGTGATAAGACCAACGCCACCTGTTCTAGGTCAGGTCATTTGTCCTTCCTTGACAAGAACAGTTTTCCAGTGTGGATGTCTGCTTCTGCCAGAGATTTATCTATCTTAGATGGAGTGGTTCTTGGTGGCAGGTTTCTGTTTCCTAATATTAGCAGTAATGACTTGGACCATGGACGTATGGTCTCTTGTTTGTAAATTTTTCATAAGTTGTATTTCAACAGAGATCTTTCATTTCACAAGTGATCCCTGATCCCCTATTCCTGCTGAGACCAATATGCAAAATATGCCAGGTTCCAGCCCTTACGAACCAATAACTGCAGAAAATATGCCTCGCTAATACAATTCACCTTGTCGTTTACTTACATTTGTTTTATTTATTCATTTGTTCCAGATTTGGTCCCTTTCTGTACTTACCTCACCCCGTTGAATTTTCTTAAAATTTCAAGTCATAAATCACTTTCCATAAATTTCTTCTTTTAATAATGATATAATATGACGCTGCTGGGTGGTGCAGTTTTCATAAATCATATAAATCACTTACTAAATTTTTTTTTTACACTAGTATTGGTGCAGTTGAAGATATATAAAGTAAAAATTAATTGATCCAAAAGATCGAACATCATATTCACAATCATCCTATTACTTCTTCCTTGATTAACATTATTAATACTACTGTTATAATAACCATTAACATTTTATTCATTATTTATTGATGAAGTGTTATCATAAATAGCAGCATTATCAGCAAAACAGGTTGGTTTCACCATTTTTATTAACATAAACGTCATTCCTTTTTAGTTATACTATACTACAACTTGAGGGAACGGCAATTTTCTGCTAAGTAAAGATGAATTTCAAATCATTTTCGGAAGACAGAAGTTTTTCAACAACAGAAATGTTTCCGAAACCATCCTCAAAAAATAGGTCAAAATCAAAAGGGAGACGTCAAATCTTCGCCTCGATTAACTTTGTTATCCTAATTAAATCAGCAATAAGCCCTGGTGTTTACTCCAAGATACGTTGCCTCAAGAAACCCGATGATGAGGGCCGATTCCTGCGGGAGGGAAAAATTTACGACGATTTAAAATGTTACTCTCGCTTTCTTTTGCCTGGAATCTCTGTAGAGATGGAAAACATGTGGAGATCAAGGACCAAATTTGTCTGATCAAACTTAGAAAAGAATTGGAACCTGTTTGTCCTGTCTGTTATTCGTCTGGGGAAATGGATAGGCCTAAGGAGTAAGAACACTACGATATATATATATATATATATATATATATATATATATATATATATATATATATATATATATATATATATATATATATATATATATATAGGACCAAAAAGGGCAGAGGAAGACGTCCATATAACGGCATATTTATTTGTGCTTACGTTTCAAGACATCTGTCTCATTATCAAAGCTATATAAAATATAAATATAAAATCATAAAATTATATATATTAAAAAGTTATACAAAGAAAGACAAAATATATATATATAAACAAAAATTATCAGGTACAGAGTTGTTGAGGTAGTTTGTTGTTCATAGTAGTTTAATAAAAGAGATTCAAGATAAAAGTGTCAATTTCTTTTTACAGTTGTTCAAAATACTTTCAAAAGTCCCCAGTTCTTCGCTTCCTATCAAAATTGAAGATTGTATGAAACAACCTTAATTTTGTCTATAACTTTTTAATATTTTGATTGTAATTTTAAGTACGAGTCTGATTTTATATTTATATTTTACTTATTCCAGCTTTGATAATGAGACAGATGTCTTGAAACGTAAGAAAATGATAACCTCTGCCCTTGGTCCTGTTTGCCTATAGCAGCACCTGTATACCCTCTCAGTTATATATATATATATATATATAATATATATATATATATATATATATATATATATATATATATATATATATATATTACTATATACTGTATGTTTGTGAAGTTGTTCAAAAAAATTGAATGTATGAAACAACTTACAATAAAACATTTTATATATTATTAGAACACACCATGAAGGAAATGATAACATAAGAGTTTATTTCATTCTGCAATAACAGTAGATTGCATGGAGGTTACTGGAACTAGAAATAAAAAATGCTCAGCGACATTTGAAGCCAAGAATTGACGCTTTCTCTTTTATAGTTCCAATATCCTTCGTTTATTGAGTTAACATACTCAGTTGCTCTGCTCTGATATTCAGAAAAAAACAATTTACCCCCATTCCATCGTTTTATTAAATAAGGGAAAGAAGCTGGAAGGTTTAATAACTGTATGCGTAAAAAAAACTACGCTGTTTTTTAATCACTCAACTTGAACGGTTGAGGCCGGAAGAGGAAGTTCCCCTTTTCTTCACATCTATTTCTAATTTTTACCTACGTATATATAAAGCTGAACGAACTACCATCTTGTTAGAATGCCATTTTTTTTGTCTTATTTTCCTCTATTTCTTACGCTTTTGCATATCATTTCTGCTTCTTTTCTCCTAAATCTTAAATTCCGTTTTCGAAGAGATGAGAATTTCCATTACCGTGTCCTGACCTCCTTACGAACCTCAATATGTTGAACATTCAACACTCGTTCACACAAAACATGCTTTAAAAACCTAGTTCTGTTACACATGCACTCAGGGACTTCACCTTCAGAATTCGCTGCATGATTGTATAGTCATGGCTAATTAGCCAAGTAGGAAAACTCTCTGCGTTGTTCCTGCACGTCAATATTCTCCATTCCAAAGGGAGGACGTACTGGAAGGAACTACTTCTGGAATGTAGGTGAATGATGTTCTGAAGAATCATTTTAATAAATCTGAAATATTATTATTATTATTATTATTATTATTATTATTATTATTATTATTATTATTATTATTATTATTATTATTATTATTATTACAGTCCACTGTAACGGAAATGTTTGAAGAATTTCGAAAAACGATATGCTGTTGCATGTTCCCCTTCCAAAGTTCTTTAAATTGAACACTCGCTCACAAATGCACAAACACACACACACACACAGTGTCATAGCTTTGTGGTAGAGTAATGTGGAGAAAATATCACTATTAACGAATCAGATTCAAACATGCATATGGTGTCTTTCTGGTCTATAATGTATCCAAAATAACACCCAAAGTGTCGTAGTTATTAATGCAAAATAAGGCTTTTACAGCATCAAATGAACAATCAGATAAAGGACACCATGACCTGCGTTGTGCCCGTGTTCTTATCTGAAACTTACTGTTAATTCTTGAATGCTGGATACGAAAATTTATCCTTTTCCATAAGATTATACAAGCATAAACTTTTAAAAGATTCATCTTTGAAAGGACGACATGTAGAAATTAAATGTATTTTTAACAAGACAAAAATAAACTTGATAAAATTATAAAAGGGGGCAATAATAGCCCATTTTTATAAAATGAAATTTTAATAAATATTTTTTTTAAGTTTATACAGAAAAAGCAAACGTGTAATCGACAGTGAGAAGTGACCAAATCCGGTGTGCTGTGCAGTAGTATTTAAAACACTGCGCGGGGGGGTGACCTATTCATTTCACTTGTGGTATCAGAGGCGAGATTTATTCTTATTCAACCGCCTAAGAAGTTAACTTAATAACGACCTAATCAGTTATGTGATTGACGCTAGATGGAGTTGTGACGATTTCTGAGGCCTTCAACGGTATCATTTCTCTAATGATGTTGATGTAGCTCAGCAACGTGCATTGAGAAGGTAAACAAGAGCTTGCATTAAGCATAGGCGACTATTCACCGATCCATCATTCTCACTGGAGGAGTGAGACCTTTTCGAGCAGATCTCTGTGATAGGCCTAGTCGGGATAAGACCAGGATCTGATCCTGGAATACCAACGCTCACCCTTTACAATTCCCCTTGTCTCGGCTTGCATCTCAGCATTGTTTCCACACCTGTTGGACGTGACATTGAGAGGTTTGCCTGCCTTTCCACGGCGTAGCATCCCTAAGGAAGTGAACTAGACTGCTCTAGTTCAGGGATTTAGTTTGGGGACATATCAAAAGGGTTTCGGGAAATTATTACCCTAGAGAATGGATGGTGTTATAAAATGAACTGATAATCTTATTTCTTATTTTTCTTATGTTTTGCTTCTTCTTCTGTCTGTAAAATGTTGGCCCATCTGAGTCAGGACACCTAACACCCTTTTTCTAATTTTCTCTCATGGCTTCATGCACTTTATTCATGCATTTCAGTACTAATAATTTCCTTACTTGTATCTCACTGTATCCTTAAAGAAACCCTTTCCAAGTGGGCTCTTTAGTCTTCATTTTCACTATTTAAACTTTTTCTTTTTTATCCTACGATAACTTAACCAACTCCTACCATGTCGTTGCTGACGTAATATTGTAAATGTTTATTAAAATGAACTTTAATTTAGTTTCCAGCCACATATTCAGTGATATGGTGAATACTAGATATATTTTCCATACCAATAAACTGCTGTACACCTTGTAACATCACAAAACAAGGATATATTAATACTGTAATTTATGCTAATCTTTTTCAAATATAACTCTCAGTTTAATTCCGCAAATCATTGGTATTTTCTTTTAACATATTTTTGAACACCCTACTTATTCCAACATTTCTTTACTAATTATATTAAGGAAACTAGGTTAATAACAGTTTTTTTTTTGTCGCTTCATATTTTTCATTTAGGGATTTTAGCGCAAAGAAAAAGTAAATACCACTTTTATGCAAAGGAGAATGTGACTTAAACTTTTCACTCATTATTTTCAGAGGAATTATCAAGATGGCGTGTGAGTCATTGCCTGCCTATGAGCTTCTGCTATTGAAGAAAACGACAAATATAGAATTCAGATGAACTTTTGTACCAACCAATTGATATCCTTCTTAGATCTCAATTCCCAGTCGTAAAACTCACTGCTCTTTTATTTGGCATTACCTGTCTCTTCCATTTATTTCTACAGACTTCGTTTGTTATTAGAAATAATTGATATCGACAATAGAATATAATTACAGATTTTTATTTCGTAGACATACTAAAGCATATACGAAGACAGCATGAATTTTTATAAGAATTAAAATGGAAATGCTACTCGACCTATTGCTATGGAAATATCAAAGATGCGAGAGAGCAAAATAACATTTATTCCCTTAAAATGGTCACTAGAAAAAAGTTACTTAAACTAAACCTCTCTCTCTCTCTCTCTCTCTCTCTCTCTCTCTCTCTCTCTCTCTCTCTCTCTCTCTCTCAGTAGCATTTCAGATATGAAAAAAGA
The DNA here is from genome assembly GCF_040412425.1 of Macrobrachium rosenbergii. Taxonomy (NCBI): domain Eukaryota; kingdom Metazoa; phylum Arthropoda; class Malacostraca; order Decapoda; family Palaemonidae; genus Macrobrachium; species Macrobrachium rosenbergii. The sequence goes on from NC_089798.1 coordinate 3,106,770, forward strand.
CATCAATAAGGTCATTTTATTTATTAAAAGGTTGCAAAATTCTCCAAGAAGCTTTTAGCAGTAGTGCGCAATCATCTTCCAAACAAAAGTCAATTCGATTTCTTCTGTAAATAGAAATGCAAATAATGACATGGGTTTCTCTGCATGTCTGTTTCCAACAGAAACTTCAATGTAATTGTTTGTAGGAAACCATTACATCGATGACTCTTTAATATAATGGGTTGTGGGTTCTCTGTTTAACTATCGTTCGAAAGAATTATTACTCTTGACAAGAATAGAAATAGTTTCCACGTATTTCTAATACCAATCTATAGAGACCGTAAGATGCCCGTTCACTCAAGATTTCTCTTGGATATGCTTACTTCAGTAGTCTCTGAATTAGAACGGAAATAATTTGTGCAGACACTCGCGTTTTACGGTCGGATTCGACTGCAAGGATATTAGGTTAGAGAGAGATTGACAACCAGATAAGTTTCCCGTTCTAATTGGGTGTTTGTAGAAGAATAGATTTGAGACTTTATTAAATCTTTGTATCTTAATAATAATAATAAAAATAATAATAAACATGTGAATTTGTATTGAAAATAGTGCCTGGCTTTCCTTGGTCATTTGAACAAGTAGTTCCTATTAATGGAAACAACAACAAATAATAATAATAATAATTATAATTATAAAAATAATAATAATAATAAAATAATAATAATAATAATAATAATAATAATAATAATAATAATAATAATAATAATAATAATAATAATAATAATAATATTTCTCTGATGTTTCAATGATGAAAAATGTGTTGGACTTTTGGAAATGAAGAGAGGTTTCCTTTTTGATGCATTATCTGGGTTGACGGTTTTCGCGCACTAGTTTTAGTTTTCTGAAAAGAAAACTATTATGCCGGCTTTGTATGTCCGTCCGCACTTTTTTCTGTCCCCACTTTTTCTGTCTGCAATTTTTCTGTCCTTCGTCAGATCTTAAAAACTACTGAGGCTAGAGAGCTGCAAATTGGAATGTTGACATCCACCCTCCAATCATCAAACATACCAAATTGCAGCCATATAGCCTCAGTAGTTTTTATTTTATTTAAGGTTAAAGTTAGCCATAATCGTGCATCTGGCAACGATATAGGACAGGCCACCACCGGGCCCTGGTAAACGTTTCATGGGCCACGGCTCAAGCAGCATTATACCGAGACCACTGAAAGATAGATCTACAGTATTTTCGGTGGGCCTGATTATGCGCTGTGCAGAAAACTTGATTGCGCCGAAGACACTTCGGCGCATTTTTTACTTGTGTCCTTTTATTGACGCTAATTATAGTGCAGCTTACCTATACCTTCCACAGTGATAGTGATACAAACGATGAACGAGAAAACAATGTCGACCCATGGGATGTTTCGCACCGTTCCAAAGTTTTGATCAATATACCTACATTATGCTTACTTGCATAAAGGCCCGTAAAGGAAAATGCCACCAGTGAACACCACGTGGTGCAAGCATCAGGGTTTAGTAAAATCCTTAACTTCTTGGGACCGAAGAGCTAAAGCAGCGAATTTAACTTTCTGAAAAAAAAGAAGAGAGAGAGAGAGAGAGAGAGAGAGAGAGAGAGAGAGAGAGAGAGAGAGAGAGAGAGAGAGAGAGATGTAATAATTTCAAGCATAAACTCTACGAGCCACAGCTTTTTGTTGGGTACTTAGAAATTGTTCAGAAGCTAAAACTAAGCATCCTGTCCCATGTGCATATTATTCATGTGAGATAAATACAAAATCCCACTCAGAAAACAACAGAATTTTCAGTGATAATCCGTCTATGTTGTTCTTTTAAACGAAGGTTTTGTCAACATATCAGAGAGATAAAATTCTATTAGGGTTTTGAGCTTCTATACCAACGACAATTGTTAATGTCTTTATTGGGAGAAATAGGAGGATTGTAATCTTTGGCATATCAGTAGATCTGATCATATATGGTCCACTCATTTAAACAACAAATATTATTAACTCATGTGTACAAACTCGTTAATTGTCTTTATATGGGGCATAAATTGTTTTCCGTCTCCTGACAACCTAATTCAGTATTCAGGCGACAACTGACCCTTTATTAATTTAGCCATAAAGTTCGGTTCATGTAGTATTGACTGATAATTAACCGCTTTTTCTGCAGGGAAATAAGATCATTATCTCTGTCTCGATTTATAGGAGGCTTCTACTTATCGTTATTAATAGTGAGAGGTTTGCTACAATTTACTTCCCTACCCTAAACAAGATTGGAATGGCACATAACGCCTACAAAACAAATGAGACTTGATATGATGGACAGTTTTATTTACGGTAGCAATTGACTCATTCAGAACAAACATAAACAGTCACGCCTCCGCCGAAATTACAATCGTTTTGCAAAAACAGAGCAAAATGAAATATGTCCCCGATTGTTGTTCCGGCTATATGGTCACAGGCTGGAGGCCGCAACATTGGTTTAGAACCCTTCTAACGCGGCCCTGTGGTTTGCATTTTATTTGAATATTGATGACCTCTGATTTGAATAAAACGCTCATGGAATACCAACAGTACGCGGTTTATCTTCCTTTATTCTCTAACAATATTACAATATTTAGCTAGTTTATCCACGCATGTTTCTGTATGAGTTACAGAGTGCTTCGAAACACAGTAAGCATAATTTTAAAATTGTTCATGTCTTACCTACGTTTGGACATGTGATAATAAATGTTTTTAGCGGTATTAATTTGCGAATTTACTACTAAATATAATTTCTACATGGTAAAAAACGCACCAGTTATAACAAGCCGCCTCTATTTTGGTCCATTACTGGTTCTTTGCACGTTTCATTAAACAGCTTTAACGACTGCGGGAGTCTTGATCCTCTTAACGAACATCCAGGAAACGTTTAATCCCTGGGCTGAAGCGAAAAAGAAAAGCTGATGGTAATGTAAGAGAAGGTCTAGAAAGCAAGTCGAGATGCAAGGGATGTTTTGAATCGCCCCAAAGTTCTGATCAATATACTTTCAAGATGTCATCTCAAATCATCTTCGGGAGACAGAAATTCTTTCAACGACACCAGTGTTTGAAAAACAATCCAAATAAAGAATAAAAGAAGAAAGAACGGGAAAAGTAAAAAGGCGCGCCAAATCTTCCCCTCGTTTAACTTTGCTGTCCCAGTTAAAGCAGAATAAGCGCTTATGTTTGCTCCATGATCTGTTGCCTCAAGAACCCCTGTGATGAGGGTCAATTCCTACGGAGGGAAAGATGAAAGACGCGAATTAAACTGTTACTCTCCCTTACTTTTGCCTGGAATCTCTATACAGGTATGGAAAACAGGTGAAAATCAATGGCCGAATTTGACCGATTCCATTCAAAAACTTTTGAATAAGTTTGTCAGGTTTGCTATTCGTTTGGGAGAATTATCGGATACACCTAAGGGTGTTAGGACACTGTGTGGGTATGTATGTATATATATATATATATATATATATATATATATATATAATGTATATATATACATATATATACAGTATGTATATATATATATATACGTATAAATATATATATATATATATATATATATATATATATATATATATATATATATATATATATATATATATATATATATACATACATACATATACACACACACATATACCCACACAGTGTCCTAGCACCCTTAGGTGTATCCGATAATTCTCCCAGACGAATAGCAAACTTGACAAACTAATTCAAAGGTTTTTGAATGGAATCAGTCAAATTCGGCCATTGATTTTCACCTGCTTTCCATACCTGTATAGAGATTCCAGGCAAAAGTAATATTCTAATTCGCTTCTTTCATCTTTCCCTCCGCAGGAATTGACCTTCATCACCGGGGTTCTTGAGGCAACAGATCATGGAGCGAGCACCAGCGCTTGTTCTGCTTTAATTGGGATAGCAAAGTTAAACGAGGGGAAGATTTGGCACGCCTTTTTATTTTTTCCGTTTTTTCTTCCTTTTTTTTCTTTATTAGGATTGTTTTCAAACACTGATGTCGTTGGAAGAATTTCTGTCTCCCGAAAATTATTTGAGATAACATATTTCATTTTTGGGTCTTACTCTTTAATGGTGATATTTAAACCACTCAGTATGTGTACATGCGTATTTGTGTGCGTAAACGAGTTGTATTTGCGGGCTATTGTGCAATTTACAGAACACTGAAAGGAGAACATTCATGCCAGAGTAAACAACATCATATCGTTGTTTGAAATCAGTCTTAACATTCCAGTTATTATAGTCTGCAACAACAGCAAAACTAATAATAATAACCATATTTCAGATTTATAACAATGCTCCTTTAGGCTGTCATTCACCTGTGTTCCAGAAGCAGTTTCTTCCAGTAAGTCTTCTCACACACACACACACACACACACATATATATATACACATATATATATATATATATATATATATATATATATATATATATATATATATATATATATATATATATATATATATATATATATATATATATATATATATATATATATATATATATATTTATGTGTGTGTGTGCGTATGTGTATATATATATATATATATATATATAAATTATATATATGCACACATATATGTATATACAATATATGTGTGTATGTGCGCGCGCGTAAGTATTAGCGTATAACTGTGTAGTAAAGACCGAATTTAAAAAACGAAACAAGTGAGAACAGGTTTAGGTTCTGTTTATGATTACAGCACATTACGGAGTAAAAACATCTTGTCCCTAATCCATCGTGGCATTATATAAAGAAAATAAGCTGGCAGGTCTAATGCACATATGCGTTAAAAAAAGCTATTTCTTTTTTTTTTTTTTTTACAGAAGTACCTGAGCTAAAAGGTTGAGGCCAGAAGGTGGTGAATCTCATTTTCTTCATATCTATTTTCTATTTCAACAACATATATAAGAAGCTGATCTTAAGTACCACCTAATTTAAATCCCATTTTTTCCTCTTTTCCTTCTTAAGTCCATTAGTTCTTCCATACAGTTCTTTTCCTTCTTTTCTTCAACATTCGCATTTCTTTGAGATGAGGTTTTACGTTACCGTGTCCCGATCTTCTTACCAACCTCGGCTTGTTGAGCATTCGTCTCTCGTTCATACAAAATACGCTTTTAAAACTTTGTTCGGTTACATATGCACTCAGGGACTTCGCCTTCAGAATTCGCTGCATGATTGAAGAGTCGTGGCTAATTAGCCAAGTTGGAAGACGCTCTGCGCTGTTCCTGCACGTCAATATTCTCCATTCCAGAGGGAGGACGTCCTGGAAGGAACTGCTTCTGGGATGCAGGTGAATGAAAACCTAAAGGAGCATTGTTATAAATCTGAAATATTGTTATTGCTATTATTTTTGCTGTTGTTGCAGACTATAATAACTGAAATGTTAAGATGAATTTCAAACAACGATATGATGCTCACTCTCGCATGAATCTTCTCCTTCCAGTGTTCTGTAAATTGCGCACTAGTCCGGTAATACACACGCGTATATACACATACAGAGTGGTTTAAATAACGCCATTAAAGAATAAGACCCAAAAAAGAAATGTGACCTTTCTGGTCCATCATATATCCAAAATAACAACCTAAGTGTTATAGCTTTTAAAATAGAATAAGGGTTTACAGCATCAAATGAATAATTAGATAAAGGGCATCTTGAAGTGTTTTGTACCCGTGTCCTTACCTGACATTTACTGTTATTTCTTGGAGGCTGGATGCAAAACCTTGCCATTTTTAGTAAGATCGTACAAGTATAAATATTTTTTTAGAAATTCTTCTTTGACAAGAAGACGTGTAGAAATTAAATCTATTTTTGACAAGGCAAAAAGAAGCATAATCTATGTATATAAAAATGGGTTTACGTATGTATGTTTGTATGTATGTGTATGTGTGTGCCATCATAACTCTGAAACTCAGTGAGCAATTTCAGCCAAACTTGGCATACACATGACTTACTATCTAGAAATCAGCACTGTGGAGGTAAGACATCACTAGCACCAAAGGGCACCAAAGGGGAAGGGTGGGAAGGGCTTCCCTGAAACGGGGCTGATTCGGGGGCTGGAAATGCCCGTGAAACCGGCCTGGTTATGCCCGTAGACTTAGTAACTTTACGAATTTATCATACCCAATATCGGAATACATTATGACTTACTATCTGGAAAAGGGGTGGGGGTTGGGAATGGGGTGACAGAGAGAGAGAGAGTGAGAGAGAGAGGAAGTGAGAGAGAGAGAGAGAGAGAGTAGAGAGGGTGTTAGGAGAAGAGAGAGAGAGAGAGAGAGAGAGAGAGGGTGTTAGGGAAGAGAGAGAGAGAGAGAGAGAGAGAGAGAGAGAGAGAGAGAGAGAGAGAGAGAAAGTTTATTGGTTGTCATTCAGATTTATCCCAGGCAGCGCCGGGTTGGTCAGCTAGTGTAAATATAAAAGAGGGAAAGAGTGGCACATTTTTCTAAAGAGAAAACACAATTAGCTTTTTGTAATTTTATACCGAAAAGGCAAAGGTATAATAGACAGTTAAAAAGAACCAACTCTGGTGTGCTGTGCGTTGGTGTTTAAAACAGTGAATGGGGATATTCTGTTGATTTCACTTGTGGTATCAGAGATGGGATTTCTCCTTATTCAATTTAAAAAAAAAACCTATTCAGTTAACTTGATAATAACCTAATCAGTTGTGTGACTGATGCTAGATGCAATTGTGACGATTTCTCAAGCCTTCAACAATATAAATTCCATGATGGTGTTGAAGTAGCTCAACAGTATGCAGTGAGAAGGTTAACAGTAGCTTGCATTAAGCATAGTTGTCTATCCACCTCTCCACCTCACTGGAGGAGTGAGACCTTCTGGAGCAGATCTCGATGTTAAGGCCTGTTTACACGGGGATAGTTTACTGGCGCCAGTTTACTGGCGTCAGCAAACTATCACCGTGCAAAGGCAAAGTTAGTAAACTGTCCTAGAGAGTTTGCTGTCCAGGATAGTGGCAAGTAGAGTTGAAATCCCGGCTACTTTACTGGCCACAATCCGTACACTTGAGCTACAGGCGCCAGTAACTATCCCCGTGCAAAAGCAAGCTTTCCCAGTTGTCACTTGCCTTCAGAAGGATCATCATGTCAGAGAAGTGGAATACCGAGGATATAATGAAGTTTTTGGACAAATACGAGGAATTTGAATGTTTGTGGAACATTAGACATAACGATTACATGAATCGTAATAAGCGGGATGTAGCTCTTCAAGAAATAAGAGATGCTCTGATTGAATTGGAAGTAAACATTCCCAACCTTGATCTTTTAAGAAAGAAAATCAAAACTGTGAAGTGTGTTTATAGGCAAGAGTTAATAAAAGTGGAAAAATCTAAGAAAAGTGGAGCAGGAGTAGAGGATATTTATCATCCTCGACTATCTTGGTTTTAGAGAGCCGATTCATTCTTACGGGATGTAACAATAAGCCGAGCCTGATTCATCAACAAATTTGCTAAGTTTCTTTTCTTTTTTTGTGCGAGTTTGAAAATCATACTCTATACAATACACACATGAAGCAACAAATAGCTTGGAGTGAAATGAAATAGCGGTGTTTTGATTAGTCATTTAACAAGCCTTCATCACTAAATATAGGCGCACATTTTGGGCTTCTTCCTTTTCTTTTTGATGAGCAACTGTACTTCTCTAGCGAGAATGGCATAAGCAGCATCAATTGCTTCATCTATATCAGAAGACATCTTGCTCGCTACTGGCGGGAACTTCTACCCAAAACACTGTCCTCGTGCAAACGCTTACTATCTTGGAAATTTACTTGCCGCTAGTTACTGGCGCCAGTGAACTATCCCCGTGTAAACCGGCCTTTAGGCCCAGTCGGGATAAGACCAGGTTCTGATCGTGGAGTACCAACGCTCACCCTGTACGATTTCCCTAGTCAAGGCTTGCGTCTCAGCGTTGTATCCACAACTGTTGGGCGTGGCATTGAAAGGTTCGCCTGCCATCCCAAGGCATGGCATCCATAGGGAAATGAGCTAGACTGGGATTTAGTTCAAGGATATGTCATAAGGATTTCGGGAAATTGTCATCCCAGAGAATGCGTATTGTTTACTGTAATCTTATTTCTAGTTTATCTTGTGTTTCGTTTCTTCTTGTGTCTTTAAAATGTTACCTGAAACTTTTTTTTTATTTCTTCTCGCGGCTTCATGCACGTTATTCATGCATTTCTATACTAATTATTCCCTCACTTGTATATCATTGCATCCTTAAAGAAATCCTTTCCAAGTTGGGTCTTTGGTCTTCATTTTCACAATTTAAAGGTTTCCTTTTCTGTCCTGCGATAAACTTGACCAATCCCTACCATGTCGTTAATGGCATAGTAATTTATTAGGAATATTTATTAAAGTAAACTTTAATTTAGTTTTCAGCCATATTTTCAGTGATGTGGTCAATATATTAGATATATTTTTCATACCGTGGTATAGACAGCTGTTAATCGTGTAACATCACAAAACAAAGATATATTAATATTGCAATAATGCATTGCTAGTCTGTTTCAAATATAAAATCCAGCTTAATTCAGCAAAATATTGCTATATTCTTGCAATATATTTTTTCTAACCTTACTTATCCCAGCATGTGTTCACTAACTGCATTAAAGGAAAACTGGATTAGTAAGAGATTTTTGTTCGCTTCACATTTTCAATTTAGGGCTTTTAACGCAAAGAAAAGTTAATGCCTCTTTTACGCAAATGTGAATGTGATTTTAATTTTTCATTCATGATTAACAGAGTAATTTTCATGATGGTGCGTGAGTTAACTTTTGGCGACGAGCGTCTACTATTACTTGAAGAAAACGACACATATAGCAATTAGATGGATTTTACTTGTCAACCGATAAATCTCACTCTTAGATCTGTCCCCAGTTGTAAAAGTCACTACTTGTTCTTTTTCTTTGGCATTACCCATCTCCTTATTTCTTTCTCCAGAGATTGCGCTGGTTGTGGAATAGACCTGATATTAGCAATAAGCAAGTAAAAAATGCGCCGAAGTTTCTTCAGCGCAATCGAGTTTTTTTGGACAGCTTATAATGCTGTATAAAACTCTCATCCACGGCCCGTGAAACTCTCAGCCGCGGTCCATGAAACTTTCAGCCATGGCCCGGTGGTGGCCTGTGTTATTGGCACCTATAACAGTGCCAGGCACACGATCATGGCTAACTTTAACCTTAAACAAAACAAAACCATTGAGGCTAGAGGGCTGCATTTTGGTATGTTTGTTGATTGGGGGTGGATGAGCAACATACCAATTTGCAGCCCTCTAGCCTCGGTAGTTTTTAAGATCTGAGGGTGGACAGAAAAAGTGCGGACGGACAGACATAAGCATCTCAATAGTTTCCTTTTGCAGAAAGCTAAAAACTGTTATAGACTCTTGTGGCACAAATACTACTGCTGTTGCACATGTGATGGGTCAGCATAAATATCTACAAGAAATATAATGGGAGTACTATCCGACCTATTTTTCTGGAGTAACTACGGGTTCGAAAACGTGAAAAATCATATTCAGTTAAATGGTTACTACATGGAAATTGTTTGCTAAAAGCCTCTCTCTCTCTCTCTCTCTCTCTCTCTCTCTCTCTCTCTCTCTCTCTCTCTCTCTCTCTCTCTCTCACACACACACACACACACACACACACACACACACACACACACACACACACACACACACACACACAAGGACTACTAAAAGGGAGGACATGCAGCACTCATTTTCTGACTTCGCTAGCGAAGGCCAGTCGCCGACACCAGTGACCAGTACTTTCAAATGTAGCCTTGCATGTCAGTTGTTTGTGATACACAAAGTGAGAAGGTTGTCGTCGTTTCGCGCTCTTTGTTCATTGTGTTATTCATTGTTGTAATGAAACTTAGCCTGAGTTTACCTTACGTCTTATATTTTGCCAACTTCATAGTGTTTTTTTAATATAATGTAGTTAGTTTTTTTTTCAAGTGCCTCATTTACGAAGTATTTTGTGTCTTGCCATATTTTCAGTAATTATAGAGATTTATCAGTCATTATGCCTAATAAGTGTGGTATTGTGAATTGTAATGGCAACTACAATGAGGATAACAAGTGCCGTGTTTTCAAATTGCCTAAAGATGAGTTGGATAAACAAAAGTGGTTGAATGTGCTCCCCCCTCGCCAGGATTTTGTGATTGATTCGGCTAAGCTTTTCATCTGTGAAAGACATTGGCCTTCAAACTCCCCACACGTCAAGCTACCTAGAGGATTTACTCGACCAGCAGTTTACCGACACCAAAGCCAGCACCTCGCAAACCCAAGCAAGAGATGAGCAACTGGATTATTTTCTGAAGAAAGATATGATCCATTCTTTTTGTGATTTCTCACCAGACAAAGAGTTACAGAAAAAATATGGTAACCTTATCATATCTCGATCAGAGAATGAACTTGTGTGCATTTTCATGTCAAAAGATTTCCAGCTGAGTCATTTGTCAGTGATTGTTTATAAGAATCTGCTCCGTGCTCTCCACTAACTTTATCTGCTTTTAGGAATGGCATACGTGTTCCACTGGGAAAAATATTAAATCCAAACAATGGCCTGAACTGCTACTCACAATTTTTTGAAGCTGTACATGTAGCCTACAATTATAATCTTCAGGTGGATGATGTTGTTAATAAAGTGGTGTTGATTCTCTGAGCTCAAAATTCAGAATTGGATGATACCAAAAAGGCCAAAAAATTGAAATTTATTACTCGACGATTACAACTCTTGACTCACAAAACCTTCTCTGTAGCTGATTACTGCTTTGCTATGGAATCATTTCCTAACTATAACTATGAACAACTGCGAGATTTCCTAGTGCTTCCAACCAAGCGAAAGTTACAGTCTTTTGTGTCTTCTGTAAACATTGATCAAGTCTCAAAGAAAACACTTCAAAAAGTTGAAAATGACCAGCAAAAAAAACGCTTTTTTGATAGTTGATGAAGTGAAAATTCGTCCAACTGTTGCTTTTTCCGGTGGTGTTTTGAATGGTGTGGAAAAGAATGATCCTGATTCAAAGGCAACGACAATGTTATGTGTGATATTGAAATGCTTTCATGGTGGACCTAGTGTTATGGTTTCAGTCACACCTGTTCATAAACTGACTTCGAAGCACCAATTCGATGTTGTGAAAGAATCTGCTGCCCTTGTTGAAAAGTCAGGTGGGATTGTTATAGGATCGATTACTGACAATCATAAGATAAATCAACAGTTTTGCAAGCTGTTCAACAGAACTTGTGATTTCCAGGCCATTCATCCTTTGGATGATACACGCTTCTGGTATCTTTTGTTTGATACTGTCCATCTGCTAAAGTGTATCTGCAACACCTAGATCAAAGAAAAATCTCAAAAGCTGTCTCTTGACAAAGAGTCAGTTGCTTCTTTCTCGGATGTGAAAAATCTGTACAAGGCAGAAAAAGACAACATTTTGAAAACAACACCCTTAGCATGCTCTGCAGTTTTTCCATTTAAACTCCAACTGCAGAATGTACAGCATGTTTTAAAAGTCTTCAATGACAGGGTAGTTGTCGTACTTAGATTACAAGGGGCCCGTGAAACAGCCAGTTTCATCCAGTTCATCTTGGATTGGTGGAAAACTGTCAATGTTAGTGCCAAGGGACAAGATGTTAGACTAAATGATCCCAGCCGACGTGTCCAAGATCAAAACTCAGCCAATCTCCAGGTTTTTTTGGAAAAATTCAAAGAAGCATCAGGGCATGGTGCAACTCGTGTTCAATGCTTGACTCATGACACCAAAAAAGCTCTTGTGCAAACCACAGAGGGAATGATAGCTGTATGCAAACATTTGTTCACAATTGGATTTAATTATGTTCTGCTCCGTGAGATTCAAAGTGACAGAATTGAGGGGAATTTTCAGTCTATAGATAATCAACAGGGGGCCAATGCCTTCATGACAACAGGTGATGTTTCAGCTGCTTTCAAAAAAAGATTAGCACGATTCGCTGCATCGTTTTTGAAATCCATAGAATATGATGCCTCCATTGACAATGCCCACACCTGTGTAGGCCCAATCACAGCTGAGGATGCATCGTCCATCGAAGAGAGCATATCGGATGTTTCTCTATCATGCCATGAAGAGAGGTCTATAGCCTATGTGGCGGGATGGCTGGAGACAAAATGTGAGGGGGAGTTGACTTTCTCTGAGGATGAACCTTTGCTGACTAGTGAAATGAAAGACTTCATTGAAGAGGTTGCTAGGGGATCTTGAAGAATCCCTCATATGTGTACTCATGAGCTAGTTAGAACAGGGCTGTGCTTTGTGAAGAAAGCCAAACATAGAGCATGTTGTTGTCAAAGACTTTTCAACATTCTGTCTATCATGGAAACATTTTGTAATCTTGGACTATCATCTAAGAAGCTGTTCAAACATTTGGCCAGTGTCCTACTTCATGGTCTACATAACCTTGAAAAAGACCAACAAAAAAATGCAGTGCTTCTTCAGACATCAATCAAAAGGGCACGTCTGTCAGACTAACTACTTGTCCGAAAGTGTGTATTTTTCTTTATTATTTGAAATTGATATGGTTTATTAACTACTTTCACATTAAAACATTACTGTAGTTGTGTTATTTTCAATTCATGGCAACATTTATGACCGACTTAAGCATTATTAAACATTTTTTTATAACAAATCCAACGGCCTTCGCTAGCGAAGTCAGAAAATGAGCGCTGTATGTCCTCCCTTTTAGTAGTCCTTGACACATACATACACACACACACAAACACATTACTGATATAAATGAAATCAATACGGTCATTTTAGTATTCCACTAAGCTTTTACCAGTATTATGCAATCATCTTCCCGACGAAATAAATCAGATAGAAAAGTAATTTTATCTATAATTGTAAAATGTTTCCTCCAGCTATGGCCCGTTGGTTCATGTAATATATATAGATTTACCCCTAAATTCTTCTCCTCTTTCCTCTTTCAACACGAGGGCTTTCCTAAAGGATCATTAGATGTTCTAGTGTAAGAAGAAATGCAAGTATTTTCATGGGTATCTCTGATGTCTGCATCCACAGAAAATGTTCATCTTCATTATTGTACTTAAACTTCGCTGTACTCAGCAGGATCTTCGCATTAGGTGAGATGAAACTATTTTGCACTGACATTCCGTCACGATATATGACTTTGTGGGCTCTCTGATCAATTCTATTTCGAGAGAATTAGAGTACATATGTTTCCAGTGTCAAGCTACAAAGACTTCTTAATCCTTGAATTAGGACGGGAAGTAAGAAATGCAGAAACTCCTACCTTTACAGGTCGGATTTGAACCCAAGGATAATTGTCACAGAGAGGTTGACCAACTCCGGATGTGTTTCTCGTTCTGATTCAATATTTGAAGATAAGATTCCAGTCGTTAAGAAGTCTTTGTAGCTACTACTACTACTACTACTACTACTACTACTACTACTACTACTACTAATAATAATAATAATAATAATAATAATAATAATAATAATAATAATAATAATAGTAATAATAATAATAATAGTGGAGAAACAAATCTAGTTATGTATATGTACATATATTTACAGATAATCTGTACAGAAAGCTTTCGAGAAACTGTTCGATTTCCCTTTTCAATCTGGACTAATAGTAACATTAATGATAAGAGTAACATTATAAGGCAGAAAATCTTTCAGTGAGGCAAGACACGTCGAGCTTAAGGAAATGGAGAGAGGTTTTCTTTTTTGATATATTGTTTGGGTGAGGACATTTCACGTTGGCTAAACGGATCCCATTAATTAATTTTTTTCTTTTTATTTGTCCAAAGAGCCTGTACAGGGAATTTATGCTCTCTTGGGTCTCGCGCTTTTCTCCTTCCTTGTTTTGTAATAGATGTGTAGCCTACCCATACCGCTCCAGTTGCTGGTAATGTAAGAGATGGTCGAGAAAGCAATCCGGCACCCGAGAGAGGTTTCATGTAACGTACCAAATATATTATATATATATATATATATATATATATATATATATATATATATATATATATCCCTTCATTCTGTGTAACTATATAGGAACGTTGTATAACAAGTTGTTACCTGGCTGGACAGCACCAAATGGAAATGTTGGAATTAATTTTCGACAGACGGAGCATTAAGTTGATAATTATCCTCTTACATCTTCTTTGATTAAGCAATGATATTATACTAAGCACTGTAAATAGATGGGGTTTTACCATCAATAGCAGCACTATTTTTCGTTATTATGTTAGTAGGTTTGCTAATAATATTAGAACAACTTTAGGAAACTAACTTACTGCTCATTGAAGGTGAGTTTCAAGATGTTATCCGAAATCACTTACAATTGTTTCCAACATCAATGTTTCCGAAACTGCCCTAAAAGATGAGTTGGCGGGGGATCAAAATGGCGACGTCAAGTCTTTGCCTCGATTAAGCTTGTTATCCTAATCAAAGCAGCAATAAACCCTGATGTTTGCTCCATGATCTATTGCCTCAAGAACTCCGATGATGAGGGCCAATTCTTGAAGGAGGGAAAAAATGTATTAATCGATTAAAATGTTACTCTCCATTTCTTTTGCCTGGGATCTCTGTAGAGATGGAAAACAGGTGAAAATCAAGGGGTGAATTTGTCTGATCCCACTTAGAAAAGATTTTGAACCTGTTTTTCAAGTCTGTTATTCGTCTAGGGGAATTATCGGATAGGCCTAAGGGAGCAAGAATATGTATATATATATATATATATATATATATATATATATATATATATATATATATATATATATATATGTGTGTGTGTGTGTGTGTATATGTATATGTATATATATATATGTATGTGTGTGTGAACATTTGTTCAACTATATAGTAAACACTGAATGTATGAAACGAATTGAAACAAAACCGGCTTTTATACATGATAGGACATATTATGAAGGAAAAGGTAACATAACAGTTTATTGCGTTCTGTAATAATAGCAGATTTCATGGGAGGCACTTGAAATAAAAAATACTCAGTGACATTTGAAGGTTGGAGTTGACGTTTTCTCTTTCACAATTCCAGTATTTTTCTGTTATTAAGTTAAAAGACTCAGCTGCTTTATTCTAAGCTTCAGAAAAACATTTTGCCCCAGTTCCATCGTGTTATTAAATAAGGGAAACAAGCTGGAAGGTTTTATAAGCGTATTCGTAAGAAAAAAAGACTTCGCTCTTTTTTTAATCACTCGACTTGGGAGGTTGAGGCCAGAAGAGGAAGTTTCCCCTTTTCTTCACATCTATTTCTAATTTTACCGACATATTTATAAAGCTGAATTTAACTACGACCTTGTTAGAATGCCATTTTTCTTATTTTCCTTCTTAATTTCATGCGTTTTGAGTGCGTATTCTCCTTTTCTTCTAAATCTTAATTTATTTTTTTCGAAGAGATGAGGATTTCCATTACCATATCCTGACCTTACGAAACTCGAAATGCTGAGCATTCATCGCTCGTCTATAAGAAATATGCTTGTAAAACGTTGCTCGGTTGCATATACACTCGGGGACTTCGCCTTCAGAATTTGCTACTTGATTAAAAAGTCGCGGCTAATTAAACAAGTGGGAAGACGCTCTGCGCTGTTCCTACGTGTCAATATTCTCCATTCCAAAGGGAGGACGCACTGGAAGGAACTGTTTCAGGAATCCAGATGAAAGAAAGCTTGGAGGAGAATTGTTATAATAATAATAATAATAATAATAATAATAATAATAATAATAATAATAATAATAATAATAATAATAATAAAACTCCGTGAGATTTTCTTTGTGATATATTGTCTGGGTCTGGGATATTTCACGCTCCAGTTTTTGCTGCTATTCTTGAGCGTCTTCCGTATGACATATTAACTAGACTTCAAGACAAACAGTCCCATCAATTAATTTTTACTTTTTGGTTTTCCAAAGAGCCTGGGCCTTTCTCTCGCTTTTCTCCTCTGGTTTTTCCAACCCGATATCGTCCAGAGTGATGGTCATTTAAGAGATAGTATACAAGACAACTAGTGACACATGAAACGCTTTGCATCCCTCCAAAGTTTACCTGAGTAAATGACCCGTAGAGGGTAATGCCGTCATCACACCTCCCATGGTGT